>NC_057711.1:92974483-93000593 GCF_004010195.1 Chiloscyllium plagiosum
GGGGTCATAGTTTTAAGCTGGTTGGAGGAAAGTATAGAGGGGATGTCAGAGGTGGGTTCTTTACACAGAGAGTTGTGAGAGCATGGAATGCGTTGCCAGCAGCAGTTGTGGAAGCAAGGTCATTGGGGACATTTAAGAGACTACTGGACATGCATATGGTCACAGAAATTTGAGGGTGCATACATGAGGATCAGTGGTCGGCACAATATCGTGGGCTGAAGGGCCTGTTCTGTGCTGTACTGTTCTATGTTCTCTATGTTCTATTCTATTCAAGTGTAATGAACTTCTGTTTCACCAGTAATAAACCCTCTCAATCTACACTCTAACAGAGTGTAATAAAAGCTCTGTTAGATCAATAACATTGTTACACTAGAATTAAACCCAATCTTTCTACACAATAACACATTGGGATAAAACTCAGTTACACCAGTAATAATCCCCATAAATCTGCATTCTAAAATGTCCAATAATGCTTTTTTACACTAATAATAAAGCTCTGATATGCCAATAATATACCCTAACAATTTACAATAATCTAACACAATGAAATCAAGCTCTATTACACCAGTAATAAACTCTATCAATCTATGCCCTAACACTGTGTCATTAACCAACCCTAACATTCTGCACTCTACCAGAGTGTAATGCAGCTCTGTTACATCAGTAATTAACACTGTCACTCCACACTGTAACACAGTCAAACAGTGTGGCGAAAATCACAGAATGTCAGGCAGCATCCGAGGAACAGGAGAATCGACGTTTCAGGCAAAAGCCTTTTATCAGGAATGTTACACCAGTAATATACCTTATTGATCTATACTCTAACACAACGTGATAAGGCTCTGTTATATCTGTTATAATGCTCTGTTATAATAGTCACTATCAATCCACACTCGAAAACAGTGTCATACTGCTCTGTTATACCAGTAATAATCCCAATCAATCTACATAATATAGTATAATGAAGCTCTCTTACACCAGTAATAAATCCTGTCAACCTGTACTCTAACATAGTGTAATAAAGCTCTGTTACACTAGTAATAATCACTCGCAATCCACACTTCAACACAATGTAATTCAGCTGTGTTACCCCAGTAATAAAGCCTATCAGTCTTTTCTCTACTCAGTGCAATACAGCTGTGTTACATCAGTTAAAACCGTATCAATCTACACTGTAACCCGACTCCAAAGATAGACGCAAAAATCTACACGTTAACACATTGTAATACACAAAGGGTCATAGAGTCACATAACACAGAAACAGACTCTTTGGTCTAACAAGTCCATGCCGAACATAATTGCAAACTAAACTAGACTCACTTGCCTGGCTCTATCCCTCCAAGCCTTGCCTATTCATGTAGTTATCGAAATGTCTTTGAAAAGTTATAATTAGGAAGTTTATTCTATTTTATTCGTGAACCACCGTCTGTGTCAAAAACTTTCCTCTGAAGCCTTTTTTAAATATCTCTCCTCTCACCTTAAAAATCTAATCTTGAAAACCCCATCCTTGGGAAAAAAAACTACCTCATTATTTTATAAACTTCTATCAGGTCAACTCTCAAATTCCTATCTTCCAGTGAAAAATGTCACAGCCTATCTAGCCTTTCTTCATAACTCAAACCTTCCATACCTGGCCACACCCTGGCCACATCTCTTCCAAGTGCAACAAGGAATTCTACACCAGGACATCCCCAGATGGCTTCCTAATTCAAAGACCATAATTTGCCCTCCTATGTGATCAACAATTCCCATAGCTCATCTCCTCCATTCCCACACCTCTGCCCTTTAACCTCACCCCTCTAACCGCAACATGGATAGAACCCACCTCGTCCTCACCCTCCACCACACAAATCTTCGGATACAGCGTATTATCCTCCAGCACCTACAATCAGATTCCACCACAAAAGATATAATTCCCTCACAACCCCTATCTGCATTCTGCAGAGACCATTCCCTCCATCCTCATGAGATCCACTCCCACACCAACCCACCCTCCACACCTGGCACCTTCCCTTGCCGCTGCAAGAGGTGTAAAACACCTCCCACTCCATCTCCATCCAAGCCTGAAAGGATCTTTTCACATCCACCAGAGATTTTCCTGCACATCCAAACATCTCATCTACTGTGTCCGTTGCTCTTAATGTGGTCTCTTCTACATCAGGGAGACAAGACACCAACTCGCAGAACATTTTATTGAACACTTGTGAGACACAAGCATCAAACAACCCACTGCCCTGTGACCAACAACTTCAACTACCCCTCCCACTCCACCAAGGAAATGCAAGTCCTGGGCCTCCTCCATTACCAAATCCAAGCCACCCAATGACTGGAGGAAGAATGCCTCATCTTCTGCCTTAGGACCCTTCAAACACAAGGCATCAACATTGACTTCACTAATTTCCAAATCTCCCCTCCGTCCACCTCATCCCAGAACTAACCTTCCAACTCGGCACTGCCCTCTTCACCTCTCCCATCTGTCCATCTACTTTCTGACCTATCTGCTCAACCCTTCCCAATGATCTATCACAATCACCCCCCACCTGCATCTACCTATTGTCTTCCCAGCTATTTTCTCCCCACCCCCACATTCCTATTTATCTCTCAGCCCATTACCACGCACATTCCTGATGAAGGCCTTATGCCCTTATTTCAGCTCCTCGGATGCTGCCTGATCTGCTGTGCTTTTCTTTTTTTTAATAGATATTTTTATTGGAAATTGAACATTTTTACAAGTGTACAAAAATAAACAAAAATCTCAAGTACAATCATTAATATACAATTAAATCTTAAATAAATAATAACCAAAATTTAACAAAAGAAAAGTACCGAGAGAAAAAAAACAAAACTCAACTAACTACTAATCTAAGCTACTACTAACCAGAGTGTATAATTAAGTCTCTTACATTATTCAAATAAAAGAAAGAAAAATAAAACCAACGGATAACACAGAAATTGGATAGTGAGATACATGCTCGGAATGTGTTAACATCAAATGTAACAAAACCCGTATTCGTGCGGGATTCCTCTCCCAAGGGGCCCCGGACCAGCCAGGTTCGCAATCTCAATTAAATAAAAGCCCTTGTTAGGATAGCCGAAATATCTGTATTTATATAATTCAAGAAGGGCTGCCATATTTTATGAAATAATTCAGTCTTTCGGTGCACCATATTTGTAAGGAAGTCAAGGGGAATACATTTCATAATTAATCTGTGCCAAATTGAAAGTCCAGGGGGGCCCTCAGCCACCCAGTTTACCAAAATATTTTTCCTTGCACAGAAAGAGAGAATATAAAATAATCTCTTATCGTGCATATCCAGGGAGGGTAAGTTTGAAAAGCCCAAAAGGGTCCACTTTAATTTCCGTTCCTAAAATTTCTGTCAGGGTACTTGCTACTTTAGTCCAGTATCTACGGATCTTATGACAGGTCCATAGGCAATGTACAAGAGTGCCCACCTCTATTTTACATTTGGGACACATTGGAGACGCTCCTGCCTTAAATTTTGCCAATCGATCCGGTGCTATATGGGCCCTATGAAGTATCTTCAGCTGGATAGCCTGAGTTCTGTTGCAGATGGTGATTCTTCTAGCATTTTCCCAAATGTCATTCCACATTTCTATAGAGATTTCTAGTCCCAAATCCTGATCCCATGTTTTAAGCAGATTGTCCATATATCCCGATAATTCATCATGTAGTAAATGATAAATAGTACTGACGGAAGATACCCCCATTGGCCGTAGCACTCTACATTCTCTATCTGATTTATAAAGACTATCTAATAACGTAGTCTTCTTCTGTATATAATCTCGAATTTGGAAATATCGAAAGAGGTCTCCATTAGATAATCCGAATTTCTGACGCAGCTGTTCAAAAGACATCAGGACCCCTTCTTTAAATAGGTCCCCTAAACATGAGATATCCCTGGATCTCCAGAGTTTAAAAGTGGCATCTGTAAACCCTGGTTGAAATCCCCATGCTTCCACTATCAGAGCATAGGGGGATGTTTTATGTGAGTTGCCCTCATTTTGCCGCATTATATTCCAAGCTTTAATTGTGTTTAGCATTATATGGTTTTTACAGTGATCAGGAATGATTTTCCTCTTGTCTGAAAATTAAAGGTTAATAAGTGGGCATTTTACTTGAGAAGCCTCGATCTCCAACCAGATTGATTGTGGATCAGACAAGACTCAATCAGCTACGTAACTTAATAGGGAACTTAACTGATATTTCCTAACATCTGGGAAGTCCAATCCTCCCCTTGCCTGTGGGAGCTGTAGCTTCTTCAGCTTAATGAGGGGCCGTCTATGATTCCAGATAAAGGAACCCAACCAGCCATATAATTTACATAGTGCCAGCCTCGGCAGCATCACCGGAAGCATTCTCATAGGGTATAGGAGACGGGGCAGGACATTCATTTTAATTAGTGCTATTCTACCCAGCCAGGAAATTGGGAGGTCTCCCCATCACTGGAGGTCCTGCCTTATCCTTTCCAGTAAATGCACAAAGTTAGCCTTATACAACTGACCAAATACTGGGGCAATAAAAATGCCTAAATATAAGAAACCCTCCAGGGACCACTAAAAGGGAAAGTGGGATCCGTCCACTAAGTGGGGTATCATAGCAAGGCATATGATATAGCCTCCGATTTTGAAAAATTAATTTTATAGCCTGAGAATGCACTAAATGTATTAATAACTTGGATTAAGCGAGGCATGGACATCAGAGGATTACTGAGGAGTAGAAGAACATCATCTGCATAAAGGGTAATTTTATGTTTACCTGTACCAATCCTCGGGGCCGTTATATTAGTTTCAGCCTGTATAGCTTCTGCTGCTATGCTTTTCTAACACCACACATTTCAAATCTGATCTCCAGCATCTGCAGTCCTCACTTTCTCCTGAACCCTCTTCAGCTTGATAATATCCTTTCTTTAACTGGACGACCAGAACTGGACACAATATTCCAGAAGAAGCTTCATGAATTCAAGAAGCTTTAAGGCGGCACGGTGACTCAGTGGTTAGCACTGCTGTCTCACAGTGCAAGGGACTTGGGATCGATCCCAGCCAGGGGCGACTGTCTGTGTGGAGTTTGCACATTCTTCCCGTGTCTGTATGGGTTTCCTAGAGTGCTCCGATTTCCTCCCATATGGAGGTGATTTCCTCAAATTCCAGGAGAAGCAATTACTGTTTCATATGCTGTTGCACTGTTTTGGAACTTTGGAAAAAAAAAGTCAAAACAACAGCAGTTTTAAAAGGGAGAAGAACAGACAAAGGAAGGTGAGGTCATTGCAGGAGAGGGAGATAACCTGCACAGATACTGCCTTTGCTGTTTGAATTCATGTATTGTTGGACATCAGAGTGCATCTGAGAAAATTAACAAACAGTGAAATTCACAACTGATCTTGGAGGAACTGTTGGGCGAAGTTCACAGCACAGAATCAGATAAGTTAATCGTTGTTTTAAGTGTGGTCTGCAGAGAATCTGCAGTAGTGAGTAGAGTGAGTTCTTTCTTGATTATATGTTTTTGGAGATATGTCTCTTGATTAAACTTAAAATATCAGCCATAACTATTCATTTTACCTGGGGCAGTGTTTTGTAGAGGAATAAAAAGGTGTTATTTTCTGGGTCTGTAGATTGTGAAGGAGCTAAAATGACCTTTAGTAGAGTGATATGTACTTCTTGTCAGATTTGGAGAGACAATTAGAAGCAATGAAGAATTTGCAACAGCAACAGTATGTGATGGATGGCAGTTCTCGGAAGGGGGGAAAGTCTCAGATACAGTCACATAGATGGATTAACTCCAGGAAAGGTAAGAGAGGTAGGCAGCTAGTGCATGAGTCTTTTATGGATATACCCATTTTAAACAGGTATGCTGTTTTGGAAAACGTAGGGGGTGATGTATCCTTAGGGGAACGTAGCACGAACAACCAAGTTTCTGGTGTTAAAACTGGCTCTAATGCAATGAGGAGTACGTCGGATTGCATGAGATCAATTGTGTAAGGGGATTCTGTAGTCCGAGGTACAGACAGATGTTTCTGTGGCCAGCAGAGAAAAAGCAGAATGGTGTGTTGTTTCCCTGATGCCAGGATCAAAGATGTCTCAGAGAGGGTGCAGAATGTTCTCACGGGGGAGAGGGACCAGCAAGAAGTCATTGTCCACATTGGAACCAACGACACAGGAAGGGAAAAGGTTGAGATTCTGAAGGGAGATTACAGAGAGTTAGGCAGAAATTTAAAAAGGAGGTCCTCAAGAGTAGTAATATCTGGATTACTCCCGGTGCTATGAGCTAGTGAGGGCAGGAATAGGAGGATAGAGCAGATGAATGCATGGCTGAGGTGCTGGTGTATGGGAGAAGGATTCAGATTTTTGGATCATTGGAATCTCTTTTGGGGTAGAAGTGACCTGTACAAGAAGGACGGATTGCACCTATGTTGGAAGGGGACAAATATACTGGCAGGGAAATTTGCTAGAACTGCTCTGGAGGATTTATACCAGTAAGGTGGGGGGTGGGACCCAGGGAGATAGTGAGGAAAGAGATCAATCTGAGACTGGTACAGTTGAGAACAAAGCAGAGAACAAGGTAGGACTAATAAATTAAACTGCATTTATTTCAATGCAAGGGGCTTAACAGGGAAGGCAGATGAACTCAGGGCATGGTTAGGAACATGGGACTGGGATATCATAGCAATTACGGAAACATGGCTCAGGAATGGGCAGAACTGGCAGCTTAATGTTCCAGGATACAAATGCTACTGGAAGGCTAGAAAGGGAGGCAAGGGGTGAGGTGGCATTTTTGATAAAGGATAGCATTACAGCTGTGCTGAGGGAGGATATTTCCAGAAATACATCCAGGGAGGTTATTTGGGTGGAACTGAGAAATAAGAAGGGATGATCACCTTAGTGGGATTGTATTATAGACCCCTTAATAGTCAGAGGGAAATTGAGAAACAAACTTGGAAGGAGATCTCAGCTATCTGTAAGAATATCAGAATGGTTATGGTAGGGGATTTTAACTTTCCAAACATAGACTGGGACTGCTATAGTGTTTAGATGGAGACTGGTTTAGATGGAGAAGAATTTGTTAAATGTGTACAAGACAATTTTCTGATTCAGTATGTGGATGTACCTACTAGAGAAGGTGCAAAACTTGACCTACTCTTGGGAAATAAGGCAGGGCAGGTGACTGAGGTGTCAGTGGGGGAGCACTTTGGGGCCAGCGACCATAATTATGGATATAATTAAAATAATGATGGAAAAGGATAGACCAGATCTAAAAGTTGAAGTTCTAAATTGGAGAAAGGCCAATTTTGACGGTATTAGGCAAGAACGCTCGAAAGCTGATTGGGGGCAGATGTTTGCAGGTAAAGGGACGGCTGATAATGAGATAACGAGGAGCCAGAGAAAGTATCTTCCTGTTAGGGTGAAAGGAAAGGCTGGTAGGTATAGGGAATGCTGGATGACTAAAGAAATTGAGGGTTTGGTTAAGAAAAAGAAGGAAGCATATATCAGGTATAGACAGGATAGATCGAGTGAATCCTTAGAAGAGTATAAGGGGAGTAGGAGTATACTTAAGAGGGAAATCAGGAAGGCAAAAAGGGGACATAAGATAGCTTTGGCAAATAGAATTAAGGAGAATCCAAAGAGTTTTTACAAATACATTAAGGACAAAAGGGTAACTAGGGAGAGAATAGGGCCCCTCAAAGATCAGCAAGGCAGCCTTTGTGTGAAGTTGCAGAAAATGGGGGAGATACTAAATGAGTATTTTGCATCATTATTAACTGTGGAAAAGGATATGGAAGTTATAGACTGTAGGGAAATAGATGGTGACACCTTGCAAAATGTCCAGATTACAGAGGAGGAAGTGCTGGATGTCTTGAAACAGGTAAAGGTGGATAAATCCCCGGGACCTGATCAGGTGTACCCTCGGACTCTATGGGATGCGAGAGAAGTGATTGCTGGGCCTCTTGCTACAATATGTGTATCATTGCTAATCATAGATGAGGTGCTGGAAGACTAGAAGTTGGCTAACATGGTGCCACTGTTTAAGAAGGGTGGTAAGGCAAGCGAGTGAACCTGACATCGGTGGTGGGCATGTTGTTGGAGGGAATCCTGAGGGACAGGATGTACATGTATTTGGAAAGGCAAGGACTGATTAGGGATAGTCAACATGGCTTTGTGCATGGGAAATCATGTCTCATAAACCTGATAGAGTTTTGTGAGGAAGTAACAAAGAAGATTGATGAGGGCAGAGCAGTAGATGTGATCTATATGGACTTCAGTAAGGCATTCGACAATGTTCCCCATGGGAGACTGATTAACAAGGTTAGATCTCACGGAATACAGGGAGAACTAGCCATTTGGATACAGAACTGCCTCCAAGGTAGAAAACAGAGGTTGGTGGTGGACGTTGTTTTTCAGACTGGAGGCCTGTGACCAGTGACGTGTCACAAGGATCGGTGCTGGGTCCTCTACTTTTTGTCATTGACATAAATGATTTGGATGCGAGATCTTGGAGTACAGATTCATAGCTCCTTGAAAGTGGAGTCACAGGTAGATAGGATAGTGAAGAAGGCATTTGGTATGCTTTCTTTTATTGGTCAGAGTATTGAGTACAAGAGTTGGGAGGTCATGTTGCGGCTGTACAGGACATTGGTTAGGCCACTGTCAGAGTATTGTGTGCAATTCTTGTCTCCTTCCTATCAGAAAGATGTTGTGAAACTTGAAAGAGTTCAGAAAAGATTTACAAGGATGTTGTCAGGGTTGGATGATTTGAGCTATAGGGAGAGGCTGAACCGGCTGGGGCTGTTTTCCCTGGAGCATTGGAGGCTGAGGGGTGACCTTATCGAAGTTTACAAAATTATGAGGGGCATGGATAGGGTAAAGAGTTAAAGTCTTTTCCCTGGGGTCGGGGAGTCCAGAACTAGAGAGCATAGGTTTCGGGTGAGAG
Organism: Chiloscyllium plagiosum; assembly: GCF_004010195.1. Lineage (NCBI taxonomy): Eukaryota > Metazoa > Chordata > Chondrichthyes > Orectolobiformes > Hemiscylliidae > Chiloscyllium > Chiloscyllium plagiosum. The sequence goes on from NC_057711.1 coordinate 92,983,428, forward strand.
GTGAAAGATATAAAAGAGTCCTATGGGGTAACATTTTCACACAGAGAGTGGTACATGTATGGAATGAGCTGCCAGAGGAAGTGGTGGAGGCTGGTACAATTGCAACATTTAAAAGGCATTTGGATGGGTATATGAATAGGAAGGGTTTGGAGGGATATGGGCCGGGTGCTGGCAGGTGGGACTAGATTGGGTTGGGATATCTGGTTGGCGTGGACGGGTTGGACCGAAGGGTCTGTTTCCATGCTGTACATCTCTGTGACTCTATGACTTTATGAGGTAAATTGCATTGGTCATGCTAGATTGCCTATAGTTTTCAGGGATGTGTGGGTTAGGTGCATTAGTAAGGGGTAAATGTAGAACCATAGGGTAGGGGAATGGGTCTGGGTGAATTACTCTTTGGAGTGTTAATGTGGACATGTTTCCACACTGTAAGGATTCTGTGACTTCTATGATCTAGAATATCCTGTATAATCTCAAAATGACTTCCCAACTCCTGTACTCAACGGACTAGCAATGAAGGCAAGCATCCGAAACACATTTTTAAACACTCTCTCTCTATATCTGTTGCAAACTTCAAAGAATTATGTACCTGCATTCCTCGGTCCCTCTGTTCAACAACACTACCAAAGGCGCTACCATTAATTGTTTCGGCCTTCCCCTTGTATGTTTATCAAAATAGAATACCTCACATTTATTGAGATTGAACTCCATCTGCCATTTTTCAAGAGAACAATCTCTCTCTCAATGTCAGTAAAACTAAAAAACTGACAATTGATTTCAAAAAGATTTCTACATCAACAGAACTGAGTTTGAAAGGGCAGGGAGCATCAAGTTCCTCAGAGTCACGATAACCATCAACTTGTCCTGGACTTGTCATGTGGATGCAATGGTCAAGAAGGCACAACAATGTCTATTCTTTCTCAGGCGGCTCAGGAAATTTGGTATATCCATAAGGACCCTCACCAACTTGTACACAGGCAACAGTGAAAGCAGACTATCCAGGTGCACAACTGCCTTTTACGGCAACTGCTCTGTCCAGGACTGTAAAAAACTACAGAAGACGTTTTGCACAGCACAGACCAATGCCAACCTTCCATCCATGGACTCAATTTACTTGGTTCACTGCTGCAGAAAGGCTGCCACATCATCAAAGACCCATCTCACCTCAATAATGATCAACTACAATTCCTTCTGTCAGGCAAAAGATACAGAAGCCTCAACACATGCAGTAGTAGGTTCAGGGACAGCTTCTTCCTTGCCATTCTTAGATTGATGAATGAACTCTTCAAATAATGCTGATCTTGTTGACGTTGATCTTGCCATGCACATGCCCTGTGCAAGGTAACCTGTATACCTCCATCTAAGACTGTTTATAATCTCTGTTCTGTACATCATTGCTTACTATGATCTGCCTGGGCTGCTCAATGAACAAAGCTTTTCATTGTACTCTGATATTCTTCACTGCCACAGACTTTAGTGTTGTCCACAAAATTACTAACCACGCTTTCATACAAATGGCAAACAAAAGAGGACCAGAATTGATGCCTGTAGAACAACAGTGATCACAGGCCACCAGTCTGAAAATCAACCCAACAACATTACTCTGTCTCCTGCCATTAAGTCTATTATGCATCCAACTTGCAAGCTCACCCTGAATCCCTTGTGACCTAACTTTACTAATTAGTCTACCATGTGGAACCTTATCAAAGGCTTCACTAAAATCCAAGTAAACAATGTCTACTGCTCTGCCTTCATTAACCTTTTTGTAACTTCCTCACAAAACTCAGTCAAGTTTATGAGACAGAATGTTCTTCACACAAAACCCTGCTGGCTATCCCTAATCATTTGTTGCCTCTCTAAATGTTCATAAATCCTATCCCCTCCAGCAATTTACCCACAACTGAAGTCAGACTCGCAGGTCTGTAGTTCCCTGGTTTCTCCTTACAACCTTTCTTAAACAAAGGTACAACATAAGCCACTGTAGTCATCAGGCACCTCACTCGTAGCTATAGATGATGCAAATATTTCTGCCTGATGGCTAAGGTTTGGCTCACCCCCTCCCATTTATCTCTCCACTCTGGAGGCTCCCTGCCTTCATTCCTGATGAAGGGCTTTTGCCCAAAACATAGATTTTCCTGCTCCTTGAATGCTGCCTGACCTGCTATGCTTTTCCAGCACCACTCTAATCTCAACTCTGATTTCCAGCATCTGCAGTCCTCACTTTTGCCTGGCTAAGGTTTGGCAATGGAGGAGGCCCAAGACCTGCATGTTACACTACAGTGCAGTACATGCCCTTCGGCCCTCAATGTTGTGCCGACCTGTGTAACCTATCTGAAGCCCATCTAACCTTCACTATTGCATTCTCATCCATATGCCTATCCAATAACCATTTAAATGCCTTAAAGTTGGCGAGTCTCCTACAGTTGTAGGCAGTGTGTTCAATGCCTCAACTAGTCTCTGAGTTAAGAAACTACCTCTGTCCTATATCTATCACCCTGAATTTAAAGCTATATCTCCTCGTGCTAGCCATCACCATCCAAGGAAAATGAGTCTGATTGTCTAACCTATATAACCCTCTGATTATCTTATATGTCTCAATTAAGTCGACTCTCAACCTTCTCCTCTCTAATGAAAACAGCCAAAAGTCCCTCAGCCTTCCCTCCATACCATGCAAGACCATCCCTCCATACCAGGTTAGGGTGAAGAAGCCTTCCTGATGAAGAGCTTATGCACAAAATATCGATTCTTCTGCTCCTCGGATGCTGCCTGTGAGGATCTAAAATCTGGATTTAAGATGTTGTCAGGAGCAACCAATTAATGCATGCTTTTATTAACTATGAAATGGTTTCTTAATGCAAATAACATAAAATAACATAACAAAATAGCTTCTAGGAGCAAATTAACAATTTTGTTTGTAATGGCATCTAACTCTGCTGAAAACTGCATTCCGAACTAATTGAAAGAGATTAGCAAACAATGCCCTGTTCATATTATGAATTAACTAAGCAAGATATGACATTATTAAAATACCCTAACTGGCCTTGTAGACACAGGTGCAGAGAGATAAAGATACACAAAACAAGTCAGTTCCAAGGAAATATCATTGGCTTAATTTTATGTCTATTGTCATTTCATTTCATTTTACTGGACTAATTTTACAATTAAAGCTGTTCTGTTTGCTAAGTTAAAAATCATACAACACCAGGTTATAGTCCAACAGGTTTAATTGGAAGCACACTAGCTTTCGGAGCGACGCTCCTTCATCAGGTGATTGTCCTGATGAAGGAGTGTCGCTCCGAAAGCTAGTGTGCTTCCAATTAAACTTGTTGGACTATAACCTGGTGTTGTGTGATTTTTAACTTTGTACACCCCAGTCCAACACCAGCATCTCCAAACCATGACTGTTTGTTAAGAGACCTATAAAAGTTGCCTGTGTTTATGCTAAAGCGCAGCAGCTTTTACAGAGTACACAGAGGTGCTTAACCCCTGTGTTGCTGGATAACCAATGCCTGGCGTTGTAATACATTGTTGAATCAGGCCGAGCTGCTAGTATTTATTTGACTGATCGCGGAACTGAGAGGCCCCTCCCGGGGTTCAGATCTACATAAATTGCCTGTGATTCGGATCTGGCATGGATGGATTGTGGACAGCAGTTTAAGAGCCTTGAGTCCTCCACTATTGAGCAATCGTCCACAAACGTGAGTTTTTCATATCCATTTGGTTTCCGTCTCATTCAAGTAGTGGTTGACCTGACCCCTTTGCTGTCTATCACCTCAGTCCAGCTGTAACAGATTGGTCTCAGTAAGACTGGGGGTTGGGGACCCTAGATAATGAGAAAAGAAAACGATAAAATAGGATCTTGTAAGTAGAGTTGGGAACTCTGATTAAAGAGAAAAGAAATTAAAGAGATAAGAAAAGATAAGATAGGTTCGAGGATCCTACAGAAGTTGGGAACTTCCATTAGCAGATTGGGAATCTGTAAGCAGAGTTGGGAATTCTGATTTGGTCGGATTCGCATCATTTAAATTGGTATTAGGTGATGAGCAGTAGCCAGTAGGTGGTCCTAAAGGTATTCAATTGGTTAAATCAGTCCAGCAATTGATTTGGCGATGAAATTGAATACTTTTAGGGCCACTGCTTGTCACCTAATATCTTTTTTAAGGCACCAAAAGCTTCCACAGACTGTCAGATTTCTCTGGAAACTTCTCACACATATAGTATTACCCACCTTAAACAATCTTCCTTTTATAGTCCTGACCAAAACCTTTACTATTTTACAGCCCATCAACACACAACAATCTACCAACTTCCGCAACTTCCACAGACCCTTCTCGACTTTCCTTAACCCTCGATAATCCTAGTATAATGTATCGTGATACTTCCTTATCTCACAGAACAATTTAAGTACCAATTTGAATAATGCCAATCTGACCAAATCAGAGTTCCCAGCTCTGCTTACAGATCCCCGATCTGCTAGGATTCTATCTTATCTTTTCTTTCCTCTTGAATTTCTATTCTATTTAATCAGAGTTCCCAACTCTGCGTACAAGTCCCCGAACTGTTAGGATCCTACCTTATCTTTTCTTTTCTACTTAATTTCTTTTCTCTTTTATCAGAGTTCCCAACTCTGCTTACAGGTCCCTAACTTGCTAGAATTCTATCTTATCATTTTCTTTTCTCTTTATCTAGGGTCCCCAACCCTCAATCTTACTGAGACTACTCTGTCACAGGCTGGATTGAGGTGATAGACAGCGAGGGGTCAGGTTAACTACTACTTGAATGAGATGAAAACCAGACGGATATGAAAATCTCACGTCTGGGTGGCTGATTGCTCAACACTCAATTGATTAAATCAGCCCAGCAATTGATTTGGCGATGAAACACAGGCTCAAAAAAAAGAATTAATTAGACTGTGGTGGCAATTCTGTGACGAAAGACGCAAAAAATCAGTTTTGCGCTCATGGCAGGATACTACCACCAAATTGGGAATTGAATTCACTAATAATGGTGTTGTGGTTCTGTTCGTCGAGCTGGAAATTTTTGTTGCAAACGTTTCGTCCCCTGTCTAGGTGGCATCCTCAGTGCTTGGGAGCCTCCTGTGAAGCGCTTCTGTGGTGTTTCCCCCGGCATTTATAGTGGGCTGTCCCTGCCGCTTCTGGTTGTCAGTTTCAGCTGTCCGCTGTAGTGGCCTGGTCTATGTGTTTGTTGATGGAGTTTGTGGATGAGTGCCATGCTTCTAGGAATTCCCTGGCTGTTCTTTGTTTGGCTTGCCCTATAATGGTAGTGTTGTCCCAGTCGAATTCATATTGCTTGTCGTCTGCGTGTGTGGCTACTAAGGATAGCTGGTCGTGGCGTTTCGTGGCTAGTTGATGTTCATGGATGCAGATCGTTAGCTGTCTTCCTGTTTGGCCTATATAGTATTTTGTGCAGTCCTTGCATGGGATTTTGTATAAAACACTATATAGGACTGCACAAAACACTACATAGGACAAACAAGAAGACAGCTAACGATCCGCATCCATGAACATCAACTAGCCACGAAATGCCACGACCAGCTATCCTTAGTAGCCACACACGCAGACGACAAGCAACATTTATTCGACTGGGACAACACTACCATTATAGGGCAAGCCAAACAAAGAACAGCCAGGGAATTCCTAGAAGCATGGCACTCATCCACAAACTCTATCAACAAAACTTCGACCTGGACCCAATATACCGGCCACTACAGTAGACAGCTGAAACTGACAACCGGAAGCGGCAGGGACAGGCCACTATAAATACCGGAGAAAACACCACAGAAGCGCTTCACAGGAGGCTCCCAAGCACTGAGGATGTCACCTAGACAGGGGACGAAACGTTTGCAACAAAAATTTCCCGCTCGGCAAACAGAACCACAACAACGATCACCCGAGCTACAAATCTTCACCCAAACTTTGAACTAATAATGGTACCATGAAATCTATTGAAGTCCTCAAAAATGTATGTGCTCGAGTTAAACATCAACAGAAACAAAAGGAAAAGTCACCGGTGACTGGTGTTCTATGTGCAGTTCTATGGTTGGCCACTCACTAGTCTTGTTGTTCATTGTTAGGCTGTTGATTAGTGAAAGTTTTACATCAAGTTTATTTCTATTGTATCTGTTTGGCTTGGCTTGTCTTGCTTTGCTGCTTTGTTTTGTTGTTCTGTTCATTTTTGGTATTTGTTCTTTGTTTATGAAATATGGAGTGTGAGTGCTGCCTTTGTTGTGTTAAAAAAAAGAAAGCTGGCCAGCGATACAATTCTTGCGCACTTAGTTAAGCAGCTATGTGCCACAGCCAGGATTTATAAGGGTAAAACGCCCTAACTTTGACTTTTGGAGTGTGTGTGTGTGTGTGTGAGACTACCACACAGCTTGCAGAAAGTTTAACCCTTTCAGATTCGGTTTGGATGCACATTTGCTTGTTGGCGATTGAATGGTGTGTTTGTTGCCTGGAACTCGATTCCGAAACTGTTTTGGAGTTGATTTGCATTTTGGAAATTTAACATGACTTCTTTTAAGTTTAAAGGTTATGAATGCAATATTAACCCCTGTTCTTTTTACAGGCCATGACTACCTTACTGTCAGTTTCTAACTAATCTCTTTTATTCCTTCAATTTCAAATCAGTTTAATATGGAGGAAGACAACATTATAACCCTTTTTTTGTTTCAGACTCATTTGTTTCCATTTAATTTTAAGACTACTGTGTTTCATTGGTGATTACGATGTGCCAGTCATAGTTTTATTGAGGGCATCTCCTCCCTCAAAGACAATTGAAGTTTCAGTTCAACATTAGTTGTGATAAATCATGTAACAAAATTAATATCCTATGGTTAATATCTGTGTCTTTGGATTTGGCCATTATTCGTGCATTAGAGGTTTTTTGTTACCATGTGAGTAGACAAGACCTTTTTAGCTTATTTCACGACCTATAGTATTGTATATGAGCTATGACTGGTCAGGACCGCTTAAGGAACCTAATCTTGGATTTAAATTAAGGGACTTGAACCAGGTAATTATAGTGGATTTCAAAGTTGGAAACTATATATTTTACATTTTAAATATTGAATCCAATTTATATTGATGACTTTTAAAATGCCTTAGTCATATGTTTAGTTTCCACCTCCGAATTATAGATAATGATTATTTTAGTTATTATTTTTAATAATCAACTCTATTAGCCCAAATCATAAAATCAAAATTAATTGGCAGGATCGATTGGTTTTATTCCTTCACAAATTGTCAGTGACCTGTCTCATTGTCTCATGGTTAATTTGAAGCATGGCTGCATTAATTCATTGCTAACTAAAGAATGGGAAGATACCTTACTGGCCAGTAATTGCAGTAACCTTACTGCATGTAATTGGGGGATAGAGGTATAGAGCAGATGGAACTCCCAAAAGCTGGGAGGTGACCACGAATGAGTATATGAAAAATAAAAGGGACAAAAAATTTAAAAAAATTAAAAGGGACATGAGAAACAGTGTAAGGCCACTAAGATTGAGGAATATACAAACAGGGTTAAAGCAACAACACTGTAAAATAAAGAACTTAGGCTCAGTATTCTGAGTAGAATCTACGTTTGGTATACCAACCCTTTTCTTGAGGATGGGTATTTTGTTCCTGGATACAGCTGAGCCCCTAACATCTCAATCCCCAGCACATCATCCATTTATTACAAACCTTTCCTTCTTTTGAAAATGAAGCATACGGTCTTCATAGCCAATATCATGGGGATGAGTGGCCTGTGCCATCCTAAACCGGGTCTCATCTCAGGAATTAATGAAGCATGCCCCTGACCGCAAGACCAAACCAGCCCAAATTGCTCAGTATGTCCAAGGGTGATATGAATGTAAATGCATTCTGGGAGTAGACTGAATATGAATGTGTAACAATACTGAAAGATGTGGCTATCTGTCTGACGGAAGTGATATACAATTGATCAATAACCAAGAAGCCCAATTAGCTTTTGCAACGTTTTCCACCTGGAGTCACTGACATGATCCGGACCAATAGTACAAACCAGTCCAGGAATTTCCAGCTGCAAGTGAGGTTAGCGGTGGTTTTCTATTGGGATGGTCAGAACCAGACTGAACAACAAAGCAAGTTACAGGTAAAACTGATTATATCCAGTGCCTTTGCGATCTCAAATACCGAATGCCAGCCCTGACAGGGTTGATTAGCACCAGGGGGTGGAACCTACCTCAAGTGCCCACCTGAGGGGACCCTGAAAATGCAGGCCCCAGCATTTCATCTTTGAGACTGAGAACAAGACAGCAAAATCCCGAAGGGACATATAGCTGGACCTTGCTTTAACTTTTGAAATGTGGTCACTAGGGAGTGATGTGTCTTTAATGTTACCTTGGAGCTGATGTGGGGAATCAATATACTTTTGTCCTAGCAAAAAGAAAATCTACTAATTTACGCTGACATTGTGCTTTTAGTATGATCCACAATTTTGGAGCCTTGTGGGAACATTGAAGACTTTTAACCACCAAGGGGTAGCGTCGTAATTTTGTCCAATTAACCTGGCAATTATCAAGGTACAGAGGAAGAAGTGTTGGGTATCACATGCATCTCATGCCCTACATCTTAAATCAATTGGTTCGTGTTCTATCAGATAATTATCTTTCACTACTTTATCCAAATATTTCATAATCTTGCAGACAACTGTCAGTTTTCCTCAAATCTCCCTTCTTTCAAGCTTCACTAACTTTGTGGCTAAAATCCCTCATCCTTGGAACCATTCTGTTTTATTTTCTGTAAACTGTTGAAGTATCGTCCTTTCTAAAGTGTGTTGACCAGAATTAGATGCAATTCTGTAGGAGTGGACCTCACCATAAAAATTTGGTATGACCTCCTGTTTTTGTACTCAAAGCTCTATTTATGAAGCCTAGGATCCCATATCTTTCTATAATCACTGTCTCAATGTCCTTTCAATCCTCTAGGTTCTTTTCCTCCGAATTAAGTCTCTAATTCCTTTCTTTCCTTCCTCAAAATGCAACATCTCACATTTCTCTGTATTGAATTCTATCTGCCTCATTCATTATTTGCCCATTCCACTAACCCATTTATATCCTAATGCAGTTGACATCTTCACTGTCTGCCTCACAGAATGGAGTTCATCCATTTTGAATGATAGACTAGAATCGAATTGAGGGAAATGGACGATTTATATACAGAACAACCAGATTTGAGAGGGGAGAAAACAGGGGAGAAAGTACCCACTGTGGATCAACTCAAAAATAAGCCTAGCCACACAGGATTCAACTGCTGTGCGAGGAGGTTTACATTCACTCTGAATGACAGGAGAGAAGCACTGACACAGAGAACATCAGTTAGGAAAGAATAGAAGATTAATTGGAGTTCCAAGTGGCACCAGATCAAGACTGTCTTAAACTTAAGCAATGACTCAGCAGAGATAGCTTGTAGAGTGAAATGGAAAAAGGACAAATCACAGGAAATTAACCTGCTCCTTTCAGTCAACATTTAGGCGGTAAAATGTTGTGTTAACAGATTACCAGGTGTTGATGTGGGATAGTGAGGAAAAGCCATCAGATTATCGTAAATCTGCACTGATTCCAGGTGTTCCCACTTCTTTCATCCATGTACCTAACCATATTGTTTACCCTTGTTTGAATACCTCTTCCTCTCCTGCATACCTTTGCATATTTGCATGGGGTGGTATGTGGACCCCTGTCAGGTTTGACAGAGTTGAATTCTAAAATGTAGTAGCAGGAATAGCATTTTAATGTAAGGTATTCCAGGTCCAGGGGAGCAAAGTCTTGTCAGGGTTGCTACATCCGAGCACCAGGAGGCATTGACTAGGAAGCACAGCTGACTACGCTTCACTTTGCCTGAAGTCGCTGTGGTGTCCTTGCAGTGTATGGAGAACCTGTCAGTTTGTAGGGTGCAGTTGGGAATTGCAGTAGTGAGCCAAGTTTCCATGAAGCAGAGCAGACAACAGTCTGTCAGTGCCCTCTGGTAGGTACGTTTGGATCTGAGTTCATCTATTTTGTTTTCAATAGCCTGAACATTTGCTCAAAGTAGGCTGGGGAAAGAGGGTCTTGAAACCATGTTGTTTCAACCTCACCTTCAGGCCAGCACATTTTCCCTGTTTCCTTATACGTGTAGTGCATCTGGACGGTGTTGGTAGTTGGTCATGCGAGTCTATTCCTCAGCAAGAAAGCAGCAGAAAGTGAGTGAGCAGGAAAAAGTGAGTGAACAGAGAAAGTGAGGACTGCAGATGCTGGACATCAGAGTTGAGAGTGTAGTGCTGGAAAAGCACAGCAGGTCAGGCAGCATCTGAGGAGCAGTAGAATCGACATTTTGGGCATGAGACCTTCATCAGGGCTTATGCCCAAAACGTGGATTCTCCTGCTCCTTGGATGCTGCCTGACCTGCTGTGCTTTTCCAGCACCAGACTCTCGGAAGTGGGTGAGTAGGTCAGGCAGCATCTGAGGAGCAGGAAAATCGACATTTCAGTCTTAATGCCTCATCTTCCGCCTCGGGACCCTGCAACCCCTTGGTATCAATGTGCCAATTTCACCAATTTCCCAATTTCTCCTCCCCCCACCTTATCCTCATTCCAACCTTCCAGATCAGCACTGCCCTCCTGACTGTCCTACCTGTCCATCTTCCTTCCCACCTATTCGCTCCACCCTCCTCTCTGACCTATCACCATTACCCACACCTCTATCCACCTATGGCATTTTCTGCTATCTTCCCCCTAGTCCCATGCCTCTCCCACTTATATCTCCACCCCGAGGCTCCCAGCCTCATTCCTAATGAAGCGCTTTTGCCAGAAACGTCGATTTCCTGCTCCTTGGATGCTGCCTGACCTGTGCTTTTCTAGCACCACACTCTCGACTCTGATCTCCAACCTCTGCAGTCCTCACTTTCACCAAGATAAATGAGTCTGGTCAGGCTAAGACTCCCCAAGGGCCAGAGTTTGTGAGATTGTACATCGCTCCTGGGCTGATCTAGTCTCCTCAGGGACAGGTGCCGGTGGTGGAATTTCCATTATTTGGCAGTCCTGGGTGCCTATGGAGTGATTCTTCTCCTGCTGCAGGTAAATGATCTGGGCTTCGTTAGGCCGAGCCTCCATGGGATCTGGTAGACTGGGGATCAGGTAATTCAAGTATTGCAGTGAAGATAAAAGTGCATATTGATTGCTACTGACTGTTCCGTTGGATCTGGTTGGCCGTGGCAGATATCTTCAAACCATGGAGGCAAGCATGCACTTACAAGTCAGATCCACTACACCAGAAACCAGTGTAGTGGAAAATGCAGTCATGCATTGGAGACAGACTTAAATGAAAAGCCTACAGCCTTCACTCAACACCAAACTGTCCTGGTTCCTATTTGAAAGTAGAATCATCCCTCACACAAACTACAGGGATTGCTCCAGCAGAGTTGCTGATGGGAAGAAGGCTTCACACCAGGTTAAACCTGATATTCCCAAAGTTGGAGTGTTACAGTAAAACAGCACTGGGAACACCTGTGCTGCTTGCTAGGTTCCTTGAAGCGAGAAAGATAATTTACTTCAGGTGGCCAAGTTTGGTGCTGAAACCAATGGCTACATTGGACCCCAGCTATTTACAATCTACATTAATTACTTGGATATAGGGATAGAAGGCTCTATAGATAAATTTGTGGATGACACAAAATAGGCGGAACAATAAATTGCAAAGAGGAAATAAGAACTTACAAATGGATATTGATAGGTTGGGAGAATGGACCAAAATGTGGCAGAGGGAGTTTAACTTTGTTAAGTGTGAGGTCATGCATTTGGGTCGAAAAAATGGGAAGGCAACTTTATTATCTAAATGGGAGAGACTTCAGGGTGCTTGGGTACAGAGGGATCTGGGTGTCCTCATTCATGAGTCACAGAAAACTAGCATGCAGATACAGCAGATTATCAAGAAAGCAAATGGAATGTTGGGTAATATAGCTAAAGGAATAGAATATAAAGGTAAAGAAGTATTGGTGCAACTATACAAGACATTGGTGAGACCACACCTGGAGTACTGTGCACTGTTTTGGTCCCCTTATTTGAAAAAAAAATGTAATGGCAATGAAAATAGTTCAGAGGAGGTTCACTAGATTGATTGCAGAGTTGAGGGGTTTGTTGTATGAAGAGAGATTGAACAGTACATATATATGTAGAGTTCCAAGTGATACCAGATCAACACAATCTTAGACATAAGCAGTGATTCAGCCTATACTCTGAAATTTAGAAGAATGAGGGGAGATCAAGTTGAGGCATTCAAGATAATAAAAGGTATGGATAAAATAAATGTGGAGCGGATGCTTCCTCTTGTGGGGCATTCTAGGATGAGAGGTCATCATCTTAGGATAAGGGGTAGCATATTTAAAACAGCGTTGAGGAGAAACTACTTCTCCCAAACGGTTGTGAATCTATGGAATGCACTACCCCAAAGACATGTAAGTGCCTTCTTAAGGTGGAAATCAGGAGGACAAACTGGAAGGTAGGAGAAATAGAGGCGATCTGATAGAAATTTATAAAGTAATCGGAGGTGTAGAGAGAGTTGACAGTTGTTGTCTTTTCCCTAAGATGTGGAATTTCAAGATTGGGAGCAGATTTTTAAGGTGAGAGGAGAAAGATTTAAAAAGACACACGAGACAATTTTTTCACAGTGGTTCATGTGGAATGTACTTCCTCAGAAAGTATTGGATATAGGTACTAATACAACGTAGAAAAGACATTTGGATAGGCACATGAAGAGGAAAGGTTTGGAAATATCTAGGACAGGAACTGGCAAGAGGGACTAATTTAATTTGGGCTTAAGTTCAGCATGGACTGGTTGTTTCATAGGGTCTGTTTCCATGCTGTATGACGACATGATTCTGTATAACATAGCCTTGGCAGATAAGGATAATTCAGTGATTCAACATGTATTTTAGGAGTAAAGGAGCAATAAAAGAGAAAATAGGGCCCCTTAAAGATCAACAAGGTCATCTATGTGTGGAACTACAAGAGATGGAAGAGCTATTAAATGAATATTTCATGTCATTATTTACGGTGAAGTTTAAGGATATCAGGGAAATAAATTCAGATGTCTTGAGAGAAGTCTACAATATGGGAGGGTGGTGTTGGAGTTCTTAAAAACACATAAAGATGGGTAAATCTCATGGACCTAACTAAGTGTACCCCAAGACATTGTGGGAAGCTAGCGAAAATATTCTGTGTCTCTGAGCTAAGATATGTGCATTGTCTGTAGCCAAGGGTGAGGTGCCGCAGAACTAGAGGGTGGCTAATATTGTGCCAGAAAGGCTATAAGTAGAAGCCCGGCAACTATAGAAGCCTGAGTCTGATATCCATGGATAATCGGTTGGAGGGGATTTTGAGAGATAAGATTGCATCCTTTTGCAGAGGCAAGAACTGGTTAAGGATAGTCAGCATGGCTATGCACATGGGAAATCATGCCTCACACCTTGATTGCGTTTTTTTGAGAAAGTGACCAAAGAGATAGATGAGGGCAGAGTGGTAGATAATGATGCAAAATATGTTGATACATTACCCCTCCCTTGCCTCAATCCAATGCCTCAAACAGTCCTTCTTGGTGAGACAGAGATTCACCTGCCTCTCTTCCAACCTGGTTTACAGCATCAGGTGTTCCTGATGTGGATTTCTCTCTATTAGGAGACCATATGTAAACTTAGGGAATGGTTTACTGAGCATCTCAGCCAGGCCTGCATGGGCCTATCGGATCTCCCAGTAACCACCTATTTTAATTCCGCTTTACACTCTCTTTCTGACATGACCATCCTTGGTCCCCTCCATTGCCACATCGAACCAAAATGCAAATTGGAAGAACAACATCTTATCGTGAAGCTGGGCAGCCTACAGGCCAGAGGACTCAACATTGAGTTTTCAAATTTCAATTAACCTTCTTTCCCTTCGCCCAATTCTCTTCCCACACATGCTCCCTCCCTTCCACTCCTTCCAGCCACCCACTGGATTCATTCTTCCCATTGACTAACTAGATCGTAATCTCTGCCTGTCTTCACCTATCCCCACTTCACGATCTTGTCCCACCAACCCCTTTATCTGCAGCTCTCCCTACACCCAACCCCAATCCTGAAAAAGAGTTGCATCCAAAATGTCGACTTCTCCACCTTCTGATGCTGCCTGGCTTGCTGTGTTCTTCCAGCCTCCTGCCTATCTAAATTTGTTCAGGATTTGGAGATGCCGGTGTTGGACTGGGGTGTACAAAGTTAAAAATCACACAACACCAGGTTATAGTCCAACAGGTTTAATTGGAAGCACACTAGCTTTCGGAGCGACGCTCCTCACAATCACCTGATGAAGGAGCATCGCTCTGAAAGCTAGTGTGCTTCCAATTAAACCTGTTGGACTATAACCTGGTGTTGTGTGATTTTTAACTAAATTTGTTCAGGGCAGCCATTTTATGTTCGTATAGCACTGACATTGACTTTATAAATAGGGAAGAGCAAGAAAGAGTGGCGACATCAATACAGGTTGAAAATATTAAACATTGATCTGACACAAACATTTAAGAGTTAAGACCTTAAGGTCCCCAACAAACAGGACTTGGATCTAAGTCGTTAATGTAGACTGTAAATGGCTGGGGTCGAAAATTGTCCTTGGTTCCAGCACCAAACTTGATCCCATGAAGTAAACAATCTCTCTTGCTTAGAGGAGTTTAGTGTCTGGCATTGGTGTTCCCAATGCTGTTTTCACCGCAACCTCCCAGGTATGGGAATATCAGGTTTAACCTGGTGCGAAGCCATCTCCATAGCATCTCCACAGGGCGCAGGACATGGTAGATGGGATTAAGATATTCAGAACCAGCAATCTATTAGGGAATTAGAATAGAACAAATAGAACCAAACAAAGAACTTTATGTTGAATTTATGGAGTAATTCCACTTGCGTTGTGGGTGCATGCAAGGTGGAGAGAGTAGCATAAGTTTAAATCAGCATCTCTTGTCAGATTGTAGCTGCCGTTAAAATTTTTGGTTCTGATATCATTAAGGACACTTTGCTATGTATCAAACCCAATTCTTTACCTGTCCAAATAGTGGTTGATGGGGACAGTGTAGAGGGAGATTCACTCCATATCTAAGTCTGTGTTGTTCCTGCCTTGGTTTTGGGGTAACGTAAATGCACCTTTACCAGGTATCAAACCCCTTATTAAACCTGATGGGAATAATGTAGCAGGATATATATTTTGGAGAATAGAAACAGGAGTAGGCCATTCAGCCCCTCAAGCTTGTTCCATCATTGAATAGGAGCATGGCTGATCTGCAGCTAACCCCACATTCCTTCTTTTGGCCCATATCCCTCAATAGACAAAAGACAATAAGTGCAGAAGTAAGCCATTCTGCCCTTTGAGCCTGCACCACCATTCAATATGATCATGGCTGATCATTCTTAATCAATATCCTGTCCCTGCCTTATTTCCATAACCCTTGATTCCACTATCCTTGAGAGCTCTATCCAACTCTTTGTTAAGTGAATCCAGAGACTGGGCCTCCACTGCCCTCTGGGGAAGAGCATTCCACACAGCCACCACTCTCTGGGTGCAGAAATCCCTCCTCATCTCTGTCCTAAATGGTCTACCCCGTATTTTTAAGCTGTGTCCTCTGGTTCAGCACTCACCCATCAGCGGAAACATGTTTCCTGCTGCCAGAGTGTCCAAACCTTTAATAATCTTATATGTCTCAATCAGATCCCCTCTTAGTCTTCTAAACTCAAGGGTATACAAGCCCAGTCGCTCGTACTCCAGGTGTGGTCTTACCAGGGCCCTGTACAGCTGCAGAAGGACCTCTTTGCTTCTATACTCAATCCCTCTTGTTATGAAGGTCAGCATGCTATTAGCCTTCTTCACTACCTGCTATACCTGTATGCTTGCCTTCATTGACTGGTGTACAAGAACACCCAGATCTTTCTGTACTGCCCCTTTCCCTAAATTGATTCTATTTAGGTAGTAATCTGCCTTCCTGTTCTTGCCACCAAAGTAAATAACCATACATTTATCCACATTAAACTGCATCTGCCATGCATCTGACCACTCACCTAACTTGTCCAGGTCACCCTGTAATCTCCTAACATCCTCATCACATTTCACCCTGCCACCCAGCTTAGTATCATCAGCAAATTTGCTAATGTTATTGCAAATACATCTTCTGTATCATTAACATATATTGTAAAAAGCTGCGGTCCTAGTACTGATCCCTGCGATACCTCACTGGTCACTGCCTGCCATTCCAAAATGGAGCCATTTATCACTACTCTTTGTTTCCGATCGGCCAAACAACTTTCAGTCCAAGTTAGTACTTTGCCCCCAATACCATGCGCCCTAATTTTGCTCACTAATCTCCAATGTGGGACTTTATCAAAAGCTTTCTGAAAGTCCAGGTACACCACATCTACTGGATCTCCCTTGTCCATCTTCAGAGTTACATCCTCAAAAAATTCCAGACAATTAGTCAAGCATGATTTCCCCTTCATAGATCAATGCTGACTCTGACCTATCCTGTTACTACTATCCAGATGTGTCGTAATTTCATCCTTTATAATAGACTCCAGCATCTTTTCCACCACTGAGGTCAGACTAACTGGTCTATAATTTCCTGCTTTCTCTCGCCCACCTTTCTTAAAAAGTGGTACAACATTAGCCACCCTCCGAGGAATTGATCCCGAATCAATCGACCTCTGGAAAATAATCACCAACGCATCCACGTTTTCTGCAGCCACCTCCTTCAGTACCCTGGGATGTAGACCATCAGGCCCCGGAGACTTATCAACCTTCAGACCTAACAGTCTCTCCAACACCAATTCCTGGCAAATATAAATTCCCTTAAGTTCAGGTCCCTCAGCCACTGTTACCTCAGGGAGACTGCTTGTGTCTTCCCCAGTGAACACAGATCTGAAATACCAATTCAATTTTCACATACCTAAAAAATCTTTTACTATCCTCCTTTAAATTATTGGCCAGTTTACCTTCGTACCTCATTTTTTCTCTGTATATTTTCTTCTTAGTAATCCTCTGTTGTTCTTTAAAAGCTTCCCAGTCCTCCAGTTTCCCACTTATCTTTGCTATGTTATACTTTTTCTCTTTTACCTTTATATGTTTCTTAACTTCCCTTGTCAGCCA
>NC_057711.1:93001437-93021109 GCF_004010195.1 Chiloscyllium plagiosum
TACTTAGTTTAAACATAGCTGTGTTGCAGTAGCAAACCTGCCTGCCAGAATGCTGGGTCCCTAACCTATTAAGGAGCAAACCGTCTCTCTTGTAGAATTTATGCTTACCACAAAACATATCCCAGTGATGCAAGAATTTAAATCCTTGCTTCCTGCACCAGTTCCCCAGCCACACGTTCAATATCTTCATTTAACAAAAATGCATCCCTCTCAGATGAAAACTGAACAACTGATCCAGCATCCACTGCTGTTGTGGAAGAGAGTTCCAAACCTCTCCCAGCCTTTGTGTTGAAAGTCCTTCCTAACATCTCTCCTGAATGCTCTGGCCCACATTCTCAGACTCTGCTTCTGCTCATCCGAGAATCGTCAAACAGGCAGCATCTTTGAACTTGATTTGTCTCGTTATATTAATATCTTGAACACTTTGATTAGATCACCCCTTAGCTTTCTCAATTCTGGAGGAAAAAGGCCTCATTTGTATAATCCCTCCTCAGAAAGTAACCCCTAAAGACCATGATCATTCTTGGAAACCTCATTTGTACCTCCTTTCCAACCAGATAACCATGCACTTGCTTGCATTAATGTCTGTTTAACACAGTTTTACCCATTCACCCAGTCTATCAATATCCTTTTGTAATTTTATAGTGCTATCTGCACTTTCTACAAAGCTGCCTAAGTTTGTTCAGCAAAAGGCAGTTGATCCCTCGATGCACAGCAAGATGCCAGTCCCGGAATCACTGAAGACCCACGTTCAAGGAAGAGGATATTCAGATAGGGGCTTTGAAAGGGGCATGTGAAAGGGGCTTTACCTGACACCCCATTCCAGTTGCCCCTTCCCATATATACTCCCCAATTATGTGCCCAACTCAAGTTTTGCCCCCACACCCAGATGTTGTGTCCATCCCCAATTTTGCAGTCCGTATCAAATGCCCCTGCGACCACCCCGTCTAATTGCCACCTCCTGGCATAGCTTTATTCCCCTCCACAAACTGTTCCACATAGACTCCTCCCATCATATTTACCCCTCCCCAGATTTTATGCCCCCATATTTCAGTGCCCACTGTTTTGCATCTCACAATTTTACTCCCCACTCAAATTGTACAGCCATCACTATTCTCCCCCTCCCCATGGTTTTGCCATTCCCGATTCTGGTGCCCAGAGCTTTGGGGGTTGGGGCGGTCAAAGGTGGGGTGGAACATAATTGCCCTCATTTTGTTGTTCTGCATCTTTCAGCCCTCCCCAGGTTTTGAAGTTGCCCCAGTTGTGCAAATGCCCCCTCCCTATTTTTCAGCCCCTACACTTATGCCCCCCTCAGATTTTATATTCCCTCAATTACTTCCTCCTGACTATTTTTACCCCACTTCCTAAGTGTTGCAATTCCCCGAACTATTTTGCCAACTCCATACCCCCATCCGGCCCTGGTCTAATTGCCCCTCCCACAAAACTGCCCCATTTCTATGGTTCTTCCCTGACCCTCCTGAAACTGGATATAAAAGCCCCCCTTTGTGTGTCCATTGTGCACAATATTCCCAACTCATTGAGTCCCAGCCCCAGATTCGGAGAGAGAAAGAGAGAAAAGCCTAGGGGGGAAGAGAGAAAGCCAAGGACAGAGCAAGACCCAGGGTGAGAAACAGAAGGACAGTGATAAGGAGAGAGAAAGCTGCTGAGTGAGAGAGACAAAGGAGAGGCAGGTTGTGAAACCAGGGAAAGAGAGAGACAGAAACTCCCAGGCAGAGAGAACCAAGGAATGAGAAAGATCACAGAGAGTGAATGAAGGACAGACAGACAGACAGACACAGAGAGAAACTCCCAGGAAGACACATACTGGAAAGACGAGAGAGAGAAAACAGTGGGGGAGAGAAAGGACAGGCGAAAGAGAGCTTAAGACAGAAAAACTAAGGGAGAGAACCAGAAAAAGACAGAACCAGAAAAAGAAAGAATCCAAGGGAGAAATCAACAGCAGCGAAAGGGACAGAGTAAAACTCCAGGGAAAGACAGTGTGTGCAAAACCCAGGGAGAGAACAAGACAGACAGTACGAGGAAACCTAGGATGGCATAGACTGAAGGGCAATCGGAAGAAGAGAGAAAACTCACGGGGAGAAGCAGAGAAAAGGACAGACAAGGAGTGGGAGGGGGAGAATAAGTCCAGGGAGAGTGACAGAGACACACAGAGGTGGACAGACAGAGAGGGAGTGGGAAGCAGGGGGCAGTGGGGTGGGGTTAGAGAGAGAGAGAGAAATTGAGGAAGATAATGAGTGAACAGCAGCCACAGAGAGCAAGCGAGATTCAACAGAGAGCAAGTGAAGGTGGGGAGGTGGGGGGGCTGCAAGTGCAAATGAAGGTGTTAGGCAGATGGAATGATACAAGATCCCACAGGACGGAGAGGACACTTTGGAGAGAGGTGAGTGGGGTGATTGGAGATTGGAAAGATTGAACAATTAATCAGAAAGAATGCAGAGGCAGAGTGTTGTAAGAAGGGAATCTACAGGGGAACGTGAACAGAAGCAGACGTGAAGGATGGGAGAAATGGGGATTGAATGAGAGATGTGGCAGAGAAAGCTGGGAACATGGAAGCATGGAACTCTAATTATTTTACTATAGGTGTGTTATGGACCAGGCCAGACCCCCTCAAGACATTTCAAGAAAGTTGCGCAGGCCCTAAATTTACTAGTTATAGAGTCATAGAGTCAGAGATATGTACAGACCCTTCAGTCCAACTTGTCCATGCTGACCAGATATCCTAACCTAAACTAACCTAGTCACATTTGCCAGCACTTAGCCCATATCCCTCTACACAGAGGGTGGTGCATGTATGGAATGAATTAAATTGAATTGAATTGAATTGAATTTATTGTCACGTGTACCAAGGCACAGCGAAAAGCTTTGTCTTGCAAGAAATACAGGCAGATCACAGAGTTACGTAGCATAGATAAGTGAATAAAAGGTAAACAGCGGCAAAAACAAAAACACAGGTATAGGCGAATGTTAAGAGTTTGTGAGTTCATTCAGTATTTTAACAACAATAGGGTAGAAACTGTTTTGAAACCGGCTGATGCGTGCGTTCAGGCTTCTGTACCTTCTCCCTGATGGTAGACGTTGTAGGAAAGCACTGCCAGAATGGGATGGATCTTTGAGAATGCTGGCGGTCTTTCCTTGACAGCAGGCCTGGTAGATGGATTCTATAGATGGGAGGTTGACCTTTGTGATTGTCTGGGCAGAGTTCACCACTCTCTGTAACCGTCTCTGATCTTGAATGGTACAGTTGCCTTCCAGACAGAATGCTCTTGATGGCGCACCTATAAAAGTTGGGATGGGTATTCGCCATCATGCCAAATTTGCTCAGTTGCATGAAACAAGAAGAGACGTTGTTGGGCCTTTGTAACCACTGTGTCCACGCGAAGAGTCCAAGAAAACTTGTTGTGGATGACACTCCCAGGAGCTTGACACTCTCCTCTTGTTCCAACTCTGTGCTGTTAATGTGAAGGGGCGCATGAGTAACATCCTGCTGAAAATCAATAAGGATTTCCTTGGTTTTACTGGGATTGAGAGCTAGATTGTTCTTAGTGCGTCATTTTTCCAGGTCTTCCACCTCCTGTCTGCAGTCTGTTTTGTCGCTATCTGAGATTTGACAGATTGTGGTCGTGTCATCAGTGAACTTGTAAATGACATTAGTCTAGTATTTGGCGAAGCAGTCATGGGTATACAGTGAGTGCAGTAGGGGGCTGAGTACGCACCCCGGGGGGAGGCTCCAGTGTTGAGTGTTCAATGGCAGAGCAGACTTTTTGGGTTGAATGGCCTAATATTTGCTCCTATGTCTTATGGTCCAATTCAAACATGAGCTTAACCACACAGGATTCAACTGCTGTACATGGAGGTTTAAATTCATTCTGAAAGATTGGAGAGAAACAGGCTGGCACTCACATAGTGACAAACAGTTAGGACAGGACAGAAGGATATTTGCAATTCCAGATGACACCAGATCAAGACAGATTTAACTCGTCACTCAGCAGAGATAGCTTGGAAAATAAAACGGACAAAGGACAAATCACAAAAAGCTAATCTGCTTGTTCAGGCAACACTTAGATTAGATTACGTACAGCGTGGAAACAGGCCCTTCGGCCGAACAAGTTCACACCGACCCACCACCCACCCAGACTCATTCCCCTACTACGGGCAATTTAGCATGGCCAATTCACCTGGCCTGCACATCTTTGGACTGTGGGAGGAAACTGGAGCACCCGGAGGAAACCCACGCAGACACGGGGAGAATGTGCACACAGTCAGTCACCTGAGGCGGGAATTGAACCCGGGTCTCTGGCGCTGTGAGGCAGCAGTGCTAACCACTGTGCCACCGTGCCGCCCTATTTGTCTCCTATGAGCACTGTCCCCATGTTTTCCCCTTTCACTGAAGATATTAATTTGAATAATTTGAATCCAGAGTAGATCAGCATGGAATTTGATAAAAACTTGATCTTGGGATGAGACTGAGCTACACACATTCACAATGTGCGACAGATTCTGATCCTGAACAAAACTTGTGTATATTCAAATCTTTAAAATGCTTGAAGCTTGCAAAGTAAGGCAGACATTACTGAAATGTGACATTGCCTCAGGTATTTCCTGTAAGCAGGTTCTGGAATTTGCATTTTAATCAATAAATTGTAATGGGTTTTGACACATCCCCCCTCTTCCTTGCTGACAGAGTTTCAGACCCAAATGTATCAATCAAATTCATGGCAGCCATTTTACGTTAGCACATCACTGACACTGACATTATAAGTAGGGAAGAGCAAGATAGAGTGGTGACATCAACACAGATTGAAAATATTAAACATTGATCCCATACTAACATCTAAGTTTTTAATCCTAAGCCCCCGACACAGAGGAATTGTATCCAAGTCATGAACGTAGATTGTAAATAGCTGGGGTCCTTTGTTTTGGCACCAAACTTGGTCCCCTGAAGTAAATCATCTCTCTCCCTTAGAGGAGTCTAGTATCTGGCACTGGTGTTCCCAATCCTCGGTATGCAATCCTCCACACACCTGCTGATAAAGTCTGTGACAGTAGTACTCGTATCTGTGGACTGTTTGAACATGGCCCAATGAGCTGAACCGGAGTTGATCCTCTGCATCCTCCGACCAGCAAGCTCTAGCAGGAGACCTGTTTCCATGAGGGGGTCTCCTGCTTGAGCTTTTACCTGCAAGCTGGGAGAGGAAACAAGGCATTGTGGGCGGAGTTCCTGAAATGAGGGCAGGGGATGGAAGGTAGGCATCCTTCACAGTGGTGTAGCAGTGTTCTAAAATGTTTGGGGCCCTGGTGGAGCAGGTAATGTTCTGGTGGTACTTGAGCAACACCTTCCTTAGATTGGCTTGATTGAAGTCACCAGTTACAATAAACCGGACCTTGGGGTATTCCATCTCCAGGGTGTTAATGGTGGAGTACAGGACATCCAGAGCTTCCTCAACCTTTGCTTGTGGCGATAATTACACAGTAGTTAGTATAGCAGTGGTAAATTCCCGTGGTAGATAGAAGGGACGGCATTTGGTGATGAGGTATTCAAGATTTGGGGAGCAGTCCCACAATTCATACTGCCATGATCTGAGTTTGCCCATTTTGTTCTGCAGAGATTGTACATTTGCTAGGAGTAAGCAGGGGTGAGGGTGGTGCCTTGAAACCGCATAGTCTCAGGTACCATTGTCATTTGACTGTGAAACCAATAGTGCAGCTGAGTTGCCATGTACACAACAAATTTGAGTTTTGCCAATCAGTTTAAATTTTGCCCCAAGATACCAAAGTTCGATCAAATTTGAAATATAATGTTTTGATGACATGAAACCTATGAGATAGTCCGATGTTTTGGGGCTAAATATGCAAGCATTTTGAGCAGTTAGCTAGATCGGCAAAGAGCACACACAGATTCACTCTCTGAAAGGTACCTGTTCATATTAAAGTCATGTGAAGCAGAATACTGAAGAAAAGACAACAGGGGAAAATCTACCAAGGAAGATACAAACAGAAGATCTGACAGCTGGCTGGTTTTGAAATTTAAATTATTTTGTAAATCTTAATGAGGGTTTTTATTGGACCATTATTGTAGAGTGGGGAGGTAAAAATAGGTTAAAGAGAAAGGAGTTGTAAATAGTTGTTGAGAAATAAAATTGTTAATTTTTCCCACAAGAAAACAGGAAAATGTACTGGCCTGAAGGTGCGCTTGAAAGAATGTGGTTTTAAGACCTCCCTCCTTAGCAAATGTCCAGTCTATCAACAACAAAATGGATAAACTTGTAAAACATAGAACATAGAAAAGTACAGCACAGAACAGGCCCTTTGGCCCATGATATTGTGCCGAAGATTAATCTGAGTGTAAAATAAAATAACCTAATCTATGCACCCCTTAATTCATTGTTGTCCGTGTCCATGTCCAGCAGTAGCTTAGATGTCCCTAAAGACTCTGCTTCCACCACCACCTCTGGCAACGCATTCCACACATTCACAGCTCTCTGCATAAAGACACTACCTCTGACATCTCCTCTATACCTTTCTCCTAATATCTTAAAATTATGACCCCTCGTGCCAGTCAATCCTGCCCTGGAGAAAAGTCTCTGGCTATAGACTCTATCCATTACCTTGTATACCTCAATCAGATCGCCTCTCACCCTCCTTCTCTCCAAAGAGCTTAGTCAACCTCTCTTCATTAGACAAGCCCTCCAGTCCAGGCAGCATCCTGGTAAACCTTCTTTGCACACTCTTCAAAGCCTCTGTATCTTTCCTCTCGTAGGGCGACCAGAATGAGACACAACATTCCACATGTAGTCTCACCAGCGACTTGTAGAGCTGTAGCAAAACCTCACAGCTTTTAAACACAATCTCCCTGTTAATGAAAGCCAAAACACCATATACTTTTTAACAAACCTATCCACTTGGGTGGGAACTACGAGGGATATATGTACTTAAACACCAAGATCCCTCTGTTCCACCATACTGCCAAGAATCCTGTCTTTAATCCTATATTCAGCATTCAAGTTCAATCTTCCAAAATACATCACTTCACATTTATCCAGGTTGAACTCGATCTACCATTTCTCAGCCCAGTTCTGCATCATGTCTATGACACGCTGTAGCCTGCAATAGCCCTTGATACTATCAACGGCACCTCCAACCTTTCTGCCATCTGCAAATTTACTAATCCACCCTTCAACCTCCTCATCCAAGTCATTTATAAACACTACAAAGAGCAGAGGCCCAAGAACAGAGTTCTGCGGGACCCCATTCAAAACTGACCTCCAGGCAGAATACTTTCCATCTACAACCACTCTCTGCCTTCTGTCAGCCAACCAATTCTGAATCCAGATAGCCAAGTCTCCCTGTATCTCATACCTGCTGAATTTATGAATGAGCCTACCATGGGGAACCTTATCAAATACCTTGTTGAAGTCCATATACACCACATCCACTGTTCGACATTTGTCAACCTGTCTTGTCACCTCCTCAAAGGCATGACCTGCCCCTCACAAAGCCATGCTGACTGCCTTTAATCACACTATGCTTTTCCAAATAGAGATAAATTCTATCCCTCATAAATCTTTTCCAACCCTTGCTGACCAGAGACGTAAGACTGACTGGTCTGTAATTGCCAGGGATTTCCCTATTACCTTTCTTGAAAGGAGGAACAACATTTGCCTCCTTCCAATCCTCTTGTACGACTCCCGTGAAGAGTGAGGAAGCAAAGATCTTTGCCAGCGGCTTAGCAACCTCCTTTCTCACTTCCGGGAGCAACCTGGGATAAATCTGGTCTGGCCCTGGGGACTTATCAATCTTAATGTTTGCCAAAGTTGCCAGCACATCAACTTCATCAATCTTGATCTGGTCAAGCCTGTATCCCAGCTCCTCAAATTTCTCATTCACAACAAGCTCCATTTCCTTAGTGAAAACCAAAGTAAAGGGCTTCCCCTATCTGCTCAGATCCAGGTTTACTAGAGGGATTTGAAAGGCTGCTGTGTGCTCACTCAAGGAAGGTTGGCTCACCCTTGCCATTCCCAACTGTGTCATACAACCTGACAGGTTCTCCATACAATTATGGTGCATGGTGTCCTCGGGCAAGGCGAAGAATGGTGGGGTATGCTTCCTGGTCAAAGGCTCCTACAGCTCGGATGTAGTGACCCTGACAAACCATTGCACAACTGGACCAAGAATACCTTACACTGATATGCCACCCCTTCTACATTTTAGTGTTTATCTCCACCATCATGACAGCATTCTCCACACCATCTAGTGTGGATGTGAAAGATGCTCTCAACATGAGTTTCACCACCACAAACACTCTGGAGACAAAATTCCATGAGGCCCTATTTATTGTGGACAACAAATTCAGAGCTGAAAATGTGTTGCTGGAAAAGCGCAGCAGGTCAGGCAGCATCCAAGGAACAAGAGAATCGACGTTTCGGGCATAAGCCCTTCTTCAGGAATGAGGAAAGTGTGTCCAGCAGGCTAAGCTAAAAGGTAGGGAGGAGGGACTTGGGGGAGGGGCGTTGGAAATGCGATAGGTGGAAGTAGGTCAAGGTGAGGGTGATAGGCTGGAGTGGGGGTGGGGGCGGAGAGGTCAGGAAGAAGATTGCAGGTTAGGAAGGCGGTGCTGAGTTTGAGGGATTTGACTGAGACAAGGTGGGGGGAGGGGAAATGAGGAAACTGGAGAAATCTGAGTTCAAATCTGTTCACATCCAGATCGTTTATGTAAATGATAGAAAGCAATGGACCCTGCTCTGATCTTTTGAGTGCTGCCAAAGTACCTCTTGACCCACAAGATGACTGAAGATTCTGGAACACTGCTGCATCAACCACAAAACCCACAGCCCCATTCTCCACCCACACTTTGGAAAATCAGATCACAGTGCTGTGTTCCTCCTCCCAGCTTATAAGCAGAAGCAGGAACAGGAGGATCCTTCACAAAAGGAAGTACAATGCTGGTCCGAGGCTGTATTAGGCTGTCTCTAGGATTGCTTGGAATTGGTGGATTGGACCGTATTCAAGTACACAGCAAATACGTAGACAAGTACGCCACCACCATCATAGGCTTCATTAACAAATATGTGGAGGACTGCGTAACAAAGAAGTCAATCCGTGAGTTCCCCAACCATAAACCTTGGATGAACAAGGAACTCCACTTCCTACTAAAGACCGGATGGGCATCATTTATTGTCAGATAGCCAAGACCAATACAGGAAATCCAGATATCACCTCCTCAAAGACTTCAGGGCTACCAAGAGGCCTAAACCTATGAGGCAGACCTCTGCCACCGATGGCCAGGCCTAAACAGGATACAAAAGGAAACACAGCAAGATGCAACAATGGTACTCCTTTAACATTCTTGGGAAACTAGCCATCTTTTGCAGCTCAGTGGTTAGCACTGCTGCCTCACAGCGCCAGGGACCCGAGTTCATTACCAGCCTTGGGCGGCTGCCTCTGTGGAGTATACGCATTCTGCCCATGTCTGAGTGGGTTTCCTCTGGGTGCTCCAGTTTCTTCCCACAATCCAAAGATGTGCAGTTTAGGTGATTTGGCCATGCTATATTGCCCATAATGTACAGTGATATGTAGGCTAGATGCATTAGTCAGGGGCAAATGTCGAGAAATAGGGTAGAGCAATAGATCTGGATGGTTTATTCTGCAATGGTTTGGTGTGGGCTTGTTGGGCCAAATGGCCTATTTCCACACTGTAGGGATTCTATAACTCTATGATACCAAAACCTGATCATTTGTATCATTGAGGTTCTGCACTGACATAATTGAGGCATGGGAGGACTCAGAAAATAATATGGGTGAAACATATCTCCCATATTACAGTGAGTGGAGAAGATGTCAGAAAGCCTGCCTGCCCACAGACTTGCTGAGGTCAATTAATGGTAACTATGGGTCCATTTTATTTCTAAACGATGGATTTGGGGTGATTTGTATATAGAATAACAGATACATGGGAGGGAGTTACAATCTGGAATCTAATCGAGGGTTTCGCGGAGGCTTACATACAGAACAACAGATACCCATGAAGGAGATATAGACGGCAATCTAATTGAGGGGTTTGTGGTGGTGTATGTACAGAACAAAAGACTCCTGGGAGTGAGTTGTAGACTGGAACCTTTTTGAAGGTTTCGGGGTTGTTCATATCGAAAATAACAGCTACCTGGGCGTAAGATACATTGGAATTTCATTGAGGGATTCTGGTTGGTTTAGAAATACAACAATTTCTGGGAGAGAGTTACAGACTGGAATATAATTGAGGTGCTCGAGTAAGCTTATATTTCGAATAACGGATATCTGGGAGTGAGTTATAGACTGCCATCTGATGGATAGGTTTGGAGTAGTTTATATACGGAACAACAGATTCCCAGGAGTGAGCTACAGACAGGAATCAAATCAAGGGTTTTGGTGTGGTCCATGTCTAAAATAATAAATAGCCAGGAGTGAATTACAGACAGGAATCTAATAAAGGGGTTCAGTATGGTTTATTCATAGAATAACAGATGTCCAGGAGTGAGTTACAGACTGGAATCTAATCAAGCGTTTCTATTTGGCTTATATATTGAGTATCAGGTAACCATGAGGGAGTTACAAATTGGAATATAATTAACGGATTCGGCGTGGCCTATATACAGAATAACAGATACCGGCCGTGAGTTACAGACAGGAATCAAATTGAAATGTTTCGGATAGTTTGATATAGAATGATGGATAACTGGTAGCGAGTTATAGACTGGAATCTAATCAAAGAGTTTGGGTTGGTTTATATATAGAAGAACACATACCCAGCCGTGAGTTACTGACTGGAATCTGATCGGGGTTTCATGGTGCTTTGTACCCGAGAGTGAGTTTCAGACTGGAATCTCATCAAAGAGCTCAGGGTAGTTTATATATAGAATAATAGATATCCAAGATTGAGTTACAGATTGAAGTCTGATTGAGAGATTTGGGGTGGATTACATATAGAATAACAGATACTAGGTGTAAGTTACAGTCTCGAAACTACCCAAAGGTTTTAGGGTGGTTTATAGAGAGAACACATATCTGGGAGTGAGTTACTGAGTGGAATCTAATCAGGGTTTTGGGGTGCTTTATATTATAATGAAAAAGATATGCCCAAGAGTGAGTTACAGACTGGCATCTAATTGAGTAGTTCAGGATGGTTTATATATAGAACAGTCAGCCGGGAGGGAGTTACAGACTGGATTTTAATCGAGTGGTTCGGGGTGGTTTACATCCAGAATAACGACACCTGGGAGGGAGTTACAGATTGGAAAATAATGGAGGGATTTGGGGAGGTTGTGCATATAATAATAGATATCCGGAAGTGAGTTACACTCAGAATGAGTTTGGGGAGGTTTATATTTGGAATAACGAATAAGTGGGAAGAAGTTACAGACTAGAATCTAATCAAGGAGTTTGGATTGGTGTATTTCTAGGACAAACGATACCCAGGAGTGATTTACAGACAAGAATCTAATATTGGGGTGCAGAGTAGCTGATATATAAAACAACAGATACCGAGGAGTGTTTTACAGACTAATTGAGGCATTCAGTCTGGTTTATGTATATAACAACAGATACCTTTGATTGGAATCTAATTGATCAGTTTGATGTGGTTTATGTGCACAACAACAGATACCTGGGAGTAATTTACAGACAAAAATGTAATCAAGGCATTTGGGATGGTTTATATACAGAATAACAGATACCGGCGAGTGAATTTCAGGCTGGAATCATTGCGACATTTGGAGTGGTGTATATATAGAATAACAGATTACAGACTGGAATCTAATCAAGGAGTTCCAGGTGGATAATAGATCCCCCGGAGTGATTCACAGACTGGAATCTAATCGAGGGCTTCAGGGAGGTTTATGTATGGAATAACAGAAATTGGGGCATGCATTACATATTGTAACCTAATATAGAGGGGTTCGGCATGGTTTATATATAGAATAACAGATATTCAGCAGTAAGTTACAGACAGGAATCAAACTGAAGCACTCGGAATGGTTTGACATAAAATGAAGGATCACTGGTAGTGAGTTATAGATTGGAATCTAACCGAAAGGTTCAGGGTGGTTGATATATAGACCAAATACCTAGGAATGAGTTACTGACCGGAATCTAGTTGGGGCTTTTGGGGTGCTTTATATACAGAATAACATGTACCCAAGACTGAGTTTCAGACTGGAATCTAATTGAGGGGTTCAGGGTGGTTTATATATAGAATAACAGATACCCAGGAATAAGTTATAGCCTAGAAACTACTGAAGGGGTTCGGGGTGGCTTATCTACACAACACATACCCAAGAGTGAGTTACTGAGTGGAACCTAATCGGGTGTTTCGGGGTGCTTTATATACCGAATAACATCTGCCCGAGAGTGAGTAACAGACTGGAATCTAATTGAGGAGTTCAGGGTCATTTATATATAGAATAACAGATTCCCAAAGGTGACTTACAGACTGGAATCAAATCGAGAGATTCATGGTGGTTTATATATAGAACATCAGTTAGCCAGGAGGGAGTTACGGACTGGAATTTAATTGAGGGTTCAGGGTGGTTTACATCCAGAATAGCAGATACCTGGGATGGAGTTAGAGATTGGAATATAATTGAGGAATTCAGAGAGGTTTATAGGTAGAATAACAGATACCTGGAAATCAGTTACAATCT
This sequence comes from Chiloscyllium plagiosum, assembly GCF_004010195.1. Lineage (NCBI taxonomy): Eukaryota > Metazoa > Chordata > Chondrichthyes > Orectolobiformes > Hemiscylliidae > Chiloscyllium > Chiloscyllium plagiosum. The sequence continues at coordinate 93,014,130 of NC_057711.1, forward strand.
GGATTCAGATGGTTTCTGGGTTCATATACAGTATATACAAGATAATGAGTGGAGTAGATAGAGTCAATAGCCAGAGACATTTCCCCAGGGCAGGATTGATTGGTACGAGGAGTCACAGTTTGAAGATATTAGCAGGAAGGTATAAAGGAGACATCAGAGGTAGATTCTTTACGCAGAGAGTTGTGAATGGATGGAATGTGTTGCCAGATGCAGTGGTGGAAGCAGAGTCATTGGGGACATTGGCTTACGTATGGAACAACAGATACTGAGGAGTGAGTTACAGACTACCATCTAATCAAGGGGTTCAGAGTGCTTTGTATACCGAACAATAGATACGCGGGAGTGAGATACAGATTGGAAACTATTCGAGTAGTTTGGGTTGGTTGATATATAGAATAACAGACACTCAGGTGTGAGTTATAGATTGGAATCTAATTGAGGGTTTTGGGTTGGTTTATTTTCAGAAATATGTATCCCTGGGAGTGAGTTACAGGCTGGAGTCTAATTGAGGGGTTCGGGCTGGTTTACATACAGAATAATAGATAACCAGTAATGAGATACAACCTGGAATCTTATTGAGGTGTTCGGGGTGAATTACATGTAGAATAACAGATACGTGGACGGGCATTACAGATTGGAATATAATTGAAGGATTCTGTGTGGTTTATTTCCAGAACAACAGATACCGAAGAAGTTACAGACTGGAATCTAATTGAAGGGTTTGGGGTGGTTTACACACAGAACAACTTACCTCTTGGAGTGAGTTGCGAAATCGACGTTTTGGGCAAAAGCCTGATGAAGGGCTTTTGCCCGAAACGTCGATTTCGCTGCTCCTTGGATGCTGCCTGAACTGCTGTGCTCTTCCAGCACCACTAATCCAGAATCTGGTTTCCAGCATCTGCAGTCATTGTTTTTACCTCTTGGATTGAGTTACAGACTGGAAACTATTGAAGGTTTCATGGTGGTTCATATTGAGAATAACAGCTACCTGGAAGTGAGTTTCAGACTGGAATCAAGTCAAGGGGTTTGGGGCGGTTTATACACAGAGCAACTGATACCCATGAAGGCATTACACTCTGGAATCTGATTGATGAGTTTGTTTTGGTTTACATACCCCTGGGACTATGTTACAGACTGGAATCTATACAAAGGTTTTGGGGTATTTTATATTGAGAATAGCAGTGTGTTACAGACTTGAATCTAATCAAGGAATGCGGGGTGGTTAAAATATACAATAATAGATACCCAGGAGGGAGTTACAGGCTAGAATATAATCAATTTATGTTTGGAATTACAGATTTCTGGGAGTGCATTACAAACTGGTATCTAATCAGTGGTTTAGAGACTTAGCAACAGATTCCCGGGACTGAGTTACAGACAGGAATTAAATTGAGGGGTTTGGTGTGGTTGAGCTAGAAAACAACAGATATCCAGGAGTTATTTACAAACTGGAATCTAATTGAGTCGAAAAGTCTGGCACTGGAAAAGCACACCAGGTCAGCCAACAACCGAGGAGCAGGAGAGTCGACATTTTGGATATAAGCCCTTCGGCAGTAATGTGGGTGGTGGTGGGGGGGGGGGGGGGGGGGGGGGGGGGGGGGGGGGGGGGGGGGGGGGGGGGGAAATGGGCCTGAGAGATAAATAGGAAGGAGATGGGGCTGGGAGGGAAGATAGCTTGGAAGATAATAGGTAGAAGCAGGTGTAAAGTGATGGTCAGAGCGGAGGGTGGAGCAGATAGTTGGGAAGGAAGATGGGACACTTGAAGACGGCAGTGCCGAAATCGAGGGTTGAATTTGGGATGAGGTGGGTGGACAGGAGAGGAGGAAACTGGTGAAACTGACATTGATGCCACATGAGTGGAGGGTTCCAAGGCAGAAGATGAGACATCAGGTGTCGGGTGAATTGGATTTGGCAGTAGAGGAGGCCCAGGACTTGCATATCCTTGGCGGAATGGGAAGGGAAGTTGAAATGGTTGGCCAAAGGATGGTGGGGATGTTTGGTGTATGTATCGCTGAGATGTTCACTGAAACGTTGTGTGAGTTGGTGTCCTGTCTACCCAATGTAGAAGAGACCACATCGAGAGCAACAGACACAATAGATGAGGTGTTTGGATGTGCAGGAAAATCTCTGCCAAATGTTGAAGGATCCTTTGGGACCTTGAATAGAGGTGTCTTATTGAGCAATTTGATGTGATTTATATATAGAACAACACATACCCAGGAGAAATAAAAACTGCAATCTAATTGAGGCAGTTAGAGTGGTTTATGCACAGAATAACACATACCCAAGAGTAAGTTACAGACTAGAATCTAACCAAGGGGTTAAGTGTAGAATAACAGATGCTGTGGAGTCAGTTTCAGATCAGCATCTAATCGAAACACTCGAGGTAGTGTGTATATAGAATCTGATACCCAGGAGTGAGTTTCAGATTGGAATCTAATCAAGGGCCTCAGGGTGGTTTGTATATGTAATAACAGACACCTGGAAAAGAGTTAATTGTGGAAGCCATTTTCTTGGCTTTGACATCTCTCCCAGTTGAGGAACCAAGTGCAACTCACTCCAGGAGAACAATTTACTAAACACATTAGCTGTGGCTGTTTCACAACCCCCTTATTAAAAATGTAACTTAGCTGTCATAGTTTGCCTGCTCAACGTTTCCCCACTGTGATGTATTATGAGAACATATAGCTTTGTTGCTCAAGCATGCTTAGCCCCATCAATTAGTTTATGATAGATTGCCAATGTTTATCTAATTAAGGACATCTGTTTTATATTTGTTATGGATCTCTGTAGTATGCTGGGTAATAACATTTAATTATGTCAACTTGTGGAATGTGTTGCATTACTTAGTTGTGACCTCTGATTCAGTACCATCTTGTAACCATGCTAAAACTTGTAATAACGGTCAGTCCCCCTGCCTGTTTTTCCTATATAATCTTGTAGTGCTTTGCTATATTTTGGAGTCCTACTGAGCCACGATTAGAATTGAGGGTCTCCCCATGATGCATCGTGCACTAAACTAGTTAATGCTCAAGGTCTACTTGTGATTTTCTTCAACAATTGGCGTTGTAAACTGTTCCCTTCATTGCAGGGTCTCTCACTCTATTAGTGTCGTCAATAATTGGCGAACCTTCAATTAGTATACAATTGGCTGTGCATGGTTTGTGCGACCAATTAAAATTGCTTCAATTGGTTGCATCTGTGATCCTTACCTGAGCCTGCAGGCTGATCCCCGAGGCAAGATTGCATTAAATTACTTCATTAGGTTTAACCAGGCCATCTGCACACTGATCCCCTGTGGTCTAATCTGACCTCAGTCTGATCTCCTGGGACAAGATGAAAGATGGACTGTGGTCCTAGAGCACCACTAACTTAAGGTGACCTTGGGATTTGGCTATAGCGCCGTTGTTAGCGTTATTTGTCTTTGTTTGCCTGCAGGTGACTGTTCTGTGTACAGGACCTGAGAAGTGAGGATTGGATCGAATTATTCTACAAGTAAGACCAAAGCGCCAGTCCTGGGTACAAGGCATTTGTGTCCCGCTATACAGGTTGGATCCTGTCCTTGCCTCCCCTCGGAGGAGACACTGAAACGCCACTGTAAACAGCAAAATATAACGCTTAAAGTAGGGGATTCCCTTAATTTTAAGCAAGTGGTGAACAGCCGTCAGCTAGGTAAAAACAATGACTGCAGATGCTGGAAACCAGATTCTGGATCAGTGGTGCTGGAAGAGCACAGCAATTCAGGCAGCATCCGAGGACAGGCAAAATCGACGTTTCGGGCAAAAGCCCTTCATCAGGAATAAAGGCAGAGAGCCTGAAGCGTGGAGAGATAAACCACGCATAAACCAAATCATCCGCCGACATTTCCGCCACCTCCAAAAAGACCCCACCACCAGGGATATATTTCCCTCCCCACCCCTCTCCGCCTTCCGCAAAGACCGTTCCCTCCGTGACTACCTGGTCAGGTCCACGCCCCCCTACGACCCACCCTCCCATCCTGGCACTTTCCCCTGCCACCGCAGGAACTGTAAAACCTGTGCCCACACCTCCTCCCTCACCTCCATCTTTAGGAGCCCTAAAGAAGCCTTCCACATCCATCAAAGTTTTACCTGCACATCCACTAATATCATTTATTGTATCATTTGCTCCCGATGCAGTCTCCTCTACATTGGGGAGATTGGGCGCCTCCTAGCAGAGCGCTTTAGGGAACATCTCCGAGACACCCGCACCAATCAACCAAATCGCCCCGTGGCTCAACATTTCAACTCCCCCTCCCACTCTGCCGAGGATATGGAGGTGCTGGGCCTCCTCCACCGCCGCTCCCTCACCACCAGACGCATGGAAGAAGAACGCCTCATCTTCTGCCTCGGAACACTTCAACCCCAGGGCATCAATGTGGATTTCAACAGTTTCCTCATTTCCCCATCCCCCACCTCATCCTAGTTTCTAACCTCCAGCAACACGATCCCCTGACTTGTCCGGACTTGTCCGACCTGCCCAGCTCCTTTTCCACCTATCCACTCCATCCTCTCCTCCATGACCTATCACCTTCAGCTCCTTCCCCACTGACCTATTGTACTCTATGCTACTCTATCCCCAACCCCACCCTCCTCTAGTTTATCTCTCCACGCTTCAGGTTCTCTGCCTTTATTCCTGATGAAGGGCTTTTGCCCGAAACGTCGATTTTGCCTGTCCTCGGATGCTGCCTGAATTGCTGTGCTCTTCCAGCACCACTGATCCAGAAACAGCCATCAGCTCCCTACAATTACAAGCGCGGTCAGTGTCACGGAATCTGTTTCAAGAACTCTTCCACTATACCGGCACCCTGTTCACCTAAGTACCCCAAAATTACTGTCCCTGTTCCGGACTCTGTCCCTCAATAAGACGGGATTGTTGCTGTTCTCAAACGGGCAGGAAAGCTGGCTAGGGACGAAATGCTGTTCGAAGCACTGTTACAGTGCCTGCTAATCAGCTACAAATTACCACGGCAAGTCCTCAGTAGGGTCCTAGCGTCTGGATGGAAATTGCTGGTGAAAGCATCTCACGATTTACAGAGATTGGTAATAAAGAACTTGCTTGCCCAGGATTGATAGGTGAAACTCTACTTGAAAATCCCTCCACGGCATGTTTCAAGATGCCCTGACCTGGTCTAGTGCCCAACCATTTATCATTGCTTGCCTCGGGATATCCACTCGCTAATGAATTTAGCATACAACATGGAGTAAACCCTCCTGCTTAGCTTAAACCCGCAACACCAAATATATAGCTTGTGCAGTAATCTGTGTGGGATATAAATGAATTAATGTTATTTCTGCAACTATAAATTCTGATACAGAACAGGAATGAGAAAATATATATTCAGCAAAAAGAAAGGATATGTTAGCATGAGACGTGATTACAGAACTATGGTGGATATATGGGCAAACAGGAAAGCATCTGTTTCCCCCGCTTGCACAGAGACACAGGAACAAACCCTAATCAAAGAGGTCAAAGTGGCCTCTGGATAGAAATAGATGCTGATAGAAGAAAAGATATGCCTAATCAATAACCTACAATAGACTGACGTCAAACACCCTTATGGGAGTCAGAGATAAGAGTTTGTCACGGACAACACAGGATAAACAGAAGTTGTGGGATAAGTCTTAAGGAAATGAGTGACGTAAGCGAAGCAGGGAACAAACAATGGAATAAGGAAAACATATGGGAAAAAACTGTATCAGTTGCAAGAGTTTTTTTGGGATTTACTGTGCATTTGTCATTGCCTTACCTGGCAATTAGACAAGGCACCCACCTGCAGGTGTACAAATAAAACGACGCTGCTGTTTCAGATATTTGGTCTCGGACTGAATTATTGATGTGAGTGAGCTTTGTTTCTCACAATTGGGGGCTCGTGTCCGGGATTTTCTTCCATCACCGGGGGGAGTGGCTGGCCTTGGACACTGGGAAGACACGTCCCGTTCCCCATTGAGGAGCGGTCTCGTGTCCCGGTTTGGTCTGCTCCCTTGGGTGACTGATGTAAATCCTATAAGAGAGACATCTGAATCAGACAGTGATAGGAGCTCGATAGAAGATACAGTGACAAAAGGGGCCAGGCAATTCTGTGCACAGACTAAGGTAAGAAAAATAGACTTTTAAGTATTGCCTTGGTGGCCGGGAAAAGAGGTATTTACTCGCTGAGGGACTAGCGAGGGCCCCGGGAAAATGGGGGGTAGGCAGAGTAGCTGTCACGGAGTAAGGGACGAAAAAATCCCTGGTAACATTCCTCCTGAAAGTCCGTTGGGGAGGATGTTGCGGGATTGGACAAGTAATACTTGTACAAGGGCAAAAGATAAAAAGAGAATGATTAAATATTGTTGTTTAGTATGGACCAAAGAACCAATCCTTCTTCCGTCTGTCTTCTGGCCAGAATATGGTTCGGAAGAGGATTGGGTCTGTCAGTATTTAGGGTTGTATGTGAATGGAAAACAACCTTTTAGTCAAGAGGAGGCGGATTATGCGTCCTGTTGGAAGGGCAGTTTGGGAATGATGTTAGTAAAGTCAAAGGATTCCCCCTCTGCCCCACCTAGTCCCTGGGATCCTCTTAAATGTTTGCCCCCCCGTACCATAAAATCAGGTTAGGTAAACAAAGGGAAGGAGGACAGACAGACAGACAGGGAACAGATGATTCACAAGAGGAGGACGAAGGGACAGGGGCTGGGGATGTTGTTGATCCTGACCCTCAATCCTCAGCAAAAGAAAGGGAAGCTACAGTAGATGTAGAGGAGGCCTCCGGAGAATCCAAATCAAAGTCTAAGGAGGGAAAACAAAAGAAAAAGGGGAAAAACGTAACGACTTATCCCCTTCGGGAGGTACCCATAGGGGACAAAGAGATTGGGTTTGTAAGTGCCCCCCTCACCAGTGGGGAGGTCAGAACATTTAAAAAGGAAATGAAGGTCCTGGTTGAGGATCCGGTGGGGTTGTCTGAACAAATTGACCAATTT
>NC_057711.1:93026405-93043940 GCF_004010195.1 Chiloscyllium plagiosum
AGGGGAGTATCTGATGAATTCAAGGCTCGTAACCAGATTGCAGCAGGTTTTGAGTCAGCTCTCTTTTGGTGGGTAACAATTAATAAAAATGTAGACTGGATAAATTACATTTTTTATAATCAACAGTGATTTATAAATTATACAAGAGAGGCGGTTAAAGGAATATCAGAACAGCTTGATACGACGAGTAGGATGGCATGGGAAAACAGAATAGCCCTTCATATGATTTTAGCAGAGAAAGGGGGTGTATGTGTGATGTTAGGAGGAAGCTGTTGTACCTTTATTCCTAATAACACTGCGCCTGATGGTTCAATTACTCGGGCCTTACGGGGATTGACTACCTTAGCAGAGGAACTGGCTGAGAATTCAGGAGTAGACACATCTCTCACAGGGTGGCTTGAAACCTGATTTGGAAAATGGAAGGGGGTGGTGGTTTCTATCCTTACTTCCCTGATAGTAGTAGTCGGGGTATTGGTGGCCATTGGCTGTTGTATCATACCCTGTATACGAGGGCTCACCCAGAGGCTGATTGAAACAGGCTTGATGAAACAAATGCCCCTGAGGGGAAATTTGACAGAGGAACTTTATCAACTAAATAATAAGGAGATGAGTGAGACTAAGATGGATGAAATCTCTGAAATGATGCTTGCGAATTTTGGGAACAATGTTTAAAAAAAAAGAGGAGACAAAAATGCAGTAGATAACAGATAGTAATGAAAAGAAAAAGGGGAAATTGTGGGATATAATGAATTAATGTTATTTCTGCAACTATAAATTCTGATACAGAACAGGAATGAGAAAATATATATTCAGCAAAAAGAAAGGATATGTTAGCATGAGACGTGATCACAGAACAATGGTGGATGTATGGGCAAACAGGAAAACATCTGTTTCCCCCGCTTGCACGGAGACACAGAAACAAACCCTAAACAAAGAGGTCAAAGTGGCCTCTGGATAGAAATAGATGCTGATAGAAGAAAAGATATGCCTAATCAATAACCTACAGTAGACTGACATCAAACACCCTTATGGGAGTCAGAGATAAGAGTTTGTCACGGACAAGACAGGATAAACAGAAGTTGTGGGATAAGTCTTAAGGAAATGAGTGACGTAAGCGAAGCAGGGAACAAACAATGGAATAAGGAAAACATATGGGAAAAAAACTGTATAAATTGCAAGGGTTTTTTGGGGTTTACTGTGTATTTGTCATTGCCTTACCTGGCAATTAGACAAGGCACCCACCTGCAGGTGTACAAATAAAACGACGCTGCTGTTTCAGATATTTGGTCTCGGACTGAAATTATTGATGTGAGTGAGCTTTGTTTCTCACATCTGTGAAAATTTAAGACCAAGAACTTTTTAAAGTAAAAACTAGCAACTTTATTAAAGTATGAATAATTAACAGCTATTTGCAACTTCCTCTAACCTATCTTTAACCTTCCTTCTATAATACTAATTCCATTAACCTCAATAAGACTTTTTGACTAAAATTTCAAGTTTTCAAAACCAGCCAGAAGGTGTTGCAGGTGATTTCCTTTAATTCTAGGAGCGGTGATTACTGTTTTATAATCTGTTGCAATGTTTTTGAACTTTGGAAAGAAAAGTCAAAACAACCCTTATAAAAGGGAGAACCGACAAAGGAAGCGCATGGTGAGGTCAGTGCACAAGGGACAGAGAAAGAAACTGATAGCAGTGAACCTGCACAGTTACTGCCTTTGCTGTTTGAATTTGTCAGTGTGTCTGGGAAAATTAAGTGAAATTCTCAACTGATCTTCGCAACTGTTTGGGTGAAGTTTGCAGCGCAGAAGCAGGTAAGTGTATTGTTTTTAAGTGGGACCTACAGAAAGTCAGCAGCAGTGAGTAGAGTGGGTTCTTTCTTGATTACATTTTTTTTGAGATGTCTCTTGATTTAACTTACAATATAAGTCATAACTATTCTAACCTGGGACAGTGCTTTGTGGAGGAATAAGACGGTTATATTCTGGGTCTGTAGATTGCAAAGGAACAAGAAGGCCTTGAGTGATATGCGCTGCTTGTCAGATGTTGGAGTTTGGAGTTTAAGGGTTACTGCAAATTATATTTGCAATAAATGCTGTTGGTTGAGGATCTTATCAGATCGCATGCATCATTTGGAGAGACAGTTAGAAGCAGAGGAATTTGCAAAATTGTGATGGATGGCAGTCATTGGAAGGGGTGGGGGGAGGAAATCTGTCACAGATGGGTTAACTCCAGGAAAGGTAAGAGGTAGGCAGCTAGTACAGGAGCTTTCTGTGGCTATGCCCATTTGAAACAAGTATGCTGTTTTGGAAAATGTAGGAGTGATGGATTCTCAAGGGAACGTAGCATGAAAGCCAAGTTTATGGTATTGAGACTGGTTCTAATGCAATGAGGGGTATGTCGGGTTCCAAGAAATCAATTGTGTTGGGGGACTCTCTAGTCTGAGGTACAGACAGACATTTCTGTGGCCAGCAGTGAAAAATCAGTGGTGTTGCTTCCCTGGTGCCAGGATCAAGGATGTCTCAGGATGCAGAATGTTCTCAAGGGGGGAGAGGGGCCCGCATGAGGTCATTGTCCACATTAGAACGAGTGACATAGGAAAGGAAAAGGTTGATTCTGAAGGGAGGTTAGAGTTAGGCAGGAATTTAAAGAGGTCCTCTAGAGTAGTAATATCTGGATTACTCCTGCTGCTACGAGCTAGTGAGGCCAGGAATAAGAGCAGATGAACGTATGGCTGAGGAGCTGGTGTATGGGAGAAGGATTCTCCCATACACCAGTTTTTGGATCATTGGAATCTCTTTTGGGGTAGAAGTGACCTGGACAAGGACTGTTCACACCTAAATTGGAAGGGGGCTAATATACTGGCAGGAAAACTTTTGCTAGAGCTGCTTGAGAGGATTTAAACTAGTAAGGTGGAGGTGTGGGACCCAGGGAGATAGTGAAGAAAGGGATCAACCTGAGACTGGTACAGTTGAGAACAGAAGTGAGTAAAGCAGGCAGGGACAAGGTAGGACTAAAATTAAATTTGATTTAAATCCATGCAAGGGGCCTAACAGGGAAGGAGAAAGTGAGGTCTGCAGATGCTGGAGATCAGAGCTGAAAATGTGTTGCTGGAAAAGCGCAGCAGGTCAGGCAGCATCCAGGGAACAGGAGAATCGACGTTTCGGGCATAAGCCTGAAGAAGGGCTTATGCCCAAAACGTCGATTCTCCTGTTTCCTGGATGCTGCCTGACCTGCTGCGCCTAACAGGGAAGGCAGATGGACTCAGGGCATGGTTAGGAACATGGGACTGGGATATCATATCAATTACAGAAATATGGCTCAGGGATGGTCAGGACTGGCAGCTTAATGTTTCAGGATATAAATGCAACAGGAAGGATAGAAACGGGGGTGGGGGTAGCCTTTTTTGATAAAGGATAGCATTACAGCTGTGCTGAGGGAGGATATTCCTGGAAATACTTCCAGGGAAGTTATTTGGGTGGACCTGAGAAATAAGAAAGGGATGATCGCCTTAGTGGGATTGGATTAGACCCCCTAATAGTCAGCAGGAAATTGAGAAACAAACTTATAAGGAGATCTCTGCTTTCTGTAAGAATAATAAGGTAGTTATGGTTTGGGGTTTTAACTTTCCAAACATAGACTGGGATTGCCTTAGTGTTAAGGGTTTAGATGGTGAGGAATTTAAGTGCGTACAAAATTTTCTGATTCATTATGTGGATGTAACAACTTAGAGAAGGTGCAAAACTTGACCTACTCTTGGGAAAGAAGGCAGGGCAGGTGACTGAGGTGTCAGTGGGGGAGCACTTTGGGGCCAGTGACCATAGGTTTAAAATGATGGAAAAGGATAGACCAGATCTAAAAGTTGAAGTTCTAAATTGGAGAAAGGCCAATTTTAACAGTGTTAGGCAAAACTTTCAAGAGCTGATTGGGGGCAGAATGTTCTCTGGTAAAGGGACAGCTGGAAAATTAGGAAGCCTTCAGAAATGAGATAATGAGGATCCAGAGAAAGTGTATTCCTGTAGGGTGAAAGGAAAGGCTGGTAGGTATAGGGAATGCTGGATGAGTAAAGAAATCGAGGGTTTGGTTAAGAAAAAGAAGGAAGCATATGTAAGGTCTAGACAGGATAGATCGAGTGACTCCTTAAAGTATAAAGGAAGTAGGAGTATACTTAAGAGGGAAATTAGGTGGGCAAAAAGGGGACTTTGGCAAATAGTGAAGAAGAATCCAAAGGGGTTTTTACAAATGCCTCAAGGATAGAAGGATGACAGAAGGGAGAGAATAGGGCCCTTCAAAGATCAGCAAGGTGGCCTTTGTGTGGAGCTGCAGGAGATGGTAAACAAGTATTTTGCAATGTATTTAATGTAGAAAAGGATATGGAAGATATAAAGTAGCAAAATAGATGGCGACACCTTGCAAAATCTCGATGTTATCAAGGAGCAAATGCTGGATGTTTTGATCCACAAGCGGATAAATCCCCAGGACCTGATCAGGTGTACCTGAGAACTGTGGGAAGCCAGAGAAGTGATTGCTGGGCCTCTTGCTGAGATATTTGTATCATTGATAGTCACAGGTGAGGTGCTGGAAGACTGGAGGTTGGCAAACGTGGTGCCACTGTTTAAGGGTGGTAAGGACAAGCCAGACAACTACAGACCAGTGAGCCTGACGTCGGTGGTGGGCAAGTTGTTGGAGGGAATCCTGAGGGACAGGATGTACATGTATTTGGAAAGGACTGATTAGGGATCATCAACATGGCTTTGTGTGTGGGAAATCAGTTTCACAAACTTGGGATTTTTGAAGAAGTAACAAAGAAGATTGAGGGCAGAGCAGTAGTGATCTATATGGACTTCAGTAAAGCATTTGACAAGGTTCCCCATGGGAGATTGATTATCAAGGTTAGATCTCGCGGAATACAGGGAGAACTAGCCATTTGGATACAGAACTGGCTCAAAGGTCGTAGACGTGGTGGTGGAGAGTTGTTTTCAGACTGGAGGCCTGTCACTAGTAATCGGTGCTGGTTCCTCTTCTTGTCATTTACATAAATGATTTGGATGTGAGCATAAGAGGTAGTTAGTAAGTTTGCAGATGACCCCAAAATTGGGGGTGTAGCAGACAGTGAAAAAGGTTACCTCAGATTACAACAGGACCTTGACCAGATGGGCCAATGGGCTGAGAAGTGGCAGATTGTGTTTAATTCAGATGAATGTGAGATGCTGCATTTTAGGAAAGCAAATCTTAGCAGGACTCATACACTTAATGGTAAGGTCCTAGGGAGTGTTGCTGAAAAGAGATCTTGGAGTACAGATTCAGAGCTCCTTGAAAGTGGAGTCACAGGTAGATAGGTTAGTGAAGGTGTTTGGTGTGCTTTCTTTTATTGGTCAGAGTATTGAGTACAGGAGTTGGGAGGTCGTGTTGTGGCTGTACAGGACATTGGTTAGACCACTGTCAGAATATTGTGTGCAATTTTGGTCTCCTTCCTATCAGATGTTGTGAAACTTGAAAGGGTTCAGAAAAGATTTAAAAGGATGTTGCCAAGGTTGGATGATTTGAGCTATCGGGAGAGGCTGAACCAGTTGGGGCTGTTTTCCCTGAAGCAATAAGGCTATATTTCCACAGTTAAAGTAAGGGCCTGCCATTTGTCACTGGGGTTTTTTTGCTGGCTTGTCCCCAAGGTGTAGTACTAGGACCTGCCTGTCCACTTCCAGGGTCACTGCAGGAAAGGAAAGAGTGTGACAGGGTAATTGTTCTGGGGGCCTTTAGTATTCCCAGTCACTATTTTTGTAAAGTTATACTTCAAGTACTTTGGACAAAAACTGATGAATCTAATATGTGCAGGAGAGTTTCCTGTCATAGTATGTAGACAAGCCAACAAGGGGTGAGGCCACATTAGATTTGCTATTGGATGATGAACCCAGCCAGGGGTTAGATTTGGAGGTAAGTGAGCACTTTGGTGATATAACTGAATTGTCGGCACTGTTTACTTTAGGCATGGGAAGGGATAGCTATATACAGCAGGGCAAGAATTAAAGCTGGGGGAAAGGCAATTATGATGCAATTAGGCAAGATTGGGGATGGGGAAGGAAACTGCAGGGCATGGGCACAATAGAAATGTTGAGCTTATTCAAGGAACAGCTACTGTGGGTCCTTGAATAAGTATGTACCAGTCAGGCAAGGAAGTTGTTGATCATGGGAGCTGTAGTTTACTAGGAAGTTGAATCTTTTAAGAAGAAGAAAGCTTATGTTTGGATGTGATGGCTCAGTTAGGGTGCTTGAGTGAGTTAGCCAGGAAAGACCAAGAGAGCTAGGTCAGGAAGGGACATTAAGTCATTAGCAGATACGATCAAGGATATACTAAAGTAAGATTAGGACCAATCAAGCATGGTGGGAAGTTGTGTGGAGGCAGAGATAAGAGAATCTGTCCATGTACATCCATGAAAGTTGCCACTCAGATTGATAGGGTTGTTAAGAAGGCATATGGTGTTTGCTTTTACTCAGTTTCAGAACCATGAGATTATGCTGCAGCCATACAAAACTCTATGCAATACTCCAAATGTGGCTACATTAATGTTCTGGTCACCATATTATAGAAGGATATAGAAGCTTTGGAAAGGGTTCAGGGGAGACTTTCTAGGATGTTGCCTGGTGTGGCAGAGCGGGGGGGGGGGGGGTGTGGAAGGTCTTGAGGAAAGGCTGAGGGACTTGAGACTTTTCGTTAAAGCAGGTTGAGAGGTAACTCAGTTGAGACACAAGGGGTTGGACAGTGAGAGCCTTTTTCCTTGGATACTGATAGCTAGCACAAGGAGATATAGCTTTAAATTGAAGGGTGATAGCTATAGGGCAGCTATCAGGTAGTTTCTTTACTCAGAAATAGGGGCATGGAATACTCTGTCTGCAACATGCACCTAAATGGTCATTAGATAGGCATATGGGCCTTAATGGAATAGTATAGGTTAGATGGGTTCAAATTGGTTCCACAGGTCGTTGCAACATCGTGGCAGAAGGTTCTGTGCTGTTATACCTTAATGGAGGGTCCAGTATCAATAACCAGTTTCATAGCTGATATCATGGTGTGTGTGGCCTGAGCCATTGTTAAGCTGGGGCCATCTTGGAAACAGAGTAATGTTAATGAGCCAAGCCCTTGACTGCAATGAGAAACAGGCCTAATTTGCTCATGTCCAAATGCAGATGTATAATGCCCCTCCTCAGGACCTGATTGCTCTTTGCTGTATGATTCTGTCCCCTGAGACTTTACCAAGTGAAAAAGACAGATGGGCCAGGGTGGTTTAGGGCTTGTCTGCAGTTTCAAGGACTTGAAGGAGGTTCCCTAACACTGACCAGACAGCCCACTTAATCCAGTTGTTAGAATAAACCTTATAACCTGTATATATTAGTGATGTACTAAAATGCAATCCCACTCCTTGGGAGTCAGGTGACTAGTGGGAGATAGTTTGTTGCTGGTCACTGCACATTTGCAGACCATCAAGTCTAAGCTGCCTTGCCTTTTTTAATGCTATGCTTGTGCAGTATATTCCTTTTGGTGGCACCAATATGATCCGGACAAACAATGAGCTAGTCCAAGACTTCCCAGTTGCAGAAGAGGTGAGTGGTTTTTGACTGGGATGACTAGAACGAGGCCAAACGTGATCCAAATTGCATATAAAACTGAATATGTCCAGTGATGTCTTGATGCCTATACCCAATGTGCCAATCCTGATGGGCTTAATTGAAACCAGCATACCCTGGTGGGCAGTGCTGAGCGACCCTTTCCTGAAGGGACCCTGGAAATGGGCATGCAGGCCCTAGTACAGCACCTTGGGGACTGGGGACAATACAGCAAAAGTCCCCCAGTGACAAATGGCAGGCCCTTATTTAGCTGTGGAAATATGGCCTTATTGCCACCTTGACCCTAATATAGGGATGGATATGCATGCAACCTAGCTAAAGGAAATTCTGCAAATGTATACACTCACTGACTCTCGTGCTTTTGATGTGGCCCATGATTAGAGCCTTGTGGAAACAGAGGATTTAACTTCAGTGGGACAACCTGTTAGTAATGCTGTTTTGTACAACCAGTCTGGCAATTATCACATGTTTGGCTCACGCTCAGGCAACAGATGCAGTTTCTGATGCTGCTAAGCAGGTAGCCTTACACCCCAAACTTCTGGTATTTTTGGGTTCCCAGCAAAACCTGCTTAGAGAAAATGTAAGAACAGGTATGCCAGACATGGGCACTATATATAAATCCTAGGGGAGGCCCTGGATGAAGAGCACAAACAATGGACTCCAATGGGCTGCTCCCTCCATACTCAAACCAAGCTGTGGTAGACCCATGTGGGACAAGCTTGTGTTCCTTCTTTTCTCCTGCCAATTCTACTAATTAATGCATAGTTGTACACACTCTGGCAAGGAGGGTTCTCCAGCCACTCCCTTGCCTGGTGGGCTCTTTCACTTGTTGATAACTTGATTTTATAGAATTACCTTGAGCACATTGTTACAAATATTGTCTTATAGGAGAATCTGAATCATTCCAACAATTGATGACTGCCACAACAGTGGTGGACAAGTGGGAAATATCTGCATAAGTTAACCAAAACTCGTCAAAGTTCATATTCACAAGTAGAAAAGCCCATACCCTATCCTTGTGACCTGGACAGCCATCAAGGTCAAAGGTATACCTGAGTGGATGCACGCAACCTGGGGTAAGCGGGCACCATAGTCAGAGGATGCTGAACAGGAAAAGCTGGAGGTGCCAGCTGTGACAATATGGGTAATGACTGTTCTCATGCCCCTCATATGCCCTACCAAGGTGAGCAGGGCAGTGCTGTTCTGTAATGTATTTCAGGGTTTCAGTGGGTTCGTATCGAGAATAACAGCTATCTGGGATGAGTTAGACTGAATCCAATCAAGCTGTTTAGGGTGGTTTATATACAGAATAACAATTCCCTGGAGTGAGTTCCAGACTGGAATCTAATTGAGGAGTTTGGAGTGGTTCACATACAGAACAAGAGATGCCTGTGAAGGAGTTAGACTGGAATCTGATTGGGTTTTTTGTGGCTTATATACAAAGCAACATGCCCCTGGGAGTGAGTTACAGACTAGAATCTACTTGAGTTTTGGGGTGGTTCATATTGAGAATAATAGCAACATGGGAGTGTTTCAGACTGGAATCTAATAGAGGGGTTCAAGGTGGTTTAAATATACAATAATAGATACCGGGGAATGGAGTTACAGACTGGAATATAATTTGAGGGGTTCAGCGTGGTTTATATTTGGAATAACAAATATCTGGGAGTGCTTTACAGACTAGCATCTAATCAGTACGTTCAGGTTGGTTTAGTGAGTTGGATGGGAATTAGAGGGTTTTGGTGTGGTTGAGCTATGGAACAACAGATACCTAGGAGTGATTTGAAAACTGGAATCTGAGTCAAAGCGTGGCACTGGAGAAGCACAGCAGATCAAGCAACATCAAATGCAGTAGAGTCGACATTACAAGAATAAACCCTTTGTCAGGAGTGTCGGTGGTAGGGAGAAAGGGACTGAGATAAATGAGGGGGAAGAGGGCTGGGGTGAAGGTAGCTTGGGAAGTGATAGGAGATGGAGAGTGATTGTGATAGGTCAGAATGAAGGGTGGAGCAGACAGGAGGGTGGTGCCACGTTGCAGCGTTGGATCTGGGATAAAGTGTGTCCTGGGGTGGGTGTGTGAATGCCTTCGGTAGGTGGGGTGGCTCGCGTGCTGCTGCTGCCGCCACCTAGTCTTCTGAATGGGGAACACACAATGCAAACCTCTGAACCCCAGAGGAGAGGCATTGAATTGATTAACGAAATAATCAATTATCTGAACAAAATAGTGCCTGCCCATCCTGTTCAGATGATGGAGGTTCCTCTGTATAGAATAAGAAATGGCCAGGATTAAGTTAGTCTACAAACTAACCAAAGGGTTTGGGGTGATGTATACATCTAGAATACCAGATAGCCAGCAATGAGTTAGATTGAAATTTAATTGAGGGATTCAGAGTGGTTTATGCACAGAACAACAGACGGCAGGCAGGGAGTTACAGGCTGAAATCTATTCAATGAATTCATGGTGGATTACATACAGAATAATGGATAAACAGGATGAAGTTACAGACTAGAATATCATCCAACAGTTCTGGGTGGTTTAGAATCTGAATCACATAGGTGAGTTACAGACTGGAATCTAGAGGTTCTAGGTAGCTTACATAATAACAGACGCCTGGGAGTGAGTTACTGACTGGAGTCTAGTCAGAGTTAGAGGTTTCTAAAATCATGAGGGGCATGAATAGGATAAATAGACTAAGTCTTTTCCATGCAGGAACTGTAAATCGGCACTTTTCCCAGAACTAAAGGGTGTAGATTTAGGGTGAGAAGAAAGATGAGACCTAAGGGGTAATATTTTCATGCAGAGGGTGATAGGTGTATAGAATGAACTGCCAGAGGAAGTGGTGGAGCCTAGTATGATTGCAACATTTGAGGCATCTGGATGGGTATATGAATAGGAAGGGTTTGGAGGGATATGGGCTGGGTGCTGGCACATGGGACTAGATTAGGTTGGGATAGATGGTTGGCATGGGCAAGTTGGACTGAAGGGTTTATTTCCGTGCTGTACACTTGAGTGGTTTGAGATGGTTGACACATAGAATAATGCACTCAGGAGTGAGTTGCAGACTGGCATCTAATTGAGGGTTTTGGGGTGGTTTGTTTACAGAAATGTCCCTCGGAGTGAGTAACAGACTCTAAACTAATCAAGGGGGTTAGGGCTGATTTTTCATAGAGAATAATTACCAGTAGTGAGAAACTTGGAATCTAATCCCAGCATTTGGTGATTTACATGTAGAATAACAGATACATGGTTACAGGTTGGAATGTAATCGAGGGATTCAGTGACTTATTTCCTCAACAAGAGATACCCGTGAAGGGGTTACAGACTGGAATCTAATTGAGGGGCTTGGGGTGGTTTATATACAGAACAACACATCCCAGCATTGAGTTAGTCTGGAATCTATTTAAGGGTTTCAGGGGGTTCATATTGAGAATTACAGCAACCTGGGAGTGAGTTACAGATTGAATTTAATCGAGGTTTAGGGTGGCTTGCGTACAGAATAGCAATTCCCTGGGGGAGTTCAGACTGGAATCTACTAGAGGGCTTGAGTAGTTATAAACAGAACAAGAAGCAACCATGAAGGAATTACAAACTGGAATCTACTCTAGGATTTTGAATTCATTTACATAGAGCAACAGATAACCAGGAGTGATTAGATTCTCTACAGTGTTGAAATAGGCCCTTCAGCCCAACAAGTCCACACTGACCCTCAAACTCACCCAGACCCATGCCCCATATTTACCCCTGACTAATGCACCTAACTCTATGGGCAATTTCGCATGACCAATTCACCTAACCTGCACATGTTTGGACTGTGGGAGGAAACCCACAGTCAGCACCCAAGGTGGGAATTGAACCCGGGTCACTGGTGCTGTGAGGCAGTAGTGCTAACCACTGAGCCACCTTGCTGAGTGAGATACAGATTAAAATCTAGTTGAGGGTTTTGTGGTGGTTTATACTTGGATTAATATATACCTGGGGTGAGTTACAGATTGGAATCTAAGAGGGTTTTGGGGAGGCTTAGTATAGAACAACTGTCATCTAACCACTGGGTTCAGTGTGCTTTATATATCAAACGATAGATACCTGGGAGTGAGTTACAGATTGGAATGTAAGTGGTTTTGGATGGTTGATATATAGAATAACAGACACTCATGAGTGAGTTCGAGTGGAATCTAATTGAGGATTTGGGGGTGGTTTATTTTCAGAAACACGTATTCCTGGGATTACCAACTAATCTAATAGTCACTCAGGTTATTTTACATACAGAACAGCAGATAATCTGAGTTACAACCTGAAGTCTAACAGACATTCAGGGTGATTTTATATACAGAATAATGGCATTGATTTTGAGGACTTTTATATACAGAATAATGGCAGGGATCTGAGGCTCCATAATGCTCTGGTCAGACCACATTTGGAGTATTGTGCAGTTTTGCACCCCAGATCTCATGAAGGATGTAATGGCTCTGGAGCATGTTCAGAGGAGGTTCATGAGAATGGTCCAGGAATGAGTCCCTTAACATACTGGAGGCCTCTGGATCTGTACTTAATGGAGTTGAGAAGGATGAGGGGAGGTGTCTAAATGAAATCTACTGAGTAGATGTAGGGAGGATGTTTCCTTTGGGAGGAGAGATGACTACTGAGCACACTCTGAGAATAAAGTGACTACCTTTTTTAGAATGTAGTTAGAGAATCTTCAGCCAGAGATGCGTGAATCTATGGGATTCATTTCCACAGGCTATGGGGGCTAGGTCATTGAGTACATTTAAGCCTGAGACGTACATTCTTGAGGATCAAGGGTTATAGGGAGAAATTGGGGAAAATAGAGTAGAGAAACTTATCAGCCATGTATGAGTATAGGAGCAGACTGTTTGGGCTGAATGGCCTAATTTCTGCACCTATATTTGATCTTATGACCTAACCACAGGATTCAACTGCTGTGCATGGAGGTTTACATTTGTTCTGAAAGGTGGGAGAGAGGCAGGCGCTCAGTGACCGACAATCCGCAAAGGCAGAAGAATAGAACAGAGAACATTGCAGTACAGGTCCTTCAATCCTGATTGTTGCATTGACCTGTGAAATCAAACTGAAGCCCATCTAACCTACACTTCAGTTATCATCCATCTGTTTTTACAAATATATTAAGGACAAAAGGGTAACTAGGGAGTGAATAGGCCCCCTCTAAGATCAGCAAGGCAGCCTTCGTATGAGCTGCAGGAGATGGGGGTGATACTAAACGAATATTTTGCATCCATGCTTAATGTGGAGAAGGACATAGAAGATAGATAGTGACATCTTGAAAAATCTCCATATTACAGAGGAATAAGTGCTGGATGTCTTGAAATGCATAAAGGTGGATAAACCCCCAGACCTGATCTGGTGTATGTTAGAACTGTGGGAAGTGATTGCTGGGCCCCCTGCTGAAGTTTTTGTACAATCAACACAAAGTGAGGTACCAGAAAACTGGCGGTTGGCTAATGTACTACTATTTAAGAAAGATGGTAAGGACAAGCCAGGGGGCTATAGACTGGTGAGCCTGATGTCAGTGGTGGGCAAGTTGTTGGAGGGAATCCTGACGGACAGGATGTACATGTATTTGGAAAGGCAAGGACTGATTAGGAATGGTCAGCATGGTTTTGTGTGGGAAATCATGTCTCTCCAACTTAATTGGGTTTTTGAGGAAGTAACAGGATTGAGGGCAGAACAGTGGATGTGATCTATATGGACTGGAGGTTCCCCATGGGAAACTGGTTAGCAAGGTTGTATTTCATGGGATACAGAGAACTGGTCACTGGCTGCAGAACTGGCTCAAAGATAGATGGAGGGTGTTGGTGGAGGGTTGTTTTTCAGACTGGAGGCCTGTGACCAGTGGAGTGCCACAAGGATCTGTGCTGGGTCCACTACTTTTAGTCACTTTATATAAATGATTTGGATGCGAGCATAAGAGGTACAGTCAGTAAGCTTGCAGATGACACCAAAATTGGAGGTGTAGTAGACAGCGAAGCAGGTTACCTCTGATTACAATGTGATCGTGATCAGATGGGCCAATGGGCTGAGGAACAGCAGATGAAGATTAATTTAGATAAATGCAAGGTGCAGCATTTTGGGAAAGCGAATCTTGGTAGGACTTAATGGTAAAATCCTAAGGAGTGCTTCTGAACAAAGACCTTGAAGTGCAGGTTCATAGTTCCTTGAGTGGAGTTGCAGGTAGAGAGGATAGTTAAGGATTTTGGTATGCTTTTGGTCATATTGAGTACAGGAGTTAGGGGATCATGTTAAGGCTGTACAGGACATTCATTATTCCACTTTTGGAATATTGCATTCAATTCTGGTGTTCCTATTGGAAGGATGTTGTGAAACCTGAAAGGGTTCAGAAAAGATTTACAAGGATGTGCCAGGATTGGAGCTATAGGGTGGGCCCATCTTCCCTCGAGCATCAAAGCTGAGGTCACCCCTCAACCTTCACAAAATTGAGGGGCATGCATAGGATAAATGGTCTTTTCTCTGGGGTGGAGGAGTCCAGAACTAAAGGGCACAGGTATAGGGTAAGGGGGGTGGGGAAAGATGAGACCTAAGGGACAACATTTTCATGCAGAGGGTGGTGGTAGTGGAGGTTGGTATAATTGCAACACTTAAAAGGCATCTGGATGTGTATAGGAATAGGAAGGGTTTAGAAGGATGAGCCATAGCTGGTAAATCTGACTAGATTAGGATATCTGGTTGGCATGAACAAGTTGGACCAAAGGATCTGTTTCCATGCTGTACATCTGACTGTTTATCCAACGACCATTTAAATGACCATAAAATTGGTGAGTCTACTACTGTTGCAAGCCCTTGCTACAATCTGAGCAAAGAACCTACCCCTCTCATTTGTTTTATATCTATCAATTTAAAGCTATGTCCCCTCATGCTAACCATCATCTGAGGAAAAAGGCTCTCGCTGTCCATCTGACCTAATCCTCTGATCTTGTATGTCTCTACTAAGTCACCTCTCCACCTTCTCTAATGAAAACAGCCTCCAGTCCCTCAGCCTTTCCTCATATGACCTACCCTCCATACCAGACAACATCCTGGTAAATGTCCTCTGCACCTTTCCAATGCTTCCACATCCTTCCTATAATGCAGTGACCGGACCTGTATGCAATACTCCAAGTGCGGCCCCAGCAGCGTTTTGTACAGCTGCAACATGACCTCATGTCTCTGAAACTCAATCCCTCTGCCAATGAAAACTAACACACTGTACATCTTAACAACCCTATCAACCTGGTGGCAACTTTCAGGGATCTATGTACATGGACGCATCTCTGCTCATTCACAGTACCAAGAATCTTACCATTACTGTACTGTATTCCTGTTGCTCCTTCCAAAGTGAAACACTTCACACTTTTCTGCATTAAACTTCCATTTATCACCTCTCTGCTCTGCAGCTTATCTGTAACCTGCAACATCCTTCCACACTGTCCACAACTCCACCTACCTTAGTAGCATCTGTAAACTTACTAACCCATCCTTCTTTGCCCTCATCCAGGTCATTTTTAGAAATGGAGAAAGTGAGGACTGCAGATGCTGGAGATCAGAGCTGAAAATGTGTTGCTGGAAAAGCGCAGCAGGTCAGGCAGCATCCAAGGAACAAGGAGAATCGACGTTTCGGGCATAAGCCTTTCCTGAAGAAGGGCTTATGCCCAAAAGGTCGATTCTCCTGTTCCTTGGATGCTGCCTGACCTGCTGTGCTTTTCCAGCAACACATTTTCAGCTCACTTTTAGAAATGGCAAACAGCAGTGGCCCCAAAACAGATCATTGCAGTACACCACTAGTAACTTAACTGCTGGATGAATATTTTCCCCTGTTGTCTTTCAGCAAGCCAATTTCTGATCCGAACTGCTAAATCACCCTCAAACCCATGCCTTGCTATTTTCTGCAATAGCCTACCATGGGGAACCTTATCAAATGCTTGACTGAAATCCATAAACTCACATCAACCACTTTATCCATCTGTTGGTCACCTTCTCAACTCGAGGTTTGAGAGGCAGGACCTACCATTCACAAAACCATGTTGACTATTGCTAAACAAATTATTCCTTTCTTGATAAAACCTGCCTCTCAATCTTTTCCAACATCTTACCCACAACCAAAGTAAGGCTCACTGGTCTATAATTACCAGATTTGTCTCTACTTTCCTTCTTGAACAAGGGGCAACGTTTACTATCCTCCAGTCATTTGGCACTATACCTGTGGAAGACGATGATGATGATTGTGTAAAGATCAAAGCCAAAGGTTTCTGCAATCTTCTCCCTAGCTTCCCAAAGAGACCTAGAATAAATCCCATCTGGCCTAGGGATATATCTATTGTCACACTTCCCAGAATTGCTAACACCACCTTATGACCTGCAATCTCATCAAGTCTAATAGCATGTATCTCCAAGGATATTTGGATTTCCAAATGAGAACAGATTGATGCAATCTTTGATTTAAACAGTGACTCAGCAGAAATACTTTGGAAAGTAAAATAGAAACGAGGACACTTCATAGGAAGTTAACCAAAAGAGAATGCTGGAAAGTCTCAACAGGTCTGGCAGCATCTGTAAGGAGAGAAAAGAGCTGACGTTTCGAGTCTAACTGGCCCTCTGTCAAAGCTTTGACAAGGAGTCAGTTAGACTTGAAATATCAGCTCTCTTCTCTCCTTACAGATGCTGCCAGACCTGCTGAGATTTTCCAGCATTTTCTCTTCTGGCTTCAGATTCAAGCATCTGCAGTAATTTGCTTTTATCACAGGAAGTTAACCTGTTTTATTTAGCCAACATTTTGGAAAACAAATACTGTATTTCCAGATTTTACCAGGTATTGATGTGAGATTGAGGAAAAAGGCTGCATTGTCAAAGTCTGCATTGAAAGGTTAAAATTGACCCATGAATAATTTCCCTTTGCTCAAAGCAATGCCAAACTTGTATCACCTTTTGTGATGGTCATAAACTATACTAAAGTGAGTATTACTCACTACTTATGGTGGCCACTTTTTTAGCACAAGCACTGACATTGACTTTATAAATAGGGAACAGCAAGGAAAAAATGATGACAGAAATACAGATTGAAAATATTAGTCATTGATCCCACACTAACATCTAATGTTCTAGACCTGAGCCCATTGACATGGTGGACTTGTATCTGAGTTGTTAACGTAGATTGTAAATAGCTGGAGTCAAAGGTTGTCCTTGGTTTCAACACAAAACTTGGTCCCTGAAATAAAACTGTCTCTCACACTTAGTAGTCCAGCATTGGCACTAGTGTTCCCAATACTGTTTAACTGTAATCACCAGGTATGGGAATATTAGGTTTAACCTGGTGTGAAGTCTTCTGCCTGTCAACGGTTCTGCTGAAACATTTTTCTGTAGTTTTCTGAAGGGTGATCCTATTTTCAAGTTGAAACCAGGAGAGTTTAGTATTGAGTGAAGGCTCAGCTATTTTTTTTAAACCTGCCTCCAATGTTTGGTTTGCTCTTTCCACTACACCTGCTTCCATGGAATTCAACACATCCTCCATGGTGAACCAGAACTATTTGGATTTTCACTGCATCACTTGATTTAGCATGGTTTCAATCAGTAGCTCAGCAATAGGTTACGTCACTCCAGGTGCCCCATTACCTCAAAACTGAGGGAAGTGGTGTGTACACCAATGGAAGGAGGGATGACAGACGGACACAAAGGAATTCTGGATTAGTGATGCTGGAAGAGCACAGCAATTCAGGCAGCATCCGAGGAACAGTAAAATCTATTTCAGGCAAAAGCCCTTCAACAGGAATAAAGGCAGAGTGCCTGAAGTGTGGAGAGATAAGCTGGTGGGGGTGGGGAGAAAGTAGCATAGAGTACAGTGGGGCAGGGGATGAAGGTGATAGGGTGGGGGGAGGGTGGAGTGGAAAAGA
>NC_057711.1:93045288-93063203 GCF_004010195.1 Chiloscyllium plagiosum
TGGTGGAACTGCTCCTCCTGGGAGCAGATAAGGCGGAGGAATTGGGAATACGGGATGGCATTTTTGCAAGAGATAGGGGAGGAAGAGATGTAATTCAGGTAGCTGTGGGAGTGGGTGGGTTTGTTTTAAAAAAGTCAGTGTCAAGTCGGTCGTCATTAATGGAGATGGAGAGGTCAGAGATGGTCCAGGTAAATATAAGGTCAGGGTGAAATATGTTGAAGTTGATGAATTGCTCAACCTCCTCACGGGAGCACGAGGTGGTGCCAATGCAGTCATCAATGTAGCAGAGGAAGAGGTGGGGAGTGGTGCCAGTGTAATTACAGAAGATCGACTGCTCTATGTAGCCAACAAAGAGACAGGCATAGCTGGGGCCCATATATGTGCCCATTGCTACCCCTTGGTCTGGAGGAAGTGGGAGGATTCGAAGGAGAAATTGTTACCAGTTCGGCCAAATTAATGTGTCAGTGGAAGGGTACTGTTGGGGATGTCGGGAGAGGAACAAAGAGGGCTTGGAGGCCCTGGTAATGGTGGGTGGAGGTGTAGAGGGATTGGATATCCATGGTAAAGATGAGGCATTAGGGGCTGGGGAAATGGAAGTCTTGGAGGAGGTGGCAGGTGTGAGTGGTGTCTCGAACGTATGTGGGGAGTTCCTGGACTAGGGGGGATAGGACAGTGTCAGGGTAGGTAGAGATGAGTTCAGTGGGGCAGGAGCATGCTGAGACAATGGGTTGGCCAGGGTGGTCAGGCTTGTGGATCTTGGGAAGGTGGTAGTCCAGGAACCCCGCACTGCACGGTTCTGAGGTTGGAAGCTGTGGGTGGGAGATCTCCTGAGGTCATGTTCTGTATGGTCTG
This sequence comes from Chiloscyllium plagiosum, assembly GCF_004010195.1. NCBI lineage: Eukaryota > Metazoa > Chordata > Chondrichthyes > Orectolobiformes > Hemiscylliidae > Chiloscyllium > Chiloscyllium plagiosum. The sequence goes on from NC_057711.1 coordinate 93,046,141, forward strand.
GGAGAGGATGGTTTGGTGATGGGGGTGGGGTCATGGTCGAGGGGGTAGTAGGAAGAGGTGTCCTCAAGGTGGCGTTTGGCTTCAGTGGTGTAGAGGTCAGTGTGCCAGACTACCACTGTGCCCCCTTTATCTGCTGGATTGGTGAGGTTGGGATTGGAGGGCTGTGAGTTGAGGGTGAGAGGTTGAGGTGGTTAATGTCCTGGCAGCAGTTGGAAATGAAGAGGTCGAGGGCAGGTAATAGGCCAGCGTGGGGTGTCCAGGTGGATGTAGTGTGTTGGAGGTGGGTGAAGGGGTCCTCGCAAGGTGGGCCACAGTCCTGATTGTGAAAGTAAGCTCAGAGGCGGAGGAAGAAGAGGTGGGGCACCACTCCCCACCTCTTCCTCCGCTACATTGAGGACTGCATTGGCGCCACCTCGTGCTCCCACGAGGAGGTTGAGCAATTCATCAAGTTCAACACATCTGCAGACCTCACTTTTTCTCCTCTGGTCCAACTTATCCATGCTGACCAGATATACTAAATTAATCTAGTCCAATTTGCCAGCACTTGGCCCATATACTTCTCTGCCTTTCCTATTCATATACGTATCCAAAAATGCAGCGCATAACATTATCTAAATTAAATGCCATCTGCCACTCCTCAGCCCATTTGCCAAACTGATTAAAATCCCAGTGTCCTCTGAGGTTACCTTCTTTGCTATCCACTGCATCTCCAGTTTTGGTTCATCTACTTATCAGCTGTACCATCTATGTTCACATCCAGATAATTTATATAAATGATGAAAAACGATGGACACTGCCCCGAACCTTTGAGTGCTGCCGAAATACCTCCTGCCCAAGACGACTAAAGATTCTGGAACACCACTACGCAACCATCAAAGATGCCTACAGCCCCATTTCCCCACCCATACTTTGGAAAATTTGGTCACAGTGCTGTGTTCCTCCTCAGCTCATAAGCAGAAACATAAGGATCTTTCTCAAAACGAAGTACAATGCTGGTCCAAGACTCTGGAAGGCTGTGTCTCCAGGATTGCTTGGAAATTGGTGGATTGGAGTGTATTCAAGTACTTTGCAAAAAATGTAGACCGGTACACGGTAGCACAGTGGTTAGCACTGCTGCCTCAGCGCCAGAGACCCGGGTTCAATTCCCGCCTCAGGCGACTGTGGAGTTTGCATATTCTCCCTGTGTCTGCGTGGGTTTCCTCCCACAGTCCAAAAATGTGCAGGTTAGGTGAATTGGCCATTCTAAATTGCCCGTAGTGTTAGGTGAAGCGGTAATTGTAGGGGAATGGGTCTGGGTGGGTTGCGCTTTGGTGGGATGGTGTGGACTTGTTGGGCCGAAGGGCCTGTTTCCAAACTGTGTAATCTAATCTACACCGCCGCCATCATGGGCTTCATTTAACAAATGTGTGGAGGACTGCAACCAAAAGTCAATCTGAGGGTTCCCCAACCATAAACCTTGGAGGAACCAAGAACTCCATTTCCTACTGAAGACCAGATGGGCAGCAGTTAAGTCAGATAGCCCAGACCAATACAGGAAATCAGATATGACCTCTGCAAAGCCATCAAGGATACCAAGAGGCCCAAACCTACCAGGCAGACTTCCGCTGCCTATGGCAAGGCCTAAACAGCATTACAGGATACAAAAATGAAGCACAGCAAGATGTAATGATGCTACACCTTTATCAATTTTTTACACCAGATGAGAAACTAGCTATCTTTTGGGGCTGAGTGGTTAGCACTGCTGCCTCACAGTGCCAGGAACCCAGGTTAGTTTCCAGCCTCTGGCGGCTGCCTGTGTAGAGTATGCACATTGTGCTTGTGTCTCTATAGGCTTCTCCGGGTACTCCGGTTTCTTCCCATAACCCAAAGATCTGCAGGTTAGGTGAATTGGTTATGCTAAATTGCTCAGTGTTCAGGGATGTGTAGGTTAAGTGCATTAGTCAGGGGTAAATGTACAGTAATAAGATAAGGGAATGGATCTGGGTGGGTTATTCTTTGGAGGTTTGGTGTGGACTTGTTAGGCCGAATGGCCTGTTTTCACACTGTAGGGATTTTATGATTCTCACCCACCAAAAATGTCGGTCACTGAGGAGTTGGTGAATTCAGACCCTTAAGTGAGCAGTAAGACTGATACCAAGGAAGCATTAGATTCTAGTTTGTAACTCACTCCCAAGTGTCTGTTATTCTATGTATGACCAAAACACTTGATCAGATTCCATTCTGTAACTCAATCCCAGGTATCTATTATTCTGTACATAAATGACCTTGAACCCGTATCTATTAGGAGCCAGACTGTAACTCGCTCAAAGGGATCTGTTGTTCTATGTATAAACAAAGTCAAAACCCTCTATTAGATTTCTGTCTGTACCACCTTCTCAGTTATGTTCTTCTGTATATAAACCACCCCGAACCCATCAAATAGATTCCAGGCTGTAACTCGCTCCCTGCTGTCTGTTGTTCTATACATTAACCAACTCGAATACCTCAGTTAAATTCCAGTTTGCAACTCACTCCTGCGTCTGTTATTCTATATTTCAACCACCCCGAACCCCTTGGTTAGTTTCTAGACTGTAACTTACTCTTGAGTATATGTTCTGTGTATAAAGCGCTGCAATACCCCTGATTAGATTCCAGTCTGTAACTCGCTCCCAGGCATGTGTTCTTTTATTTGTAAACCACCCTGAACCCTTTGATTAGATTCCAGTCTGTAACTCACTTTGGGGGATTTGTTGTTCTATGGATAAACCAGCTGAAACTCCTTGATTAGATTCCAGTCTGTCACTCCTCTGGAGTATCCATTATTCTATATATATATATAAACCTCAACAAAACCCTGGATTACATTCCAGTCTGCAACTCTCTCCCAGATATGTTGTTTTTGATATGAAGAACCCAAACCCTGGAGTAGATTTCAGTCTGTAACACTCTCTGGTACGTTGTGCAGTATATAAACCACCCCAAGCCTCTCGATTAGACTCCAACCACTAACTCCCTGTTGTTCTGTATTTAAACCACTTTGAACTGCTCAGTTAGATTTCAGTCTTGCTCACTCTGTGGTATCTGTTAATCTAAGTATAAACCACCCCAAAGCCCTTAATTATATTCCAGTCTGCAACTCAGTGGGCGGCACGGTGGCACAGTGGTTAGCACTGCTGCCTCACAGCGCCAGAGACCCGGGTTCAATTCCCGCCTCAGGCGACTGACTATGTGGAGTTTGCACGTTCTCCCCGTGTCTGCGTGGGTTTGCTCTGGTTTCCTCCCACAGTCCAAAGATGTGCAGGTCAGGTGAATTGGCCATGCTAAAGTTGCCCATAGTGTTAGGTAAGGGGTAAATGTAGGGGTGTGGGTGGGTTGCGCTTCGGCGGGGCGGTAATCTAATCTAATCATTCCCAGGTATGTTCTGGATGTAAACCACCTCGAACCCCTCGATTAGATTCCAGTTTGTAACTCCCTTCCAGGTATCAGTTACTCTATATATAATTCACCCTTGATTAGAATACAGTCTGTAATTCACTCCGTTGTATATTTTATGTTTTGAAAGTGCCCCGAACCACTTGATTAAATTCCAGTCTGTAACTGCCTTCCAGCTAACTGTTGTTCTATATGTAAACCACCCTGAATCCTCTATTAGATTCCCGTCTTCAACTCTGGGTATCTGTTATTCTATATAAAACTGACCCTGAACCCCTCCATTAGATCCCAGTCTGTAACTCATGGTCAGGTATATGTTGCTCATTATATAAAGCACCCCGAACAGCTCCCCACCCCGATTTGGATTCAGTTGGTAACTCATTCCAGGATATGTGTTCTGTATAAAACCACACCGAACACCTGGGTAGTTTCTAGACTGTAACTTACTCCTGAGTAACTGTTATTCTTTATATAAACCACTCCGAACCCCTCGATCAGATTCCAGTTTGTAACTCACTTCTATCTATTAACGTAGATATAAATCACCTTGCACCCCCTTGATTAGATTCCAGACTGAAACTCACTCTCGAGTACGTTATTCTGTATTTAAAGCACTCCAAAACCCACAATTCGATTCCAGTTAGCAACTCACTCTTTGCGGTGGTTTATATGTGTTCTTCCATATATAAACCACCGCAAAACTTTCTATTATATTTCAGTCTATAACTCACTAACAGAGAATGATGGATCCATGTCAAACCATCCTGCATGCCTCTATTTGATTCTTGTCTGTAACTCATTCCCAGTTATGTTATTTTGAACATAAACCAAGCCAAACACCTCAATATTAGATTCCAGTATGTAACTCTACCCTGAGTATCTTTTACTCTATATATAAACCACCCTGAACACCTCAATTAGATTCTAGTCTATGAATCACTCCGGGGTTTGTTGTCCTATATGTAATTCACCTTTAACTCTTGATTAGAGTGCAGTCTGCAACTCCCTCCTGGTTATCTGTTATTCTATATATACACTGTTCCAAATGCCTCCATGAGATTCCAGACTGAATCTCACCGGTATCTGTTACTCTACATATAAATCATCAAATCCTTTGATTACATTTTCTGTCTGTAATTTCCAGGTATCTGTTGTTCTGCACATAAACCACCCTGAACCTCTCAATTGGATTGCAGTCTGTACCTCCCTGTTGGATATTTGTTGTTCCAAACTTAAACCATATCGAACCTCTCAATTAGATTCCAGTCTTTTACTCTTGAGGTACCTGTTCTGTATATAAACCAGCCCTCTTACCTGCCCTCGATCTCTTCATATCCCACACCGTGCTGGCCTCTTACCTGCCCTCGATCTCTTCATAGCCAACTGCTGCCGCGACATTAACTGACCTCTCCACCCCTCTCACCCGCTCCAACCTCTCACCCTCTGAACGTGCAGCCCTCCACTCCTGAATAACGGAGGTTCTAACCCCAACCTCACTATCAAACCGGCAGACAAGGGAGGCGCGGTAGTAGTTTGACGCACCGACCTTTACACCACTGAAGCTAAACGCCAGCTCGCGGACACCTTCTACTGCCCCTTGACCATGACCCCATCTCCCACCACTAAACCATCATCTCCCAGACCATCCATAACCTCATCACCTCAGGGGATCTCCCATCCACCACCTCCAACCTCATAGTCCCACAGCCCCGCACCGCCCGTTTCTACCTCCTGCCCAAAATCCACAAACCTGACTGCCCTGGCCGACCCATTGTCTCATCCTGCTCCTACCCCACCGAACTCATCTCTGCATACCTCGAAACGGTCCTGTCCCCATTATTCCAAGAACTCCCCACCTAGGTTCGGGACACCACCCACGCCCTCCACCTCCTCCATGATTTTCAATTTCCCGGTCCCCAACGCCTTATCTTCACCATGGACATCCAGTCCCTGTACACCTCCATCCCCCATCACGAAGGCCTCAAAGCCCTCCGCTTCTTCCTTTCCAGCCGTACCAACCAGTACCCTTCCACTGACATCCTCCTTCGACTGACTGAACTTGTCCTCACCCTGAACAACTTCTCTTTCCAATCCTCCCACTTCCTCCAAACGAAAGGAGTAGCCATGGGCACCCGCATGGGCCCCAGCTATGCCTGCCCCTTCGTAGGATATGTGGAACAATCCATCTTCCGAACTACACTGGCCCCACCCCCCACCTTTTCATCCGCTACATCGATGACTGTATCGGCGCCGCCTCGTGCTCCCACGAGGAAGTTGAACAGTTCATCCACTTCACCAACACCTTCCACCCCGACCTCAAATTCACCTGGACAATCTCAGATTCCTCCCTCCCCTTCCTCGACCTATCTATTTCTATCTCAGGCGACCACATCAACACGGGCATCTACTACAAACCGACAGACTCCCACAGCTACCTGCCAAGATTTACAACTCCAGTGACATTCCCATTATACTATTGCGTCCACTGCTTTAGCTGCTTCAGCAATGATTTTCCCTCCATCATAAGGTCAGACGTGGGGATGTTTTTGATGAATACACTGTATTTAGCTCCATGCAACCCTTCAGATACCACAGCAGTCTGTAATAGATAAACAGACCTAGATAATAAAAACAGAAATTCCTGGGAAAGCTCAGCAGGTCTGGAAAGAAATCAGAATTAACATTTTGTGTCCTCTGACTCTTCTTCAGAACTCAGTTCGCCTCTTGTGCCTGGAGTGTCTCCTCTTCAGGCAGCAAAGGCATGGAGGTGGTGACACACGCCACATCCATCTCAGATCTTGAGGTTTCTTCAACTCTTGACAGAGAGGGATCTTCCGCCTAGGAACCCTCCAACCACAAGGGATGAACTCAGGTTTCTCCAGTTTCCTCATTTCCTCTCTCCCCACCTTGTCTCAGTCAAATCCCTCGAACTCAGCACCGCTTTCCTAACCTGCAATCTTCTTCCTGACCTCTCCATCCCCACTCCGGCCTATCACCCTCACCTTGACCTCCTTCCACCTATCACATTTCCAACGCCCCTCCCCCAAGTCCCTCCTCCCTACCTTTTATCTTAGCCTGCTGGACACACTTCTCATTCCTGAAGAAGAGCTCATGCCCAAAACGTTGATTCTCCTGTTCCTTGGATGCTGCCTGACCTGCTGTGCTTTTCCAGCAACACATTTTCAGCTCTGTATATAAACCACACTGAATGCCTCAATTGGATTCCAGTCTGTAGCTCACTCCTCTGTATCTGTTTTTCTCTATATCAGCTATGCCAAACCATCGAGATTCCAAATTGTAAATCACTCTGGTATCTTTTGTTCTTGATATAAACCACACCAAACCATTCAATTTGATTCCTTATTGTAACTCCTCGGTATCTGTTCTATTTATAGGCTACCTCAAACTCTGTATTAGTTCCAGTCTATAAATCACTACTGGGTATCTTTTATTCTATATGTAAGCCACTCCAAGCACTTCAATTGCATTCCAATTTGTAACTCCCTCCCGGTTACCTGTTGCTCAATATATAAGCCACCCCGAAATGCTTGATTTGATTCCAATCTGTAACTCACTCCTGGGTATCTGCAATTTTATGTATAATCCACACTGAAACCCTCAATTTGATTTCTGTCTGCAGCTTAATCCTGAGATTCTGTTGTTTGGTATACAAGCCACTCCAAACCTATCTATTAGATGCCAGTCTGGAAATCACTCCTGGATACCTATTATTCCAAACACAAGCCAACCCGAGCCTTTCAATTATATTCCAGTCTGTGACTCCCTCCTGGGTATATATTATCATATTTCTAATCCACCCCAAATCCCTCAATTAAATTCCAGTCTGCAACTCACTCCCAGGAGCATGTTGTTCTGTACATAAACCACCCCAAACCTCTCAAATAGACTGCAGTGTATATCCTCTTCACAGGTATCTGTAATTCTGTATGTAAACCACCCCAAAGCCCTCGATTAGATTCCAGTCTGTTACTCCCTTCCATGTATCTGTTGTTTGATATACAAACAACCCTGAGTTCCTCGATTAGGACTAAAAGTGCAAAATTAAGGCCCCAGAGTGACCATTAATTGGCCTCAATAAGTTTGTGTGCAGGCAGGCTTTCTGACATCTTCCCCACTCACCATAATATGGGATATATTAGATTAAATTCCCTACAGTATGGAAACATGTCCTTCAGCCCAATTAGTCCACACCGACCCTCCAAAAAGTAACCCACCCAGACCCATTCCCTATATTTACCCCTGGCTAATGCACCTATCACCATGCACAATTTAGTATGGCCAATTCACCTGACCCACACATTTTGATTGTGGGAAGAAACCAGAGCGCCCAGACGAAACCCACACAGACACTGGGAGAATGTGCAAACTCCACACACACAGCCACCCAAGGTAGGGATCGAACCCAGGTCCCTGGTATTGCAAGGCAACAGTGCTAACCACTGAGCCAATGTGCTGCATCCATATTTTGAGGTCTCCCATGCCTCAATTATGTCAATGCAGGTCCTCATTGATACAAATGATCGGGTTTTGGTATTAAGGATCAGAAAAATTGGATGGAATTCGGACACAGACCCTAGCCTCAAAGCCAAGACTGGGTTTTCATACACAAACTCTTTAAAGCATGAGAAATAACTCCATGAAGCTGGTATTTCATCATCAATTCACTTTGTTTCCACATGCATAGTACATGCACTCTGACTAGCTGGCTCAGAGCTAGTCCCTAGAGTGAGGAGAATCCCTGAGGCTTCTGTTTACATCTGATAGTCAGAACCTCCCGATTGAACCAGGTTGACAGCCCCAAACATGGAACTCGTACTCAACGAGATGCACCTGGCCAACATTGTTCCAATCACTGCATCCTTCCCCCTCCCAAATCCAAGGATGTAGGCATGTTCTTTTGCTTGTAGCTTTCACTAGGACATTTTTTACTCCAAGTCGGTTTTATCCAAACCTGACTGGGACACGGCTGGCCCAACTGCAGCCCATCTCTTGCACCTGGAGTGTTTTGGAAGAAATTCCTCCTCTTCAGGCAGTAATGGTTTCAAGGCTGCGACACTGACTGTATCCATCTCAGGCTCTTCACTGCTAGATGGAGAGGAGGAACTGTCCAGCTGCTCTGAGGGACTAGCTATGTTTTGTGCCTGGCCTGTTTGCAAGGTAAGAGATCCACATGTTTGTTCAATATTGCCTCAGCTACCTGAACTTTTTCACAAAACCTAACCTTGCATTGACCTTGCCTTACACCCAGGCAAGATCATAGGGTTCATAAGGTAGAGGAGCAGAATTAGGCCATTTGACCCATTGAATCTGCTCTGCCATCTGATATGCTCCTCATTCCCATTTTCCTGCCCTCTCTTCATTACCCTTCAATGCATTACCAATTTCAAAATCTATCCTTAAATTTACTCACTGTCCCATCATCCACTGCACTTTGGGGCAGTGAATTCCACAGATTCACAACCCTTTCGGAGATGTAGTTTCTCCTCAATTCCAATTTAAATTTGTTACCCCATATCCTAAGATTATGACCTCTCATCCTAGAATGCCCCACAAGAGGGGGCATCTGTTCCAGGTCTATTTTATCTGTGCATTTTTACCATTTCAATTTTATCTCCCCTAACTCTCTTTTCTCAGTTCAAGAGTATTGGCCTAAACTTCTCTTCTTACAATAAGCCCCCTCCTCTGATATGTCATTTCATTACAGGCATGTAAGTGGCTTTTGGATAGGCACATGGAAGATAATACAATGAAGGGTATGTAGGGGACAAAACGTCTGCAACACAAATTCCCAGCTCGGCGAACAGAACCATAACAAGAGTATGTAGGTTAGTTTGATCTTAGAGTAGGGTAAAAGGTCAGCACAACACCAAGGGCTGAATGCCCTGGACTGTGCTATATTGTTCCATGTTCTGTATTCTATCTCTGGGATCAATCTAGTGAACCTCCTCTGAACTGCCTCCATTGGCATTACATCTTTCCTGTCTTCCTGTTTTCTCCCTTCTCGAATCCGGTTGCTCTGCATATAAATCGGCCATTTCCCTCAATTCAATTTCTAGTCTATAACTCACTCCCGGGGTTCTGGTATTCTATGTATAAACTACCTTGACCACCTTGAATACTTCGAATCTGTAACCCACTCTGGGGAATCTGGTATTCTACAAATAAATCACTGTGACCACCTCATCAGTCTTTAACTCACTGGCATATCAGTTATTTTATACACTTAAAAAATACCCCAATCCCCTTGATTTAGATGCCATTCTGTAACGGAGTACTGGAGCATCTGTTCTATAAATAAACTGTACCCCTCAACTATCAGTAATTCAAGCTGTAACAGTACCTGTTACTCCTCTTGGAATCAAGATGTTGTGCTTGGGAGCAGGATATGACACATGGGCTTAGGACAACTGTTCATGTGGATGTTCAAAACTAGCAATCCAGTAGGGAATCAAACGTGAAAGGATAGAATCTGGCAAAGAACTTGGTGTTCAATTTATGGAGTAGTTTCATTTGGTGTGTGTACACGTGCGCACATGTGTACATTTGTGCGTGTGTGCCTTTAAATCCATATCTCCTGTCAGTGTGTATCTTATATTAAAATATTTCATTATGATGTCATTACGGTAACTTTACTCTATCAGACCCGATGGTTTACCTGTCCAGCCAGTGACTGATTGAGACAATGTTCCCAGAGGGAGATTTAATCTGTATCTAATTCTGTGCTATTCCTCGCCTGGGAGTGCTTGATGGGGATACAGTAAATGCACTTTTACCTTGTATCTAACCTCTTATTGTAAGTGTCCAAAGTGTGTTTGATAGGGACAGTATCATAGAATATTTATTTTGGAAGATACTTAGCTCTGTCAGACCCTTGAACCTGTTCCATCATTCAATGGGGACATGGCTGTTCTGTAGCCTAACCACACCTTCCTTTCTTTGGCAAATATCCATCAATAACTTCACTTAGCCAAAATGCATCTCTCTCAGATTTAAACTGATCAACTGATTGAGCATCAACGGAAGAGAGTTCCAAGCCTTTGTGTCCAACTGCTTCCTAACCTCTCTCCTGACCACTGGCCCTAATTCTCAGATTCTTCTCCCTCTTGTTCTAGAATCTCCAAACACCACGAATCATTGATCCTGACCTATCCTGTCACATCCTGTTAATAACTTGAAGACTTCAATCAGATCACCCCCTAACCTTCGTTATTCTAGAGAAAACCTGCATCACTTGTACAATCCCTCCACAGAATGTAACCCCTAAAGTCCATGATCATTCTTGAAAATTACCTTTTCTTCTCCCTCTTTGGACTCTAACCTGATAACTGCACACATGGTTTCACTGAAATCCTTCAAATGCAGTATGGCCCATGCACCCAGTACTTCAATATCACTTTGTAATTTTATGATGCTCTCTGTACTTTCTACAGTAATGCCTAAGTTTGCGCCTGACCTGGGAGTTTTCAATGGGGACACTGTAGAGGGACCTTTACCAATGCCTTTTCTTTACTTGCTTGGAAGATTTCAATGCTGACAGCTTAAATAGGAGCTTTATGTCGCACTGGGGTGGCACAGTGGCTCAGTGGTTAGCATTGCTGCCTCACAGCACCACTAACCCGAATTCAATTCAAGCCTCTGGCGACTGTGTGTGTGTGTGTGTGTGTGGAGTTTGCACATTTTCCCCATGTCTGTGTTGGTTCTCTCCGGGTGCTCCGGTTTCCTCCCACAAAGCAATGGCGTGCAGGTTAGGTGGATTGACCGTGCTAAATTGCCCCTGGTGTTCAGGTTAGGTGCATTAGTCAGGGATAAATATAGGATAATAAGGCAGAGGAATGGGTCTGGCTGGGTTAGTCTCTGGTGGGTCAGTGTAGACTTATTTAGCCAAATAGCCTGTTTCCACACTGTAGAGATTCCCTCATTAGCCTCTACCCTGTGATATGACACCTGAGCCAATGTTGTATCCATTCTGCCACTACCTCTTCAGTCACACAGGCATCAATTTTTTCACTGTTGTAATCTGTCATCCACATGAAGGAATTGGACTCTGACAATTCCATTTACACTGTCTCCCATCAATTTTCATAGGATCCATGTTGCGGTGGTTAAATAGCACTCCCAACAAACAAAAGGTTCCATACAACACCGAATCATAGAATCTCTGTAATATATACACTAACTGATGTTCCCTATATTACAGACGGTGAACTGCTGCTCTCTATAATACATGCAGGAACTGCTGTTCTCTGTAATATATACAGGGACTGCTGTTTTCCATAATATACGTTGGAACTGGTATTCTCCCTCATACAGACAGGGACTGATGTTCCCTATAATATACACAGGGACTGCTGTTCTGTTCAATATACATTGGCACTGAACTTTTCCATGATACACATAGGGACTGCTGTTCCCTATGTTAGGTGCGGGGACTGCTGTTTATATTTTTCATTGGGTCTGCTACTCTCTATATTAGACACATGGACACCTGCTCTCCACAATATTGACAGTGACCCCTGTTCTGTACAAGATACACTGGCACTGCAGTTCTCTATACTCTTACATTAATGTACACAGATTTCTGAACAATAATATAGACAGGAACAGCTGTTCTGTTTAATATACAGAAGAACTGCTCTTCTCTATAATATACATCATGACTGCTATTGTCTATAATATACAGGGACTTCTTTTCTTTGTGTTATACACAGGGACTGCTGCTCTCTGTAATATGCACAGGGAATATATCACTGCCATTCGCTACATTTAGAGCAACTAGTGTTTTCTATAATATACCCAGGGTGCTGCAGTTCACTACAATATACATAGAATATGCTGTTCTCCATAATTTACATAGTGACTGCTGTTCTCTATAAAATACACAGGTATTGTAATATAGACAGGATCTGATGCTCTCTTTAAAACACACATGGACTGTTGTCTGTAATATACAAAGGGACTGCTGTTTATCTATATTATGACTACTGTTCTCCATACAATGCACAGGCACTGCGGTTCTCTAAAAGAGAGACAGGGACTGCTGATCTCTATAACATACATAAGGACTGCCATTCTTGACAAAAAACACAGGGACTGGTGTTCTCAATAAGATACATTGGGACTGCTTCTCTATTTTATAGGCAGGGACTATGGGTCTCCATAACCTTTTCAAGCACAGTTGTTCTCTATAATATACACAGTGACTGCTGTTCTCTACTATAAGCAACGACTGCTGTTCTGTATAATAGACAGGAACTTCTGTTGCCTATAATATACACTGGGACTGCTGTTTTTTTTTATCATGTATGCAGTGCATGCTATTCCCAATACTATACAAAGGGACTGCCATTCTCTATACTTACACAATGTATGCTCTTCTCTCTAACATATACAGGCACTGCTGTTCTCTATAATATGCACAGTAATTGCTATTTTCTATAATAGACACAGGGACTGCTGTTCTCTATAAACAACACAGGCATGTCTGTTCTCTAACACAGACCAGGACTGCTGTTCTCTTTCATATATACACAGGCACTGCAGTCCTCTAGGATATGCACAGCAACTGCTGTTCTCTTTCATATACACAGGGCCTGCTGTTTTCTATAATATACGCAAGGAGTGCTATTCACTATATTAGAGGGACTGCTGTTCTGTTTAATATACAGGGACTGCTGTTCCCTATATTATACACAGGAACTCCCGCTCTCTATAATATATACCAAATCTCCTGCTCGCTATAACATACACAGGGACTGCTCTTCTCTATTAAAATGACAGGGACTGCTGTTCTCGAAATTATACACAGGAAATGCTGCTCTCTATAATATACACAGAACTGCTGTTGTTGAAAAGTGTGGCGCTGGAAAAGCGCAGCAGGTCAGGCAGCATCCGAGGAGCAGGGGAATCGACGTTTCGGCCATAAGCCTTTCTTCGGAGGAGGAGAGCTTCTTCAAGATAGGCATCCTTGCAAGAGGATTCGCAGTAGGTTAAGATCAACTAGGAGAAAGTGAGGACTGCAGTTGCTGGAGACCAGAGTTGAAAAGTGTGGCACTGGAAAAGCGCAGCAAGCTAGGCAGCATCCGAGGGGCAGGAGAATCGATGTTTTGGGCATAAGCCCTTCTTCAATCAACGAAGAAGGGCTTATGCCCGAAACGTCGATTCTCCTGCTCTTCGGATGCTACCTGGCCTGCTGCGCTTTTCCACCACCACCACACTTTTCAACTCTGGTCTCCAGCAACTGCAGTCCTCACTTTCTCCTAACGGAACTGCTGTTCTCAATAACATACCAGCGGCAGGTGCCTCAGTGATTAGAACTGCTGCCTCACAGCACCAGGGACCTGGCTTCGATTCCAGCCTCGGGCGACTATCTGGCTGTGTGGGGTTTGCACATTCTACTCATGTCTGTGTGGGCTTCCTCCAGGTGCTCTGACTTCCTCCCACAATCAAAAAGATGTGCAGGTTATGTCTATGCTAAATTGTCCATAGTAGTAGGGATGTGTAGGCGAGGTGCATTAGTCAGGGGTAAATATAGGTTAGGGGAATAGGTCTAGGTAGGTTACCCTTCGGAGGCTCGGTGTGGACTTGTTGGGCCAAAGGGCCTGTTTCCAGACTCTGTTAGAATTAGAATCCTTATACACATGGTCTGCTGTTCTTGGTAATATATACAGGCATGGCTGCTCTCTCTAATATCCACAAAGACCACTGTTCTCTATAATATACACATGGACTGCTGATGTGTATAATTTAAGCAGGGGCTGCCATTCTCAATAAGATAGTGAATGTCAATCCCTGTCTATCATATACACAGGGACTATTGTTGCCAATTATATAGACAGGGACTGCTTTTTGTTATAACATGCACAGGCACTGCTGTTTTCTGTAATATACACGGAGACCACTGTTCACTATAACATAGACAGGGACTGCCATTCTCTCTCATGTACACAGAGAAGCTGTTTCCTATAATATACGCAGGCACCGCTGTGCTCTGTGATGTACAAATGGACTACTGCTCTCTACAATATACATGAGGGCTGCTGTTCTCTATAATATACACCGTGAATGTAGTTCACTATATTTTTCACAGGGACAGTTGTTCTCTATCTTCGACACAGGGACTGTGTTCCGTATAATATGCATTGGCACTTTTGTTCTCTATAAAATACACAGGGACTGCTGTTCTCTATAATATAAACATGGACTGCTGTTCTGTACAATGTAGACAGGGATTCTTTTGAGGTAGAAGTGACCTGGATAAGAAGGACAGATTGCACCTAAATTGGAAGGGGACTAATATACTGGCAGGGAAATTTGCTGGAGCAGCTCAGGAGGATTTAAACTAGTAAGGTGGAGGGGTGGGACCCAGGCACATTGATCAATCTGAGACTGGTACAGTTGAAAACAGAAGCAAGTCAAACAGTCAGGGCAGGCAGGGACAATGTAGGACTAATAAATTAAACTGCATTTATTTCAATGCAAGGGGTCCTAACAGGGAAGGCAGACTAACTCAGGGCATGGTTAGGAACATGGGACTGGGATATCATATCAATTACAGAAACATGGCTCTGGGATGGGCAGCTTAATGTTCAAGGATACAAATGCTACCAGAAGGATAGAAAGGGAGGCAAGAGAGGAGGGGGGAGTGGCATTTTTGATAATGCATCCATTACAACTGTGCTGAGGGAGAATATTCCCTGAAATACATCCAGAGAAGTTATTTGGGTGGAACTGAGAAATAAGAAAGGGATGATAACCTTCTTGGGATTGCATTATAGACCTTCTAATAGTCAGAGGGAAATTGAGAAACAAACTTGTAAGGAGATCTCCACTATCTGTAAGAATAATAGGGTGGTTATGGTAGGAGATTTTAACTTTCCAACATCGACTGGGACAGCCATAGTGTTAAAGGTTTAGATGGAGAGGAATTTAAGTGTGTACAAAAAAATTGTCTGATTCAGTATGTAGATGTACCTATCAGAGAAGGTGCAAAACTTGACCTACTCTTGGGAAATGAGGAAGGGCAGATGACTGAGGAGTCAGTGTGGGACCACTTTGGGGCCAGCGACCATAATTCTATTAGATTTAAAATCATGATGGAAAAGGATAGACCAGATCTAAAAGTGAAGTTCTAAATTGGAGAAAGGCCAATTTTGATGGTATTAGGCAAGAACTTTCAAAAGCTGATTGGGGCAGATGTTTGCAGGTAAAGGGACGGCTGGAAACCTTCAGAAATGAGATAACGAGAATCCAGAGAAAGTATATTCCTGTAAGGGTGAAAGGAAAGACTGGTAGGTATAGGGAATGCTGGATGATTAAAGAAATTGAGGGTTTGGTTAAGAAAAAGAAGGAAGCATATGTAAGGAGAAATCATGTCTCACAGGATAGATCGAGTGTGGGAAATCATGTCTCACAGGATAGATCGAGTGAATCCTTAAAGTATAAAGGAAGTAGGAGTATACTTAAGAGGGAAGTCAGGTGGGCAAAAAGGGGACGTGAGATAGCTTTGGCAAATAGAATTAAGGAGAATCCAAAGAGTTTTTACAAATACATTAAGGACAAAAGGGTAACTATGGAGAGAATAGGGCCCCTCAAAGATCAGCAAGGCAGCCTTTGTGTGGAGCCACAGAAAATGGGGGAGATACTAAACGAGTATTTTGTCAGAATTTACTGTGGAAAAGGATATGGAAGATATAGACTGTAGGGAAGTAGATGGTGATATCTGGCAAAATATCCATATTACAGAGGAGGAAGTGCTGGGCGTCTTGAAATGGGTAAAGGTGGATAAATCCCCAGGACTTGATCATATGTACCTGAGAACTCTGTGGGAAACTAGAGAAGTGATTGCTGGGCCTCTTGCTGAGATATTTGTATCATCGATAGTCACAGGTGAGGTGCTGGAAGGATGGAGGTTGGCTAACGTGGTGTCACTGTTTAAGAAGGGTGGTAAGGATAACCCAGGGAACAATAGCCTGATGGTGGTGGGCAAGTTGTTGGAGGGAATCCTGGGGGACAGGATGTACATGTATTTGGAAAGGCAAGGACCGATTAGGGATAGTCAACTTGGCTTTATGTGTGGGAAATCATGTCTCACAAATTTGATAGATTTTTTTGAGGAAGTAACAAAGAGGATTGCTGAGGACAGAGCAGTAGATGTGATCTATATGGACTTCAGTAAGGCATTCAACAAGGTTCCCCATGGGAGACTGGTTAGCAAGGTTAGATCTCATGGTATACAGGGAGAACTAGCCTTTTGTATACAGAACTGGCTCAAAGGTAGAAGACAGAGGGTCGTTTTTCAGACTGGAGGCCTGTGACCAGTGGAGTGCCACAAGGATCGGTGCTGGGTCCTCTACCTCTTGTCATTTACATAAATGATTTGGATGCAAGCATAAGAGGTACAGTTAGTAAGTTTGCTGATGACACCAAAATTGGAGGCGTAGGGGACAGCAAAGAGGGTTACAACAGGATCTTGACCAGATGGGCCAATGGGCTGAGAAGTGGCAGATGGATTTTAATTCAGATAAATGCGAGGTGCTGCATTTTGGGAAATCTTAGCAGGACTTATACACTTAATGGTAAGGTCCTAGGGAGTGTTGCTGAACAAAGAGACCTTGGAGTGCAGGTTCATAGCT
>NC_057711.1:93063269-93065389 GCF_004010195.1 Chiloscyllium plagiosum
GAAACCCACGCAGACACGGGGAGAACGTGCAAACTCCACACAGTCAGTCGCCTGAGGCGGGAAGGGTGTTGCCCGGGTTGGAGGATCTGAGCTACAGGCAGAGGCTGAACAGGCTAGGGCTGTTTTCCTTGGGGCGTCAGAGGCTGAGGGGTGACCTTTATAGAGGTTAACAAAATTATGAGGGGCATGGATGGGGTAAATGGGCAAAGTCTTTTCCCTTAGGTGGGGGGGAGTCCAGAACTAGAGGGCATAGGTTTAGGGTAAGAGGGGAAAGATATAAAAGAGCTTCACACAGGTTGGTATGTGTGTGGAATGAGCTGCCAGAGGAAGTGGTGGAGGCTGGTACAATTGCAACATTTAAGAGGCATTTGGATGGGTGTATGAATAGGAAGGGATATGGGCCAGGTGCTGGCAGGTGGGACCAGATTGGGTTGGGATATCTGGTCAGCATGGACGGGTTGGACCGATGGGTCTGTTTCCATGCTGCACATCTCTATGACTCTGTGACTGCCATTCTCTATTAAATACACAGGGACTGTCATTCTTAGTAAGATATTCGGGGACTGCTGTGCACTATAATATACACAGGGACTGTTGACTATTAATTAGACAGGGACTGCTTTCCTCTACAATATATACAGTCACTGCTGTTCTCTCTGATAAATGCAGGGAGTGCTGTTCTCCCTAATAAACACAGGGACTGCTGTGCTCGATAAAACTGACAAGGCTTGCTGTTCACTTTAATATAACAGGCCCTGCTGTT
The DNA here is from genome assembly GCF_004010195.1 of Chiloscyllium plagiosum. NCBI lineage: Eukaryota > Metazoa > Chordata > Chondrichthyes > Orectolobiformes > Hemiscylliidae > Chiloscyllium > Chiloscyllium plagiosum. The sequence goes on from NC_057711.1 coordinate 93,064,033, forward strand.
TTCTGTATTATACACAGGGACCGCTGTTAGCTATAATATAGACAGGGACTGCCATTCACTTTAACATACACAGAGACTGCTTTCCCTGTTATATACACACTGACTACTGTTCTCTATAATATACACAGGTACTGCTGTTCTCTATGATATACAATGGGACTGCAGTTCTCTATAATGTACACGAGGACTGCTGTTCTCTATGATATACACAGTGATTGCTGTTCACTATATTTTTCACAGAATACATGTCCCTGTGTCTATCTTCGACACAGGGACATGTATTCTGTACAACATACATTGCTGTTCTCTATAATATACACAGGGATTGCACATTCTCTGTAATATACACGGGGACAGCTTTTCTCTTTAATTTCAACAGGGATGGCTGTTCTCACTAATAAACACAGGCACTGCTGTTCAGTTTAGTATACACAGGAACTGCTATCCTATATAATATATTAGGTCTGCTGTTCCCGATATTGTGCACTGGGACTCCTGCTCACTATAATATACCTATTAATTGTTGTTCTGAAAAATATACACAGGGACTGCTGTTCTGTGTAATATAAATGGGGACTGCCGTTCTCTATCAAATAAACAGTAACTGCTGTTCTCTACAACAGATGTAGGAACTGATGTTCTCAAATATAAAAAGCGCCTCCTTACCTATTAGATAGACAGGGTCTGCTGTTCTGTATACTACACAGTGGGACTGCTGTTGTCTATAATATACACCGGGAACTACATTTCTTGATAACATACATGGGGATTGTGCTTTGCTATAACATCCACAGGAACTGCTGTTTTCTTTATCATACGCTGGGACTGCTCTACTCTATAAGAATGACAGGGGCTGCTGTTCAGTTTAATCCGTGCAGGCACTATTGTTCTCTATATTACACACGGACTTCTAGTCTCTACAATATACACAGGATTGGCTGTTCTCAATAATATACTGGTGGCATGGTGCCGTAGTCGTGAGCACTGCTGCCTCACAGCACCAGGGACCTGGGTTTGATTCCAGTCTCAGGCAACTGCTTGTGTGGAGTTTGTACATTCTCCACATGTCTGCACCATATTCTCTGGTGCTGCAATTTCCTCCCACAATTACAAGGATTGTGGGAAGGTGAATTGGCCATGCTAAATTGCCCTTCGTGGTCAGGGATGTGTAGGGTAGGCGCATTAGTCAGGAGTAAATAGGTCTGGATTGGTTACTCTGAGGCTCGGTATGGACTTGTTGGGCTGAAGGGCCTGTTTCCACACTGTAGGGCTTCTAATTCTAATTCTAAAATACACAGGGCCTGCTGTTCTCTATACTAACACAGGGACTGCTGCTCTCTGTGATGTAGACAGGATC
>NC_057711.1:93065889-93078745 GCF_004010195.1 Chiloscyllium plagiosum
AACCACAACAACGAGCACCCGAGCTACAAATCTTCTCCCAAACTTTGAACACCTACGGGCGAGAGACGCTAAGACAAGCCAGGAAATGGGAATTCTGTGCCAACCGCCTAAGTGCCACATACGAACAACTCCGGTTCCTGCATGAATGTCGAAAGAATCGAATCCTTCCACCATGTGGCAGATACAGACCACCAGTCAACAACCCACAAGCCAGGGACACAGCCAGACAGAACGGATTCAGGATGATCCAGGTAATGATTACAGACGCACACAACAGACTTCACAAATACAGACAAGAAAGTGCGCGCCAAAAATCGTTAATTTCAGAAACCACCAATCAGGAATGGACCCGGACCATAGAACAGGCCGTCACCATAGGACAGAACAGGACCACACACCGCAAAGAAAAGGCACTAAAAGAAAAATTGGCCAAACTAACGCACAACAGAGAGGATACCACAACATACACCTGGGTTGTGTTATCTCTCCCACAGACAGCTCACAGACAGCTCACAGACACGGAAAGAACAATACTGGCCAAGGGACTCAATTACAACCACAGGGACGCCAAGACAGCAGAATTCCTAGCAGCACTAGAATGCACACTCAGGAACAATGGACTGACAGAAGTGACACAACAAACAGTGAAACACACCAACTAGCCATGAAACAGCATGACCAGCTATCCTTAGTAGCCACACACTCAGATGACAAGCAACATGAGTTTGACTGGGACAACACTACTATTATAGGGCAAGCCAAACAGAGAACAGCCAGGGAATTCCTAGAGGCATGGCACTCATCCACAGATTCAATCAATAAGCACATCGACCTGGACCCAATATACCGACCACTGCAACGGACAGCTGGAACTGACAACCAGAAGCAGCAGATTCAAATCACTACAAATGCCCGAGGTAAGCTCACAGAAGCGCTTCACAGGAGGCTACCAAGCACTGAGGATGTCACCTAGACAGGGGACAAAGCGTCTGCAATACAAATTCCCATCTCGGCGAACAGAACCACAACATCTTTGAATTTTGCACTGATCTGCAGGTCTGTTCAATTATTTGGGATGGGGATATTTATGGAGACCTCTTCTCCAGTGACTTTATTCATCATCCATCAAAACTTACGACGAAACGTGGCTGGACTATTTGTCTGTTGGCCTTGGGATCGTTTCGCACTGTGTATCAGATGTTAGTTCTACTCTTTGGAATTCAAGTAGCCAGTATGCTATCTTTAAAGGGTTCCCATTTGTATTACATAGAAATGTTTCTGACTCTGGCAAATTAACCCGCATTTGACACAACACAATAAATCGGATGCATGGTAATGGTGGATTGAGGGATTACCCTGACCAAAAACTTGCACACTGTAATTGAATACAATATTGTTTCTGCGGCTGTTGTTTACAGAACGGCATGAATGTCCAATGCGGTGAGGCATGTCTTAGGATGTGTGGCTTGGAAAAGTAGACTGCAAGGCAAGAGTGTAAATGATATGTGGAACTTGTTCAAGGGGCAACTATTGAGTGTCCTTGATAATTATGTACCTGTCAGGCAGGGAGGAAAGGGTCGTGTGAGGGGGCCGTGGTTTAATAAGGAATTGGAATCCCTTGTTAAAGGGAAGAGGGCGGCCTATGTAAAGATGAGGCGTGAAGGTTCAATTGGGGCGATTGAGAGTTATAAGGTAGCCAGGAAGGATCTGAAGAGAGAGCTAGGAGCAGCAAGGAGGGGACATGAAAAGTTCTTAGTTGGTAGGATTAGGGAAAACTCTAAGGCTTTCTATAGGTATGTCAGGAACCATTACATTAAACAGGGTATCCGCTAATTGAACTCAACTCCTTCATCTTTCTCTTTACTTTTAACTTCATGCTGTGACTTATGATAGTGGGATCTGGTTACCACACAGTCTGGGAAAATTCCAGGATATTTCTGTTTTAACTCTTCAGTTTCTTGGTCTTCTTTGGGCTTCTCCACAACAAGGGGTGTCACTCCCATCTTGGATCCTGCCAGATCATTCCCAGGAACAAACTGGGTTCCTGGAGCTGATACTCTGTCAATCACTCCCACTGTTACTTCCCCAGTCTTGAGTTGGCACTTCAACCTGATCTTTCATTGGGGAACACTAAATTTGTGTCAATTTATCCCACAAATTACCACACTCTAAGGTAACAGATCAAAAAGAGAACATATTTGCACATCCCTTCCTAGCAGTGACTGGTTAGATCCTGTATCTCTCAAAATTGCAACTTTTTGTCCTTCTTCCATGTTCTTTCTGAGTACCCTTTACCCACAGAGAGGAATTCTTCATAGAGATCAGGTACTAACTCCATCCCCATCCCCTGCCGAGGCTGTGCACTCTCCTGCAGCTCCTCAACTTTTCTTGGGTTTCCTTTACTACCTTCACTAATTCCACTGGCTTAGCTTCTTTTACCACATCATTCCCCACAGTGCCTTTCATTAACGACCAGCACTGGGTCTTTACGTGTCCCACAGTGGAAACACCTGAGGCCTTTCACCTTCTTCTGCCTTCTTTTTTTATCCTGTGGTAAAGTATTACCAGTGCTCTCTACTCTTGGTTTAGTAGTGTAGGATTGCCCCTTCTCCCAACTTCTATCCCTCACAGGACAAAATCCTGGTCGGAAGCTTGTCTTATGCACCAGCAACCCTTCTCACTTCCTGAACTTTCTGTTCCCCTACATGAATTCATATTATCTCTGGAAGTGAACTTTTAAACTCCTCCAGCAGGATAATCTCCCTTAGAGCCTCAAAAGTCCTAATTATTTTTAAAGCATGCACCCATCAATCAAAGTGACTATGTTTAATTCTTTTGAACTCAGTATGAATCTGACCTGGTTCCGTCTTTATGCTTCTGAACAGCTGCCTATATGCGTCTGATACCAATTCATAAACACTCAAAATAGCCTGCTTCACCTCTTCACAATCTCGTGACACAATCTGACAATGCGGCAAATACCTCACTAGCTCTGCCTACCAGTTTAGTCTGAACAAGCATTACCCAGAAATCTTAGACTACTCCAACTGCCTCGTCAATTTTTCAAATGAAATTTAAAAAAAGCTTCAACATCTTTCTTATCAAAATGTGGCAGAGCTGTGACATACTCTTTTAATCTCCATCCTGTTAACTTGACTTTGCTGACTAAGTCACAACTTCTCAATTCAACTTCTCTCTTTCTTTCTCTCTGTCTCTCTCCCTTTGTTTATCTTCCAACTCCATTTTCCTCAATTGTAATTTATATTTTCCTACCTCTCCTGTGCTTGTCTGTTTCTCTGACATACCTCCGTGTTTGAGTAATTCCCTGACAATTTCAGCTTTACCTTTGTCCTTGGTTAAACCCAAATCTAACTTCTTTGCTAATTCTAAAAGTGTGGCCTTTTCCTTTCCTTGTAAATTTTCTTGGCAAATTTGAGAATCATCTTCAAATCCCAGAACCTCTTTATAGCTATTTTAAGAGCCATTTCTCTCACTTTTAATTTAATCAACCACAAGTCACCAAAATTGAACAAATTGTCTCACACCTGTGTTTTATTTAAAGATCTAGGACACAAACCTGCAAGTGCTTAAATCTGCTGGGATTTTTCGTACCCTCAAATCTCTTCAAATCTGTTTAAACCAGTTCAGATCATGGACCTGAGCTTCCATGACATGGAGTAAACCCTCCTGGTTAATGTAAACCAGCAGCACAGAAAAGGTTTATCCCTGGCAGTAATCTGTGAAAATTGAGTGGCCAAGAACTATTTAAAGTAAAAATTAACAACTTTATTTCTTAAAGTAGAACAGAGAATAATTAACTAACCACTATATAAAACTTAATTCTCTAATCTATCTTTTAGCTTCCTTTCTATAATACTAGTCCAATAAAACTCCCAATTAAGATTTAAAAACCACACTTCTTATCTCAAACCCATGATTTGGAGATGCCGGTGTTGGACTGGGGTATACAAAGTTAAAAATCACACAACACCAGGTTGTAGTCCAACAGGTTTAATTGGAAGCACACTAGCTTTCAAAGCGACGCTCCTTCATCCTATCACCAGATGAAGGAGCGTCGCTCCGAAAGCTAGTGTGCTTCCAATTAAACCGGTTGGACTATAACCTGGTGTTGTGTGATTTTTATCTCAAACCCAGGCAGCTGTAGGTTCTTGTCTTCCCATCTTCCTGTGTCTACTTTTCTCCTTGTTAGGAATTTCTGCATTACAGGTTTCTGATCGAAAAAGGACTTTTAAGAGGGAGCTATTTTCAAGCAGTCTGTTTACATGCAGGGCTGTGGCAGTTCTCCTCTCAACTGATCAATTTCCCCAGTCTTATACTCCAGAGCATCTGAGCAACGAACTACTCGAGTTGTTCAACCCAGTGTTACATTGTTGCCTTATTGAGAACACTTGGTGCTGTGTCCGGTAGTTCTGCTGCTTTTAACTCTCTTAAAGGTACACCCACATCTTCATAACAATATGCAAAGATGAAACTTTTTCTGGTGTAGAACATTCCAAAGATTCGCAACCATTTGAATAAAAAAAGAATTGATCTTGTTCTCCACAGCCATGAGTATGATTGTTGAAATTGGTATTGCCTGTCTGATGGCAGAGTACAGCTCATCCCCTCAGGCCTGGAGAATAACTTGGAGTGTGGAGTCTAGTTGTTGTTGGGATGAATGTGGCCAACTTTGAGATTTAGTTTAGGATTTGAATTGAATTCAGATGCCACCACCTGTCTTGGTGGGATATGAACTGGACATTAACTGGATCTAACGATACTCATAATATCATATGGCCATTTCCTCTTCTCCCCTCTCAAAGAGTGTGGTGCTGGAACAGCATCTGAGGAGGTTGCCTGACTGGTTGTGCTTTTCTAGCACCACACTGGTTGACTCTGATCTCCTGCATCTGCAGTCCTCACTTTCTCCTGACTCCGCAACACAACTCTCAAACCCTGAGTATTTGTGTGCATGTACTAGTACGTTCACTAAGGATGCTTCTGTTCATTATTTTTCACAGCTAGTCCTCCTGAGACAATTGAGCCTAATACAGGAACCATACCAGAGCTTGGGCAAAGCACCAGAGAGACAGCAGGTAATAAATCTTCCTGAGGTAACCTCTTCAACGTAATAATGCAAGTGAGATGTCTTTTATTTTTGTGCCTTTACAATCTGTGGCCTGCCATGAGAAAGAATTGTTTTTAAAGACAGGGATTTACCGGGATATCTGCATAATTTCAGAGCAAGAATCTGATTCTGACCGGGAAGGTGATTTTAGTTTGTAGCTGTGGTATCCTAGTTTTCAGCTCTGATCTCCAGCATCTGCAGTCCTCACTTTCTCCTACAATATGCAGTTGTCTGTAAATGAAGTTGAATGGTTTATAGATAATTGAACAGGCTGGAACTGGACTCAACTTACAGAAGGAACAGACATAAAGAGAGAGAAAACCACAGAGGGCTGGACAGTTGTTCTCCCCAGCAGAAGCCACCTGTTCTCTGCAGTAAAAGCCTCAGTTTAAACTTGATACAAACCAATTGCTGCAGCAGCTGTTGTGAGCTGTGACTTTTGAATGAACAACTCAGAAATATTTGTAAGTGAATCAGTCACTCTGTACTTTTTACAAACCAGGGGAAGCTTCCAGAGAAAAGCATCTGACCACCAAGGGCTGGGCTATCCAGAGAATGGTCACCTCACCATCAGGATTCAGAAATAAATGCCCCTGAACTAACTTTGGAGTGTTTGTACATCCAGCAATAATTTATTTTCCCTGTTTGTCTGTGTGTGTAAGTTTAGGATGGGATTTGAGTTTTAGTTAGTTGAGTTATATGTTTAGATCTATTTCCTGAAGCTATAGTATAATTACAGACACAATAATTCTCCGAATCACAGGCCCCAGAAACAGGCCCTTCGGCCCACCATGTCTGCACTGACCAACAAAACCAACGACACTAATCCCATTGACTTGCACTTGACCATTGCCTCCTTATGACTCAGCACTTTAAGTGCTGGTCTAGAAGCTTCTGAAATGTTCCCAGGCAGCATGTCCCATATTTCTACCCCCACACCTCCTCACCCCCCCCCCCCCCCCCCCCCGGGTGATAAAAGGCCCTCTCAATCACTTACTCCACACCTTAAACTTCTGCTCTATTGTCTTAGACATATGTGTTGTGGGGAAAGGATTCTCTCAATCGACCCTTTCTATCCCCTTTCATAATTTTGTATATTTCAGTCTGATCCCTCAGAATTCTGCTCCAGGGTAAACAAACCCAGCCTCTGCAGTCTCTCTCTCTCTCTCTCTCTCTCTCTCTCTCTCTCTCTGTAACTGAGACATAGCAGCCATAATTCAATGATGGAGCAAACCCAATTGGCCGACTGGCCTAATTCTGATCCTATAGCTAACCATCTTTCCATCCGGGACCACATCCTTGTGTATCTCCTCCACACCCTCTCCAGTACATCCATAGACCTGCACACAGTATTCCATCTGTGCCCTGACCAATGCTGTATAAATTTGCAACAAGACTTCTTGCTCCTATATTCTCTGCACCTGCTAATGAAGGGAAGTATCCAGTATGCCTCCTTCACCATCCTATCGACCTGTGCTGTCTCCTTCGGGAATCTATGGATGTGTATCAGAAGGTGCAAGGTCCCTGTGTTTCTCAGTAATCTCTAGGGACCTACCATTTAATGTGTAATTCCTTCCATTATGAAACAAATGCATCACCTCACCCTTATCAGTATAAAGTTCTATCTGCCATCACTCTGCCCAATTTACCAGCTGATCAATGTCAGCCTGCAGCCTGAGACCACCCTCCTCACTATCCACAACCCCGCCAGTTTCTATGTTATCTGCAAACTTACTCATGATACCGTCTACCTTCACATCTACCTGACTAAATTCCATAACAGCCAGCAGGGTTCCCACCTCCTGATGCCTTTAGACACAGCTAGTCAGAGGCTTCCCATCACAACAATAACCCTCTGCTGGGTACTCTTTGCCTCCTATTTGTAGTTTATCTTGGGCCCAGTTTACCATCTTCACCTGGGCTCTTGGTTTACGGACAAAGGACAAACCTGTCAAAGGCCTTACCGAGATCAAGGTAAACTAATACAATTGTAAATGTTACAGGACAGCCCATCATGTCAGTACTGGCTCCCGAAAGAAGCACTCAGCTAGTCTCATTCTCTCTATCGCTATAGGCCTCAAAATCCATCCCTTTCAAATCCATATACACACACACCTGCTCTCTTTGAAAGCTCCCGTGGAATCCACCTCCTCCATTCTTCCAGACAGCGCATTCCAAATCCGAACAACTCTCTCTGTGTGAAGACATTTCTTCTCATCTCACTCCTTGCTCTCTTGCTCGATCACATCTTAATCATCTCTGCTCCAGGGAGAATACAGCTCATTCCTCTGAACTACATCAACTGCATTATTTTCATCACCTTATCAAAAACGCAGATTAGTCAGACAGGATCTCCCTCCAACAAATCTCTGCTGATATTCCCTGATTAATCCCTGCCTTTCCAAGGTTGAGGACAGAAATCTATTCTGTGCTTTCTGTCACTCAGGTAAATTAGGGTACTGTGCAGACTACAAAATAAAGTAAAGATTTGAAGGGCTACATGGATAGTGAGGGTCAATTTAAATCTCCCTGCCCCCATGAATCATTAAGTGCATGAGATTACCTGTGAAACTGTGCCCAGGTCCAGAACAATCTCTCTCCACATGAAGCCTGCCTTGACATCTGATCGACAGTGACACAGACATTGACAAGTGATTGACAGACAAAGTAACAGTGACACAATGTTCTATTTGAGAACGTAGTGGAGACACACTCAGTCATGGTTTTCCAACAGGATATGCTCATCATTGAGCTATAGAGCTGTACAGCCTGAAACAGACCCTCCGGTCCAATTAATCTAGTCCCATTTGCCAGTATTTGGCCCATATCCCTCTAAACCCTTCCTGTTCATATACCCATCCAGATGCCATTTAAATGTTGTAATTGTACCAGCCTCCATCACTTTTTCTGGCAGCTCATTCCAGACACACAACACCCACTGAGTAAAAAAGTTGCCCCTTAGGTCCCTTTGTATCTTTCCCCTCTCACCTTAAACCTATGCCCTCTAGTTCTGGACTCTCCCACCCTATGAAAAAGACTTTGCCTATTTACTCTATCCATGCCCCTCATGATTTTATAAACTCTATAAGGTCACCCCTCAGCCTCCAACACTCCAGGAAAATCAGCCCCAGCATATTCAGACTCTCCCGATAGCTCAAACCTTTCAACCCTGGCAACATCCTTGGAAATGTTTCCTCAACCTTTCCAAGTTTCACAAAATCCTTCCTTTAGTAGGGATACCAGATTTGAACGGACGTTTCCAAAACAGGAACAGGGAATTTAGAACATCGAATCTGCTACTCCATCTAACACAATCATCTCTGATCGAACACTTCACTTTTATCCACAAAAGGCATGTAAGCCTTCACACCACTGATGTTAAACAAAAATTCAACCTCCACCTGAAACATATGCAAAGACTAAGCTTTCACTGGTGTAGAAACCTCCAAAGATTCACAACCATTTGAATAAAGAAAGAATTGATCGTGTTCTCCATGAGTATGATTGTTCAAATTGGCATTGCTTGTCTGATGGCAGGGTTCAGCTCATCCCGTCACGGCTGGAGAGTAACTTGGAGTGTGAAGTCCAGTTGTTGTTGGCCACCTTCATCCCAAAAACATTGACCGGACCAGAAAGGGGGTGCTGTTGAAAGAATTTGAATGGTTATGATCTACATTAAAACAAGAACATCGGATTATAATCTTGGCATTACTACATGAGCCATGGAGAAATCGGCAATGACACAGAATCATACCTTACCGACAATGTCGCAGACTCCACAATCACCATCCCTGGATATGTCCGGTCCCACCTGCCGGACAGACCCAGCAGAGGGGCCAGTACGGTGATATACAGTCAGGAAGGAGCTGTTCTGGGAATCCTCAATATTGACCCAAGTTGCCATGAGGTCTCAGGTTAAAGACTGCTGGTTACCACGTACCATCATCTCTTTACTGATGAATCAGTACTGCTCCATGTTGAACAGTAAGTGCAAGAAGCACTGACAGTCTTTCTGGAGACAAAGTCCCACCTTCAGAGTGAGAATATCCCCTACAATATAATGTCACAAAGCTAGTCCCTTTTTGTCTAAAAGCTGTTCCTAGGCTCAAGGAGACTCTGTCTTTGATTTTTTTCAGAGGGATAATAAACCAGACTGGGCTCCAATCAGTCTAGTTTCGTACAGAGATGAAAAGATTTTGAGAGGCCTTTTATTTATATATAAACAAATGAGACTTCAGGCCAAAGTGGTCATGTTTTAGAAGTGACCTGTACAATGAAAGGGGAGTGGTCAGCTCTCTAGCCAGGCTGAACAGTTTTAATTCAGTCTTGAACTGGTTGGAAGTTGAACAGGGAGCTGTGTGGAAACTCTCTCTCTCTCTTTTCTGCCCTTCAACCACAATCAGTAAGCATGTGTTCCACTTATACTGGGCTTTGAAGGGAGTTTGCTTCTTGGCACTGTCGTGTATATTTGGCACAGCATAATTAAGTGTAGCTGGATAGGCTGAGTTCTGTAGAGGATTTTTTTCTGTTCTTTGTGTTTCATTGTGTAATTTTGTGAATAAATGTTTGTCTGTTTTAAATTCTTAACTAACTTAAAATCTTAGCTAACTTAATCTGGGTAATTTACATGTACACTTACAGAAACAAATTGCAAAGTTAGGTCTTGGGCTGCCTGCTTAAGCATGTTTGGCCTAGTCCATAACAATAATACATTCTCAATGTGAAAAGGGGATGTCTATTCTGTTAAGGTCACTCTAACTGGTATAGTCATGGAGAGATGCATCTGCAGCCTCAGATTAATATGGATGAGGACAAGTATGTTTCCCTCTCAGTGATTCCCTCACCACCTGCCGCAGACCCAGTCTCGCAGCTATGTCCTTTCTGGCCTGACTAGCTCAGTGAGTATAGCTGCTACTGAGCCACTCTTAGTGCTGGACACTGAAAGCACCACCCCCACCTCTACCCCCCCCCCCCTCCACCCCAGCCCCAGAGTACATGTTGCCCTCTTGCACTCTCAATGCTTCCTCGAAGTGTGATTGAATATGGAGGAGAATGGGTACATCAGCCAAGAGAGGACAATGCATGGTAGTCAGCAGGAGGTTTCCTTGCCCGTGTTTGACCTGATGCCATGAGGCTTCATGGGTTCCAGGGTTAATCTTGAGGACTTCCAGAGGAAGTCTACAGGAATAGTGCCAGAAGACTGGGATTGTTGCTCCCTTGTTCTAAGGGGAGTAGAGACGACCCTGGAAATTATAAACCTGTAAGGCTTACTTCAGTTGTGAGTAAAGTGTTGGAAAGGGTTATATAGGATAGGATTTATAATCATCTAGAGAGGAATAAGAAGATTAGGGATAGTCATCGCAGTTTTGTGAAGGGTAAATCATGCCTCAAAAACCTTATTGAGTTATTTGAGAAGGTGACCAAACAGGTGGATAAGGGTAAAGCTGTCGGTGTGATGTATATGGATTTCAGGGGCCAGTGAGGAATGCAGATGCTGGAGCTCAGAGTTGCGAGTGTGGTGCTGGACAAGCACAGCCGGTCAGGTGGCATTCGAGGAGCAAAAGAATTGACGTTTCGGGCAAAAGTCCTTCATTTCTGATGAAGGGCTTTTGCCCGGAACGTCGATTCTCCAGCTCCTCGAATGCTGTCTGACCTGCTGTGCTTTACCAGCACCACACTCTCGTAAATGGATTTGAGTAAGGTTTTTGATAAAGTTCTCCACGGTAGGCTCTTGCACACAATACAGAGGCTTGGGATTGAGGGTGATTTAACGGTTTGGATCAGAAATTCGCTAGCTGGAAAAAAATAGAGAGTGATGGTTGATGGGAAATATTCATCCTGGAGTTCAGTTGCTAGTAGTGTACAGCAGGGATCTGCTTTGGGTCCACTGCTGTTTGTCATTTCTATAAATGACCTGGATGGGGGCAGAGAAGGATAGATTAGTAAAATTGCGGATGACAGTAAGGTTGGTAGAGTTGTGGAAAGTGCCAAAGGATGTTTTAGGTTACAGAGAGACATATATAAGCTGCAGAGCTGGGCTGAGAGGTGACAAATGGAGTTTAATGTTGAAAATTGTGAGCTGATTCACTTTGGAAGGAGTAACAGGAATGCAGAGTACTGGGCTAATGGTAAGATTCTTAAAAATCACACAACACCAGGTTATAGTCCAACAGGTTTAATTGGAAGCACTAGCTTTCAGAGCGCTGCTCCTTCATCAGGTGACAATCACCTGATGAAGGAGCAGCTCTCCGAAAGCTAGTGCTTCCAATTAAACCTGTTGGACTATAGCCTGGTGTTGTGTGATTTTTAACTTTGTACACCCCAGTCCAACATCGACATCTCCAAATCATGGGTAAAATTCTTGGTCATGTAGATGAGCAGAGAGATCTCGGTGTCCAGGTACATAGATCCCTGAAAGTTGCCACCCAGGTTGATAGGGTTGTTAAGAAGACATACGGTGAGTTAGCTTTTATTGGTAGAGGGATTGAGTTTCGGAGCCATGAGATCATACTGCAGCTGTAAAAAACTCTGGTGCAGCCTCACTTGGAGTATTGCACACAGTTCTGGTCACTGCATTTTAGGAAGGATGAGGAAGTTTTGGAGAGGGTTCAGAGGAGATTAACTAGGATGTTGCCTGGTATGGAGGGAAGGTCTTGTGAGGAAAGGCCGAGGGACTTGAGGCTGTTTTTGTTAGAGAGAAGAAGGTTGAGAGGTGACTTAATAGAAACACATAAGATAATCAGAGGGTTAGATAGAGTGGACAGTGCGAGCCTTTTTCCTCAGATGGCAATGGCTAGCACGAGGGGATATAGCTTTACGTTGTGGGATGATAGATGAAGAACAAATGTCTGAAGTAGTTTCTTTTCTCAGAGAGTAGTAGGGGCATGGAACGCTCTGCCTGCAACAGCAGTAGACTCGCCAACTTTAAGGGCATTTAAATGGTCATTGGATAAGCATATAGACGAGAATGGAATAGTGTAGGATAGATGTGCTTCAGATTGGTTTTCATCAAGGGCCGAAGGGCCAATGTTCTATGTTCTAGAACTCTCTCCTGACTGTATACCTCTGTTCCACTACCTCTGCTTGGTCTGTCCTAAGACCATAAGAAATAGGAAGAGGAGTAGGCCATTCATCCCCTCAATGGTATCACGGCTGATCCAGTATTCCTCACTTCCACCTTTCTGCATTTTCCCTGTATCCCTCATTCCTTGTTTATCTCAGCCTGCAACATACAGAAGGACCCTGCCCCCACAGCTGTCGTTGGTAAGGAGTTCCAGAGACTCTCACCCCTCTGAGAGAGGACATTCCTCCTGATTTCAGCCTTAAGTTGGTGCCCCTTTAATCTGAGACTATATGGTCTTGGACTGACTCCTCCATGAGGAGTAACATGCTTGTGTCATTTAGCCTGAAAGCCCCTTAAGAATCCTCTAGGTTTCAATACAATCACCTCCCATTTTTCTAAACTCCAGTGAGTCCAGTCCCAACCCGTTTAGCCTTTGCCCATAAGACAATCCATGTACACCCGGATCATCCTGGTGAACATTCCTATGGGACAGGACCATGGTAAAAACAAGGACTGTAGATGCTGGAAACCGGATTCTGGATTAGTGGTGCTGGAAAAGCACAGCAGTTCAGGCAGCATCCAAGGAGCAGTAAAATTGATGTTTCGGGCAAAAGCCCTTCATCAGGAATAAAGGCAGAGAGCCTGAAGCGTGGAGAGATAAGCTA
>NC_057711.1:93080736-93100021 GCF_004010195.1 Chiloscyllium plagiosum
TTCTCCCCAGCAGAAGCCACCTGTTCTCTGCAGTAAAAGCCTCAGTTTAAACTTGATACAAACCAATTGCTGCAGCAGCTGTTGTGAGCTGTGACTTTTGAATGAACAACTCAGAAATATTTGTAAGTGAATCAGTCACTCTGTACTTTTTACAAACCAGGGGAAGCTTCCAGAGAAAAGCATCTGACCACCAAGGGCTGGGCTATCCAGAGAATGGTCACCTCACCATCAGGATTCAGAAATAAATGCCCCTGAACTAACTTTGGAGTGTTTGTACATCCAGCAATAATTTATTTTCCCTGTTTGGCTGTGGGTGTGTAAGTGGACATTTAGGATGGGATTTGAGTTTTAGTTAGTTGAGTTATATGCCAGTGTTTTAGATCTATTTCCTGAAGCTATAGTATAATTACAGACACAATAATTCTCCGAATCACAGGCCCCAGAAACAGGCCCTTTAGCCAATCATATCCACACTGACCAACAAACCTACTACACTAATCCCATTGACCTGCACTTGACCATTGCCCCTGTGACTCAGCATTTTAAGTGCTGGTCTAGAAGCTTCTGGAACATTGTAGGAGTTCCTGCCTCCACCACCCTTCCAGGCAGCATGGTCCACATTTCTACGCTACCCTCCCCCCCCACCTCCCCCCGGGTGAAAATAGCAAACCTTAGAGCCCCTCTAAATCACTTACCCCACCCCTTAAACTTCTGCTCTATTGTCTTAGACATATGTGTTGTGGGGAAAGGATTCTCACAGCCACCCTTTCTATCCCCTTTCATAATTTTGTATATTTCAGTCTGATCCCTCAGAACCAATTCTGCTCCAGGGTAAACAAACCCAGCCTCTGCAGTCTCTCTCTCTCTCTCTGTAACTGAGACATAGCAGCCATAATTCAATGATGGAGCAAACCCAATTGGCCGACTGGCCTAATTCTGATCCTATATCTAACCATCTTTCCATCCGGGGCCACATCCTTGTGTATCTCCTCCACACCCTCTCCAGTACATCCATAGACCTGCACACAGTATTCCATCTGTGCCCTGACCAATGCTGTATAAATTTGCAACAAGACTTCTTGCTCCTATATTCTCTGCACCTGCTAATGAAGGGAAGTATCCTGTATGCCTTCTTCATCATCCTATCGACCTGTGTTGTCTCCTTTGGGAATCTATGGATGTGTTTCCTTTTCCTTCTTAATGTTCTCTCGGGACCTACCATTTAATGTGTAAATCCTTCCCTTATGAGACCTCCCAAAATCCATCACCTCACACTTACCATCACTCTGCCCAATTTACCAGCTGATCAATGTCAGCCTGCAGCCTGAGGCCACCCTCCTCACTATCAACAACCCCGCCAGTTTCCATGTCATCTGCAAACTTACTCGTGATACCGTCTACATTCACAGCCAAGTCACTAGTGACTGTAACAAACAGCAAGTGTCCCATCTTCAATCCAGTGGTACACTGCTGGTCACAGGCCTTCTGATCACAAACACGCCACCATCACCCTTTTCTCCCTATTTGTAAACCCGTTTTGGATACAGTTTGTCATCTTCTCCTGGATACACTGGGTTCTTACCTTGTGGAGTAATCTTCCAAGTGGGACCTTGGTAAAGGCCTTTCTGAGGTTCTGGTAAACTGTATGTTCATAGTGCAGTGATTGTAATGAGGGTAGCAAAGTGTACCACATAGGATACAGGTTCCCTGATTGGGGCTGTTAACCTGGTCAATCAGGGAGCCCTGGCTGCAGATAGAAACAGGAGTGTCAGAGATTGTGTTCATTCTGAGGGAGCTGGATCGGTATCAAGGATAAATATAGCTTAACTTGGTGGGTCTTTTGACATAGAATTTTACAAAATAGTCAGAGGGCATTTGGCCCATCATGTCAGTATTGGTTCCCGAAAGAGTTACTCAACTAGTCCCATTCTCCAGCCCTGCCTGCATAGCCCTCCAAATTCATCCCTTTCACATGTACATCCAGCTCTGTTTTGAAACATCCTATGGAATCCGCCTCCATCACTCTCCTCGGCAATGCATTCCAAATCTTAACAACTCTGAGTACAGATGTTTCTCCTCATTTCACTCCAAGCTCTCTTGTTGTGACCCCTAATTACTGACACACCAACTAATGGAAACAGGATATCTTTCTTTACTCTGTCAAAATTGATGTTAATTTTGCAAACCTCAATAAGGTCACCTCTTAATCTTCTCTGCTCCAGGGAGAATATACCTAATTTCTCAAAGCTTCATCAACAGTATTAGTCTTATCAATGTATTTATTTAACTTAACAAAACATAAATTAACGTAATCAGAGAGGAGCTCTTTGCAACAATTCTGTGCTGACTATCCCTGACCAATCTCTGCCTTTCTGAGATTTAGTAGAGAAACGTGTTGTGTGCTTTCTATCACACCAGTAAATTAGGGTATAGTGTGTTCCATAAAAAAACCCTTCAAAATGTCCAATGAACATAGTCTGCCGATTTCTCAGCAACGAACCCAAACAAGCAGAAAAAATGTGTCCAGAAACCCTAGCCACTCTCCCCTACATCAAAGGTAGCTCGGAAATGACTGCCAGACTACTCAGACCCCTTGGCATCATGGTAGCCCACAAACCCACTAACACACTAAAACAGCAGCTAATGAACTTGAAAGACCCTCTCCAAACAACAAGCAAAATTAATGTCATTTACAAAATATCCTGCAAGAACTGTAACAAACACTACATTGGACAAACAGCAGAAAACTAGCCACCAGGATACATGAGTATCAACTAGCCTCAAAAAGACATGACCTTCTCTCACTAGGATCCTTACATACAGATAAGGAAGGACACCACTTCGACTGGGACAACACATCCATCCTAGGACAAGGCAAACGGAGACACACACAAGAATTCCTAGAAACATGCCATTCCAACCGGAACTCTATCAACAAACACATCGACTTGGATCCCATTTACCACCCCCTGTGAAAAAGAATAGGAAATGACATCACCATAGGAAATGATGTCACCACAGGAAATGACATCACCAACCCAAGGCAACCCAAACAAATAAATAGAAAGCGGGCTACATCTCCAGTGCTTTGTCTGGAGGCTCACTGAAGATGTTACTGAGTATGGTGAAAATCACCTGAAAACGAACCTTCCAGCTCAGCAAGCAAACCTACATCCAAAAATTTCAATATTTGCTCAGACTTTAGGGATGCAACAAATGTATGTTTTATATTGAGTATTAGTACTGAAAGGGTTAAATGAAGTTGGGTTTGTTGACTTAAATTCAGAATTGGTTCCTTGTCTTTTATCTGTCACACTAGGAACAGTACATGGATAAAAGGTGTGAGTACTACTTTTGTGGAAACTATGACTAAGAACATGTGGGAGTGGGAGAGTCAGAATCATTGGTGACCTTTAAGCGGCCATTGGATAGGTACATGGATAGGTGCTTAAGCTAGGACAAACGTTCGGCACAACATCATGGGCCGAAGGACCTGTTCTGTGCTGTATTATTCTATGTTCTATGTTCTAACATTGAATCCTTGAAAGGGGCTGCCTGGAACTGAGTCTGAGGTTTACTTGGCCATTCCCATCCTTCATCAGATGATTGTGGAGCACCTGTTGGACTATAACCTGTTGTGTGATTTTTAACTTTGTACACCCCAGTCCAACACCGACATCTCCAAATCATCATTTATGTAAATAGCGACCTTAGCTATAAGTTGCAAAATTGAACAGGCTGACGATACCCCAAATGGCAATCTCGTATATTGGTACAAATGCTTATGGGTATTAATTGTAGTTTACTTCTGGGAATCTAGGTGTAAGTACTATTGCAAGTAAACATGACTCATGTCCAGCTTTGTGAAGGACAGTCCCCCCACCAGCTTTGTGTATAAATCCTCTATCTGGGAGATTGGGTGTTTTACCAAATGGTTTCTGTTTGTTGATAATCCCACAAAGGTGACTGACCACCTGGTCAATGCTGCTCATTCCATGAATTGGACTGGGTTTGATGATTCTTTAATTTTCCAGCCTCCTGATTATTGCCTTTACCTTTGCCCATAAGGCAAATGGCACTGGGCAGGCCTCGCAGAGTCGCGGAAGTGCTTCCAGGTCAACATGGTAGGTGGCCTTTGCTTCTCTGATTGTCCCTAATCCTTCCTGGAATTTAATTAGGAAGTCACTCAGGCAGCCATTTCGTACTTGAAAAATATTGTACCAATCGAGGTGAATCCCTTGCAACAATTTCATCACATGAAGCTTGGGTTCGAGTCTTTTACTCCAATCAGTGGTAAGTGAACCAGTTGTTTATCATAAGAGACGGGAACTAAAGTTGTGCCCTTAATCTATAAAGGTTCCCCAGTATAGGTTCTTAGTCCAGCCAAGGTCTTGCACAAAGTTAAGGTTAGAGTCCATAGTGAATTTTATTAAAAACTAGTTCTGCAATCACTGATATGGTCACACCAGTATCAATCTCCATTAAAGCCAGATGACCATTTAACCAGATGCTTATCTTGATTGGTTCTGACTTTGGGGTTGCTAAGCAAGTTAGCTGTTCCAAACAAGATGTGGGTGGAGTTTGCAGGGTATGAGTTCTCTTGGATACCAGCCAATGAGTTATCTTACTCAATTTAGTTATAGAGTCATAGAGTCGTATACCATGGAAACAGATCCTTTGGTCCTACCAGTCCACGCAGACCATGTTCCCAAACTAAATTAGACCCACTTGCCTCTGCTGGGCCCAAACCTTTCCTATTCATAACCTTATCCAAATGTCTTTTAAACATTGTAACTATACCTGCATCCATCATTTTCTTTGGCAGATGATTCCACACATGAACTACTCTATGTAAAAAAGTTGCCCCTCATGTCCTTTTTCAAACTTTCTCCTCTCATCTTAAAAACATGCCCTCTGCCCCTCATGTTTTTATAGACCTCTACAAAGTCACCCATCCACTTCCTACACTCCAGTGAAAAAGGTCTCAGGCCTCCAGTCTATTTTCATATCTCAAACCGTCCATTCCCGACATTTGGGTAAATCCTCTCAGAATTCTCTCCAGTTTAATAATTTCCTTCCTATAACAGGCAACCCAGAACTGCACACAGTGCTCTAGAATAGGCCTCACCAACGTCCTGTACAACATCAACATGAAATCCCAACTCTTAAAGTCAAAGGTCTGAGCAATGAAGGCAAGCATGCTAAACACCTTCTTAACTACCCTGTCTACCTGTGTTGCAAATTTCAAAGAATTAGATACCTGAACACCTAGGTCTGTCTGTTCTACAACAGTATCCAGGGCCCTACCATTAATTGTATTAGTCTGCCTTTGTTCGTCTTATCAAAATGCAAATCCTCACATCTGTCCAAATTAAACTCTATTAGCCACTCCTCAGCCCATTGACCCAATTGACTAAGATCTCTTTGTAATCATATATAACCTTCTTCACTGTTCACTTTACCAACAATTTTGCTGTCATCTGCAAGCTTACTAACCATGCCTCCTATATTCTCATCGAACTCTCTTGCTGTCTGAAGTCTGCATACCAGCAACCACTACTATGGCTTGCTGAAGGAAATTGTAACCATCTGATTGAGGCTTGGCTTTGTATTGGTGCTTTGCTGTGGGCTGACCATGAGTCTCTCTGACCAGGACATGTCCTGAGGGAAGCTATGCAATTGCCTTCACTCAAGTGGTGTTTCCCAAGCCCAGTCGGGCTGGTGAGGGTGTCAACTTTCATGACAATACTCTGCAACTGGTATCCTGCCCTTGCTGCACTATCCAATGATACAGCCAGCTGTCACATCTGTTTGAAGTCCAGTTCGGCTTCAGCTAGCAGACCTTTTAACACGGTTACCTCATTAATCCAGACAGTCTCTAAGTACCTCATTAAAAGTTAGACCAAATTCAAAGGCTCCTGCTAGTCATCTTAACCTAGTCAAAAACCACAATGTGGATCCCTCAGTTCTCAAATTGGTGATTAAAAGGCATAGCATCTCAGAATTAGAGGTGGAATGGGGTCATAATATTCTTTAACTGCAGCCGTACTGTGGAGGCGCTGGTATTAGACTGGGGTGGATAAAGTCAGAGGTTACACAACACCAGGTTTACAGTCCAATTATTTGAAATCACAAGCTTTTGGAGCGCTGCCCCTTCATCAGGTGATGTGAAGGTGGACCTCACCGGAGGAAGGAGCGATACCTGGTGTTGTGTGACTTCTGACTTCCTTAACTGTGTGAGTTAATTCTTGCAAGGTTTTAGTATCAAGTGCCTCAGGGAAAATTAGGCTCCTAATGACAGAAAAAGCTGCAGCTCCAGCAGGCTCATTGTTTTTCATCTGCCACAATGTTATTTGCTTAGAAAAGTAACACATTCTCTCCACAACCTGAGCCCAGTCAACAGCAGGGTCAAACAAGTCAAGCTTCCTAAATAACGGCTTGATTGAAGAAATGCTTAAGCCATCCCAAGGACTAATGTTGTGAGTGAGTTTCTTCAGGATCATGCTTTACTCTTGTCACCACTGAATTAACTCCACAGAGGCCATTACTTACACATGAACAATCCTTGACTATACTACTGCCTCATTCAGAATCGGGCCCCAGGGTGGCAGTATCTCTGACACTCACCCTTTTTATATCAGTCGGAACTGTCTGATCAGATCAGATTAACAGCCCCAGTCAGGAAACTCATATTGTATGAGGCTGACCTCTTAAAATCACTATAGGAAACAACTATGCTAAACTTAAGGAAGTCTTTGAGGAGAAAGTGAGGTCTGCAGATGCTGGAGATCAGAGCTGAAAATGTGTTGCTGGAAAAGCGCAGCAGGTCAGACAGCATCCAAGGAGCAGGAGAATCGACGTTTCGGGCATAAGCCCTTTTTCAGGAATCACATTCCTGAAACGTCGATTCTCCTGTTCCCTGGATGCTGCCTGACCTGCTGCGCTTTTCCAGCAACACATTTTCAGCTCTAAACTTAAGGAAGGACAGTTGTAAAGGAATATGGTCTTCCAGGTAAAAACAATGACTGCAGATGCTGGAAAACAGATTCTGGATTAGTGGTGCTGGAAGAGCACAGCAGTTCAGGCAGCATCCAAGGAGCTTCGAAATCGTTTAGGGCAAAAGCCCTTCATCAGAATATGGTCTTCCAGTCTACACTTCACCATGTAATGCAATAATTAGATCCTTTTGAAAGGGTCAGCAAGGACTTATGTAAGAGAAATCAGGTTTCACATAACAGCTAAGTGTGTAATATTAAAGTGCAAGGATTAGGAGTAGTGTACTGGAATGGATAGAGGTCTGGTTGGCAGAGAGGAAACGGGAGAAGGGATAAGTGGATCGTTTTTCGTGGCAGGCAGTGACTAGTGAGAGGTTCTACTCAGAGGTTCTACTCGTGGTGATGTGGTAATATCTCCACATTTGCAGAGGACGCAAGGTTGGGTGAGAGGGTGAACTGTGTGCAAGATGCAGAGATGGGAAAGCAGAGGAGCAGAGGGCATTGTCTCAGAATGATGGGGTTCCAGTTTAGATTGAGCTGAGCATTGGGAGTCTTTGGAACTCCTGACCACAGTGAGCTGTGGAGGCAGGGTACTTTAAATCTGAGAGAGATAGGTTCATAACCAATCTGGAAATCAAGGGTTATGGGTGCACATATTAATTCAATGAATAGAGCTTCTGTCATTCATTCATTGAATCAAAACGTACTCAAGTATTCAATGAAACAACCTGAACGTGATGATACAAAGAGTAGAGCTTAGCTCATTTATTCAATATCACGAGCTTAGCACATTCATTCATTGAACAAACTACGTTCATGCATAAAATCAAACTGCATTCATTCATTTACTGTAACCAACGGCACACATTCATTCAATGAAGCAAACTACACGTGCAAATCCACAGTTTACCTCATTCATTCAACACCTCGAACTGTACGCATGGATTCAATAAAACAAACTGCATTCATTCATTGTATCTAACCTCAATAATTCATTCAATTTCAGTGCATCCAGGTAGATTGTACCGAATTACCCCGAGTGCGAAGACTGAGGTATATGCTGGTAATAGTTGATCACCTATCTGTAAGGGTGGAGGCGTATCCTTTAGCCACTGCCACTGCAAGAGTGGTGTCCAAGATAATACTTGAACACATAATCCCCAGATACGAGATAGTGGAGTGTATAGATTCGGATCAGGGAACTCGTTCCAGGGCATTCCAGGGAACGATGAAGGGGTCAAGAATCCCCTGGGAATTCCACACCCCTCGGCACCCACCTTCATCAGGGAAGAGTGAGAGAATGAACCAGACATCCAAGAGGCAGTCATCTTAACTAGTAGTAGAAACCAGACTCCCTTGGATTAAGTCGAGCTGAAAATGTATTGCTGGAAAAGCGCAGCAGGTCAGGCGTTTTAAGGAATCGACGTTTTAAGGAATTCCTGAAGATTCCTGAAGAAGGGCTTATGCCCGAAACATAGATTCTTCTGTTTCTTGGATGCTGCCTGACCTGCTGCGCTTTTCCAGCAACACATTTTCAGCTCGGATCTCCATCATGTGCAGTCCTCACTTTCCCTTGGACTAAGTGTTTACCTATAGCCCTTTTGTGAGTGTGAACAGCCCCAAGGAAAGATATAGGGCTCTCCCCTTATGAGATATTGCTTGCCCTATCTGGGAACTGCCGACCCTGGAGACTAAAGATCTGTTCTTAAAGAAGGATATACTGGGCTTGACCTCCTCTTTGTCCTTCCTGAGGAAACAGAGGTCATTGGCTCAGACTTCACCCCTTGAATTCACCATCCATCCGATCCAACCTGGAGATTGGGTCCTAGTCAAATCATGGACTAAATCCAAATTGCAACCAGGCTGGGAGGGGCCATACCAGGCTCTTTTGACGACTGAAATGGCAATAAGAATGGCAGAGAAAGGCTGGACTCACTACACCCAGATTAAGGGGCCAGTGGAGTCTCCAGTTGAGAGAGAAGTCTAGACAATCGAATCGATAATAGAACCACTTAAGCTCAAGTTAAAAAGACTTTAAATAACTGATCATACAGTGGTGGCACGAGCGCGGGATAGTTTCTGTAGTATTGTATGCTAAGTCTATCAGTGCTTCATGGGGGGGATGTTTAGGTACACGATATTAACTCTTCCAGTCCTAGGATTCTGTTAGTGATAACAGTTCCAGAAAGTACAAATCCACAAGTCATAGAAACAGATGCCTGCAGCCGAGTGGATTGCGGAGATGTAAGAAGTCAGAGGCAATACAGCAACTTAGAGATACATCTTAAGTTCCATGAAAAAGGCTCGGGGGGGGGTGAGGTGGGGTGGGGTGGGGGGGTGCATGGGGTAGGGTTGACGGAAAGAAAGTGTCTCAGAGAGGGAATTGAAGGGATGGAGGATGTAAAGAATGGCGGCGGCAGGAAGACCTTGAAGGTGATCTCTTGATTAATCCATTCATCACAGTACACCGGGGTCCCTTCCAGCCAGCTCTTGACTGTCCCAATAAAAAGTGTAACCCTATATATTTAACAATAAAGAAAATCTTTATTTGAAGCGGTTTTGCGGGGAGGAACGTATCAGGTCCAATTAAATAAAACATTCGGGATAGAGATGAAAGCAGACGGGAAGGGTTTCTTGGGATGTTGTTTCAATATACAGGTGAAAGACAGAACCTGAGTAGAAGAAATGAATAGTAAAGCTCCTTACTCTGACCCTAAGGTGATAAAATTTGTAGAGGCAAAAGACTTAAAACAGACCATTGAAGTAGAAACAGGATATGGGGATACAAATGCCTGGGTTGAATGGGTAAAGTACTCTGTGAAAAGTCTGAATTAAAGCAACTATTATGCATGTGCCTCTGGCAGATCAAGGGCCCAATCGCCCTTTCTGCTTGGGTCTAAGCGAGACAGGAGGGGCATGTCATGCTTAATAGCCCTGTATCAGGTTGAGACCGCATGGAGTAATAAAAATTGTATGCCCCTTCGACTAATGTTTCTTCCCTTAAAGAAGGAAGATTTAAAAACGCCCGCCACGTTTTCTGCCGTGGTTGAAAATCACACATCATGTGTAAACAGACGGGGAACAAATTGGTCCAGATACTTGGGGGAGCTGAAATCATGTACTGAAATTGAGTACGTGACGGAAATGGACAAGGGAGGGAACTACTGAGCATTAAGGATTCCCCGAGCATATCTGTGGTGGTACTGCGGAGGGAAAATATTGAGACTCCCCCTACCTCCAGATTGGAGGGGCATGTGTGCGATTGTGCAATTGGCAATCCCGTAAAGAAAGGGGGACAGAGTGAGAGATCACTATTGGACACTTAGTTTAATGATCAGATATATCTAGACTCTATAGGAGTTCCAAGAGGGTTACCCGGTGACTTCCAGTTCGTAGCCAGATCGGCTCTCTGTGGACTGGATAAATTATATTTTCTAAAATCAGCAAAGGTTAATTAATTACACTAGAGACGCAATTAAAGGCATAGCCGAACAACTTGATGCAACCAGCAGAACGGCCTGGGAGAATAGAATGGCCCTAGACATAATCCTACCGGAAAAAATGTGTTTGTGTGTGTTATGTTGGAGGGAGCTGTTATACCTTTATTCCAAATAACACAGCCCCAGATGGGTCTATTACTCTGGCCCTGCAAGGCCTAACAACGCTGGTGGAAGAACTAGCCGAAAACTCAGGAGTCAACACATCAGTCACCGGGTGGCTAGAGTTGTGGTTTGGAAAGTGGAAGGGTTTGGTGGTTTCAGTCCTTACCTCTTTGATCATAGTGGCAGAAGTACTGACCGCAGTAGGATGCTGTATCATGCCTTGAACACGAGGGCCAACCCAAAGGCTGATTGAAACAGCTTTGGTCTCACAAATGCCCCTAAAGAGCTATTGGGGAGAAGGGCTCTTCCTGTTGAACAACGAGCGAATCAGTGACCTTGGGAAGGTTTCCAAAATAAATGAAATCATGGGAATAATGCTTGCCAACTTGGAGGCAACATATAAGGAAAATGCAGAAGACAACAAATGTTAATTTTAAATAAAGGGAAAATTGTGGGATGTAGGTAAAGCAGCATTGCTTCTGCAGCTATAATTGCTTCTGCAAGGTGATGGACTAACTTAAACAATTGCATAATTGTTTAGCAAAGAGCTGAGTTAGCTAGACTTGCATGCAAAGATGAAACTATATGAAAGGAGTCAGTTAAGATTAGGACGAGCATTCTCTCAGGTATTCCAATGACAGAAGCTCTATTCATTGAATTAACACGTGCATTTTGTTTCACTGAATCAATGAGTGCAGTTGGTTTCATTGAGTCATCCACTGAATGAACGATTGAAGTTCGTTTCATAAAATGAATGACTGCAGTTTGATTCGTTCTATGTATGACTTTTCTTTCATTGATTCAATGACTGTCGTTTAGTGTAGTTTGATTGTTTAACTGATTGAGCCAGATCGGCTCTCTTCTGGTGGGTGACAGTCAACAAAAATGTGGACTGGATAAATTATATTTTCTATAATCAGCAAAGGTTAATTAATTACACTAGAGACGCAATTAAAGGCATAGCCGAACTACTTGATGCAACCAGCAGAACGGCCTGGGAGAATAGAATGGCCCTAGACATAATCCTACCGGAAAAAGTGTGTTTGTGTGTGTTATGTTGGAGGAAGCTGTTGTACCTTTATTCTATGGAATATATGAGAGAATCTCTGCTTCATTCATTCAATGAAACAAAGGGCATTCATTCATTCAAACAAACTGCATTTCATTCACTTACTGTAACAAACTGCATTCATGCATTCAATGAAACAAATTGCACGTATTCATTCAATGAATAGAGCTTCTCTCATTCTTTTTTTATCACGAACTTCACTCATTCATTCAAGGAATCAAACTGCCTTCATTCACACAATCAATGAAATTGCACTCAATTATTCAATGAAACAAACTAAATTCATTGAATTTAGCCTATCCCATTCATTCAATATCTCGAGCTTAACGTCTTCATTGAATGTAACAAAATGTATTAATTCATTCATTGAATCTAGCTTCAATCATTCATTCAATGAATCACACGGTTTACATTGATTCAATGAAACAATATTAACTCATTCATTTAATGAATCCAACTGCATTCATACATTCAATAAATCAAACTGCACGATATAATTCAATGAGCAGAGATTCTCTCAGATATTCCAGTCACTCGAGCTTAAGTCAATCTTTCAAACAATGAAACTACATTCATTCATTCCAAGAATCAAACGATATTCATTGATTCACTTTAGAGAACATCTCCGGGACACCTGCACCAATCAACCCCACCACTCTGTGGTCGAACATTTCAACTCCCCCTCCCACTCTGCCGAGTACATGCAGATCCTGGGCCTCATCCATCGACACTCCCTCACCACCCAACGCCTGGAGTAAGAACACCTTATCTTCTGCCTCAGGACCCTTCAACCCTAGGGCATCGATGTGGAGTTTACCAGTTTCCTCATTCCCCCTCCCACCACCCCCCCGCCCCACCTTACCCCAGTTCGAACTTCCAGCTCAGCGCTGCCCTCATGGCCTGTCCCACCTGTCAATCTTCCTTCCCACCTATTCGCTCCATCCTCTTCTCCGACTAACACCTTCACTCCCACCTCCATCCACCTATTGCACTCTCAGCTACCTTCTCCCCAGCCCCACAGCCTCTACCACCTCCGCTGGCAACATGTTCCAGACCCCAACCACACTCTGTGTAAAGACCTTTCCATGCATACCTCCCTTAAACATTTCCCCTCTCTATTTGAACTCATAATTGAGTCCCCCACTCTGGGAAAAAGCTTCTTGCTATCCACCCTGCCTATGCCTCATCATGATTTTTCGACCTCAATGAGGTCTCCTCACCCACCCCCCCAATCTCCAACTTGCTAATGAAAATAATCCTAATTTACTCAACCTCCCTTCATAGGTAGTGCCCTCCATACCAGGCAACATCCTGATGAAGCACCTCTGTACCCTCTCCAAAACACCTACATTTTTTTGGTAATGTGGCAACCAGAACTGTACGCAGAATTCCAAACATGGCAGAACCAAAGTCTTATATGTGGCCTGCCATGTCTTGTACTCAATATCCCATCTGCTGAAGCAATGCCCTATGCCTTCTTAACCACTCTATTGACCTGTGTTGCCACCTTCAGGGAACGATGGACCTGAACACCCAGATCTCTCCAGGACAATTCCATTTACTGTATAGTTTTGCTCTTGAATTAGATCTTCCAAAATGCATCACCTCGTATTTGCCTGGATTGAGCTCCATCTGCCATTTCTCTGCCAAACTCTCCAATCTATCTATATTCTGCTCCATTCTCTGACAGTCCCCTTTGCTATGTACTCCTCCACCAATTGTAGTGTCATCTGCAAACTTAGTAATCAGTCAACTATACCTTCCTCCATATCATTTATGGAAATCACACACAACACGGATCCCTATAGAACACCACTTATCACAATTCGCCATTTTGAAAAACTCCCTTCCACTACCACTCTCTGTCTCCTGTTGCCCAGGCATATTTTTATCTGTCTAGCTAATACACCCTGGACCCCATGTGACTTAATTCTCTCCATCAGCCTATTATGGGGAACCTTATCAAATGCGTTACTGAAGTCCATGTATATGATATCTACAGCCCTTCCCATATCAACCAACTTTGTCATTTCCTCAAAGATTTCTATTAAGTTGGTAAGACATAACCTTTCCTGCACAAAGCAATGTTGCCTTTCACTAATAAGCCCATTTTCTTCCAAATGTAAATAGGTCCTATCCCTCAGTATCTTCTCCAGCAGATTCCCTACCACTGACGTTAGGCTGGATTATTACCTGGGCTAATTACCTGGGCTAATTACCTGGCTAACACCTTCAATATATTGTCTAACTAACAACAATTGTTACAGTTAACCTGAGGATGCAACTTTTAAAAAAAGGTTTTGTGATTTACACATGAAAGAAGTGAAACTATCATGGTATTCGAACAGATGAAAGACTCAACAGACAATCAAGGTATTTTTCAATATCAGTTACATCACACTGTTATTTTTGCTATAAATTCTGTGCCTTACAATTGTGTCCTCTATAATCACCTGATGAAAGAGCGGCACTCCGAAAGCTAGTGTGCTTCCAATTAAACCTATTGGACTATAACCTGGTGTTGTATGATTTTTAACTTTCTACAACCCAGTCCAACACTGGCATCTCCAAATCATGACTACTATCAACATCACTAACTGCTGGCTTAAAGTGGAGAGGATCTCTAAGAAGATCGCACATATCGACACAGACATCAAGTTTCTACAGAAATGCAGGCAAGCAGGAAAGATCCCAAAAGGATTACGGGTCACAACCCCACTCAACCCACCCACTACAACACAGACTACGCAGAGAAACTGCCACTGCACCTCTCACAACCTCGTTAATCCTCTTGTGCACCAACTCGACAGCAGGCACCACAACCTTGAAATTCAGATGGAGTTCAGACTCTCATCCTGCGCTCAGGACACAGCAGTACAATTACGCGACATTGCCAAACAGACAAGGTGACAAAACTACACCACTTACATGCACACTAAGAACAAAAAACTGGAGAAACTTGGCATTCTCACCAGTAATAGCAAAGCCCACCCTGGCACCACAGTCGAAAACATTATCGACTTATCGGACCGGAAGAGATTGAAGTCCTGAGCAGGGGTCTTAACTTCTGCCCCACCACCAAAATTGACCCATTGGTTCTTGCAGCAGATATGGAGGAGTTCATCAGACGAATTCTTGCAAGGCGCCAGCAGTGATGCCAATGAGCCCATTGATGAACTGGAACACCATCCTACAACTCATCCGCTTTATCCTCGATCACAACTTCTTCACCTTTGACAACCAGTTCTTCGTCCAGACACATGGAACAGCCATGGGGACCAAATTTGCACCCCAATATGCCAACGTCTTCAGACACAGGTTCAAACAAGACTGCTAGGGTGTAGGTTTGATATCCAGACGTTTCATTACCTGGCTAGGTAACATCATCAGTGGCGACCTCCAAGTGAAGCCTTCTTCTCTACGCAGGATCTCCAACCAACATTATATACCAGGTACATTGACGACATTTTCTTCCTCTGGGCCCATGGCGAGGAGTCACTGATAACTACACAGTGATATCAACAAGTTTCATCCCACCATCAAACTCACCATGGACTACTCTCGACTATCTTGGACACATGCAACTCCATCAAGGATGGACACCTCAGCACCACACCCTACTGCAAACCCACAGACAACCTCACAATGCTACACTTCCCAGCTTTCACCCAAAATATATTAAAACAGCCATCCCCTATAGACAAGCCCTATGCGTGTACCGGATCTGCTCAGATGAGGAGGAACATGACAGGCACCTGAAAGTACTCAGGAATGCCCTCATAAGAACGGGGTACGATGCTCAACTCAACGAACGCCAATCCTGACGTGCCCCAGCAAGGAACTGTAATGACCCCCTCAGGGGACAGACACGTGCTGCAACCGACAGGGTACCCTTCATTGTTCAGTACTTCCCAGGAGCTGAAAAACTATGCCATGTTCTTCATGATCTGCAACACATTATCAATAAGGATGAGCACCTTGCCAGGACCTTCCCCACATCTCCACTGCTTGCCTTTAAACAACCGCCAAACCTCAAACAGATCATTGTTTGTACCAAGCTGTCCGGCTTTCAGGACAACTCCATACAACCCTGTCACTTGCAAGTGCTGCAAGTCGTGTCAGAGTGTGGACATGGATACCACGATTACATGTGGAGACACCTCCCACCATATACGTGGCAGGTACTCATGTGACTCAGCCAACGTTATCTATCCTATACATTGCAGGCAAGGATGCCCTGAGGCATGGTACATTGGGGAAACCGAGCAAAGGCTACAGCAACAGATGAAGGGGCACCACACAACAATCAACAGACAGGAGTGTTCCCTCCCAGTTGGGGAACATTTCAGTGGTCCAGGACATTTGACCTCGGACCTCCAAGGTGGACCATCCTCCAAGGCGGACTTCAGGACAGGCAGCAGCGAAAGGTGGCCAAGCAGAGGCTGATAGCTAAGTTCCATACCCATAGGGAGGGCCTCAACCGGAGCCTTGGGTTCATGTCACACTACAGGTGACCACCATTGCACTATATATATATACACACACACACACACACACATATCTACAGACATGCATATACACATCTACAGACACACACGTACAGACCCATGCACTCATGCAGACCCTCTCTCATACACTCACATACACTCCGACACACGCACGCTCTCAGAGACATATACCCCTTTACACTCAGACTCACACACATACACACACTCTCTCACAGACACTCATACAGCCCCCGCGCCACACATACCCACATGCACGCACACACATATAGGTTTGTGGGGTGAATTTGTACTTGCAGACTTACATTTTATTTTGCTCAAAGACTGCATAAATCCATGTAAGATTCTGTAAATCCTTTTTTAAGATTAGAATCAGTCTGAACACTGTGGCACAGACAGTCTCACACAGGGCGCCTCACACCCTCAGTGCATTATCTGGGCTAACATAGAACCTATTGTTGAAGTTCACTTGAGAATGTAACTTTCAAAAAGTTCTTTGATTTGTAAATGAAAGAACTGAATCCAACACGTTCATTCTAATACATTTGCTATAAATTCTGTGTCTTATGATCACATACTCTACAACCACCTGATGAAGGAGCAGCACTCTGAAAGCTAATGCTTCCAAATAAACCTGTTGGACTATAACCTGGTGTTGTGTGATTTTTAACTTTGTAGACCCCAGTCCAATCCCGGCATCTCCAAATCACGATTAATTTTGGGTATTCATCTGGTCCTTGCATTGTCTTAATATTGACAATTAATATTCTCAAAATGTTTGATTATGGAGTTCATAATTTTCTGATTGAATAAGCTGAAGCTAAAATTAGTAGGAACATGCTGAGCTTTTCAACAGCAAAGTGAAAGCTCACTATCACAAGACTGTTTTTTATTCTCAAACAATACCAAGTGATTTATTTCATTTTTTTCTGACCTTGTCTTATGAGCATGGCTTTTTGTATTCTTAAATGTAAAGCAAATCATTATTTGTTTCTCCTCAAAGCTTCTAAATTAAGCATAAATGTGATGCTGCTCTATGGCAGCTTTTCTGTTTAGAATACTATTTTTATTTGTGGATTCAGTTAATTTTCTATGGAGTTGCAAGTAGCCAATCAAAAAAATAAGAGAATAAGCAAGAGGAACCAATGTAGATCTTGGCAGAGACTATTTTAATTGGATTTTAGACAACCAGATCTTTGCTAAAAGCATCAAGCCACATGGTTCAAGGCTTATCGGAAAATAATTTTATCATTCAAAAATCAAAGAACATGAATGCTAACACTACACTTTCTTAAGTATAGTCAGTTACAGTCAGTTAAATGTACAATGAATACATGCATATAATTTAAACTGAACTATTACAATTTCCTTTCAACACATCTACAAGAATTCAAATCAGATACGTATCAGAAATTGGAAAATTAATCACGACTTATTTGCTTTAATTTGATTTATTGTTGTCACATGTACTGAGATACAGTGAAAAGTATTTTACATGCTTTACAGGTAGCTCGTACCATAGATTGTTTTGCTCCCTGATGCACTGAGTGTAGAATACAGTGTTACAGCCACAAAGAAGGTGCAAAGAGAGAGATCAACATTACCATTTTAGAGGTCCATTCAAAAGTCTGAAAAGCAGCAGAGAAGAAGCTGTTCTTGAATCTGTTTGTAGGTATATTCAAGCTTTTATATCTGCCTGGCAGAAGAGGGTGGAAGAGAATATAACTGGGATGGGGTCTTTGATTATGTTGGTTCATTTCCCAAGTTAGCAGGGCATGTGGATGGAGTTAGTGGATGGGAGGCTTGTTTGTGTGATGCACTGGGCTGTGTTCATGACTCTCTGTAGTTTCTTGCAGTCTTGGGAAGAGCAATTGCCCAATCATGGTGTGAAGCATCCAGATAGGATGCTTTCTGTGGTGCACCTATAAAGATTGGTCAGACTCTTTGAATTTCCTTAGCCTCCAAAGGAAGTAGAGACATTGTTGTGCTATCTTGACCAAGGTGTCGACGTGGGTGGACCAGGACAGTTTGTTAGAGTTGAAGAAAGTGGCACTGGAAAAGTGCAGCAGGTCAGGCAGCATCAGAGGAGCAGGAGAATTGACATTTTGGGCATAAGCCCTTCATCAGTTTATGCCAGAAACATCGACTCTCCTGTTCCTCTGATGCTGCCTGACTTGCTGTGCTTTTCCAGCACCACTCTTTTCAACTAACTGACCAGTAACTGTAGTCCTAACTTTCTCTCAGGACAGATTGTTGGTGATCATCACTCCCAGGACCTTGATGTAAAGGTTCTTATAAGGGCTAAGACTTCCTTGGTCTTCCACAATTATAGACTGCAGGTTCAGCACTGTTACCATTAAATTCACCTCGGGTCAGAAACCTCCTGCTTCCAATATTCTTTAACTCTGAATTAACGCATCTCAATCTCACCCCTCTTTCCCTTTTCCTCTTTCTTTATGTAATTTTGTTTCCTTTTCTCTTTCTCAGTCTCTCTTTCTACTTACTTCCCTCTCTTTTCATCTCTTATTTTTCTCTTTTCTCTCTCTCTTTTCTCAGTTTGGTGATTCTAGATGTTTAACTCATTATTACAACTCCTGTGAGTAAGAAAATGTTTAAAGTCTTTCAACCAGCACTAATAAAACAATTTACTCATCCCCATAATTAAATACTCATTCACCATTTTTCTATTGTGCACCTTGCACACAACATTGTTACATGTTCAATTAGTGCAAACAGTGCTTTACCAGAAATCAATTCCTGTTTCCCCTTGTCCTCACTGAACCTAACAGTCTCCACATCCAAAGGATCAGCATCCATCATTTCCACCATCACCTGCAGGATACCACCATCAAACACTTCATCTGTTCTCCCTTCAGCAATCCATAGGAACCATTCCCTCCACAACTAACTCCATCACTTCCTCATTCTCTTCCTCTCAAAACTTGCCCTTTGACCTCCATCCTCCTCACTGTTCAAGGCCCACATCACACCTTCCAGTTGAATCAGCAGTGTATTTGTATATCTTTCAAACCAATCTATTGTAGTTGTTACTCACAATGTAGTCTCTTAATCATTGGTGAAACCAAATTCAGACTGGGTAACTGGTGAGCAGAA
>NC_057711.1:93101455-93141414 GCF_004010195.1 Chiloscyllium plagiosum
GACTCCACTTTCAAGGAGTTATGAACCTCCACTCCAAGGTCTCTTTGTTCAGCAACACTCCCTAGGACCTTACCATTAAGTGTATAAGTCCTGCTAAGATTTGCTTTCCGAAAATGCAGCACCTCACATTTATCTGAATTAAACTCCATCTGTCACTTCTCAGCCCATTGGCCCATCTGGTCCAGATCCTGTTGTAATCTGAGGTAACCCTCTTCCCTGTCCATTACACCTCCAATTTTGGTGTCATCTGCAAACCTACTAACTGTACCTCTTATGCTCGCATCCAAAGAATCTCACCCATTTTCTCTGACTTTCCTTCTTTGTCCTTGAGTGGGTCAACACTTTCTCTAAAGATGTGCAGGTCAGGTGAATTGGCCATGCTAAAGTGCCCACAGTGTTAGGTGCAGTGGTCAGAGGGAAATGGGTCTGGGTGGGCGACTCTTCGGAGGGTCGGTGTGGACTGGTTGCGCCGAAGGGCCTGTTTCCAGACTGTAGGGAATCTAATCTAATGTAATTACCCTCTTGCTCGCTATATATGAATAAAAGGCTTTGGGATTTTCCTTAACCCTGTTTGCTAAAGTGTATCTCATGATCCCTTTTAGCCCTCTTAATTCCTCATTTCAGATTTGTCCTACATTCCTGATATTCTTCCAAAGCTGCATCTGTCTTCAGTCGCCTTATGTATTCTTCCTTTTAGCTCGTCTCAATTTCACCTGTCATCCATGGTTCCCTAATCTTGTTATTTTTATCTTTCATTTTCACAGGAACATGTCTCTCCTAAACTCTGATCAATCTCTCTTTAAAAGCCTCCCACATATCAAATGTGAATTTAACTTCAAACAGATGCTCCCAATCTACATTCCCCAGATCCTGCCAAATTTCAGTCTAGTTGGCCTTCCCCAATTTAGCACTCTTCCTCTCATCTTTGTCCATGAGTATTCTAAAACTTACAGAATTGTGATCACTGTTCCCAAAGTCATCCACTACTGAAACTTCAACCATCTGGCCGAGCTCATTCCCCAACACCAGGTCCAGTTTGGCCCCTTCCCGGGGCCAAACCTACCTTGATGCTCCTTACAAATTCTGCTCCATCTAGATCTCAAACACAAAGTGAATCCCAGTCAATGTTGAAAAAACTAAAATCTCCTATCACTACCGCCCTGTTGCTCCTACACCTTTCCATAATCTGTTTACATATTAGTATCTCTATCTCACGCTCACTGTTGGGAGGCCTGTAGTAATGCCCCAGAATGTCCTGCCTGAAACAGTAGTAGACTTGCCAACCTTATGGGCATTTAAATGGTTATTGGAAAAACATATGCATGATAATGGAATAGTGTAGGTTAGACGGGCTTCAGATTGGTTTCACAGGTTAGCGCAACATCGAGGGCCGAAGGGCCTGTACTGCACTATGATCCCCAAACAGATGTGTGGACTGTTCTCAATGCAGTTATAAACACTGACTCATATCCTATTCCACGTTTGGAAAACTGCATTGAGAATATGGGAGAAGCAACTTTTATTTCAAAGTTGAACATACTCAGAGGATATCGGCAGGTACCTTTATCTAAAACAGTGCAGGAAATTTCAGCTTTCATGATGCTGAATGGACTATACTAGTCTCAAGTCCTATTCCTGATGCAGGGCTTTTGCCTGAAACGTCAATTTTTCTGCTCCTCGGATGCTGCCTGACCTGCTGTGCTTTTCCAGCACCACTCTAATCTAAACTCTAGTCTCAAGTCATGACATTTGGCATGAAAAATATGCAAAATTTCAAAGACGAATCAACAAAGTCATTTCAAAATTATTCCATTGATGATCGGGTGGCTTTTAGGCACACATGGAAGGAATATCTGAAGCAACAATCAGAATTATTTGATTGACTTTGGGAAGCGATATTGATGATAAACTTGGCTAAGAGTGAGCTCACAAAAGCCTAAGTCATGTTCCTGGGCCATATGTTTGTGGGCGGCACGGTGGCACAGTGGTTAGCACTGCTGCCTCACAGCGCCAGAGACCCGGGTTCAATTCCCGCCTCAGGCGACTAACTGTGTGGAGTTTGCACGTTCTCCCCGTGTCTGCGTGGGTTTCCTCCGGGTGCTCCGGTTTCCTCCCACAGTCCAAAGATGTGCAGGGTCAGGTGAATTGGCCATACTAAATTGCCTGTAGTGTTAGGTAAGGGGCAAAATGTAGGGGTAGGGGTGGGTTTCGCTTCGGTGGGTCGGTGTGGACTTATTGGGCCGAAGGGCCTGTTTCCACACTGTAATCTAATCATTGGACATGGAAAGATGGCCCCATGGGCTGTGAAACCAAAGTTTTTGGGGAGTTTTCTGTACCATCGACAAAGAGGAATGTATTATGATTCCTAGGGTTGAATGATTTTTATTGGAAGTCTATCCACTGAAATTTAGCAGTCTGGTTGCACCACTTACTGACTTGTTGACGAACTGCAGAAAATTTCAGTGGATGGAGGAATGTCAGAAGACATTTGACAGTCTGAAAGCTGTGTTAGCCATATCAAATTATGCAAAGCCATTCCAGTTGGCTATTGGAACATGTGGTTGTCGGTGCTGAACTGTTGCACTAGAGAAGATAGAAAGACAAATTTACAAACAAATTGAATAATCATCAATAGCTTGAATAAATTGAAGAAAGAGTCAGATATTTAGCAGAAGTTCAAAGGATGAATACCCAACTCCTGCTCTAAGTTTCCATATTAAGAGATGAATACTTAAATTATTCAAATGTGCTGACTTAACACAACACCTTTTAAAAACTGCAAGTTGGCCCAGATTTTGAAGTCAGCAGCGAAGTACAGGCAACATTTTAAATTTATTATCTCCCTTTTTGTAGGCTGCAGCATAGATCCAACAGCCTGGAAGACAATGTGCAATCCTGGTGAAGACTGGATGTCACAAGCTTATGATGCCCACTCAACCTCTTTGAAGATATGAGAATCATCCAGATTTAAGCAAGGCAATGAGTTAAGAATATAAATGCACTACACAGCCAGTCAAGCCTACTCCACCATTCTACATGATCTCTGATCTTGAGGGTTTCACCTCCACTTTTCTACCAACTCAATATAATTTCTTGATTAGCCGACAGAGATAAAGAAAATTATCTATCCTAAACATAAATATTCTCAACATTGGAGCATCCCCAATCTTCTCGGGTAGAGAATTTTAAATTTTAAAATTTTAAAGATTTACAATCCTTTGAACAAAGAACAGGACAGCACACGAACAGGTCCTATAGCTTACCAAGATTGCATCAACAGAAGTTGACTTTCTGAACTAAAAACCTTTTGTCTTTATGTGGTTCTTATCTCTTTATTCCCTACTTATTCATCTATTGGTCAAGATATCTCTTAAAAGCTATGATTGTACCCATCTCCATCATCTCTTCTGATAGTACATTCCCTAACCAACCTCTTTGTAAAATACCTGCCTCTCGCAAACTCTTTAAACTTACCCCCTTTTACCGTAAACATATATCCCATTTCTATGTGGGAAAACGACTCTGTCTAATCATTTTATCCATGCCTTTGATAATTTTGTAAACTTCTATTAGGTTACCCCTCATCTTTTAATATACAAGTGAAAACAAACCAATCTCTCTTCACAGTTAATAACCTCCAATTCAGAGTACATCCTACTAAACCATTTCTGTACCGTGTCCAAATGCTCCCTATCCTTCTTGAAGGTGGTGAACAGAGCTGTCCACAATATTTTAAATGTGGCCTAAGTAAAGTTCTACACAGCTACAACTTGCCAAATTTTACACTCTATGCCCCAATCAATGAAGGCCATATAACTTTTTGACGACCATTTCCACTTTCAGGAACCTGGGGACATGTACACCTTCCCAACTATCTGCTTCACACTTCCCACCGATCTATCACAATCACCTTTTACCTGCATCCACTTAGCTTTCCTCTAGCCTTGTTTATGTCTCAGACCCTTCCCCCTCCCAGTCCTGATGAAGAGTTCTGCCCAAAACGTCTTACTCCTCGGATGCCAGCTGACCTCTGTGCTTTTTCAACTAACCTTGTCAAAGGCTATTTCTTACAGAAACTCAGCACCCACGGACCAGTCAAACAGGGAACATTTTTCGTTACAATGGATACTAGCATACCCCACAATGACAGCATCGCGGCAATAGCCTCAGTACTCAACACCAACAACTGCCGGTCTCCGAACACCGTCCTCCAACTCATCCACTTTATCCTCGATCACAACGTCTTCACCTTTGACAACCGGCTCTTCATCCAGACACATGTAACAGTTATGGGGACCAAATTTGCACCCCAATATGCCAACATCATCATGCACAGGTTCAAACAAGACTTCTTTTTTACACTGAACCTCCAACCAACACTATACACCATGTACATCGACAACATTTTCTTCCTCTGGAACCATGAAGAGGAGTCACTGAAAAAACTACACAGTAAGATCAGCTAGTTTCATCCCACCATCAAACTCACAATGGACTGCTCTCTACAATCTGTCTCATTCTTGGACACATGCATCTTGATCAAGGAAGGACACCTCAGCACCACACTCTACCACAAACACATGAGTATCCTCACGATGCTACACTTCTCCAGCTTCCATCCAAAACATATTAAAACAGCCACCCCCTTTGGACAAGCCCTATGCATACACAGGATCTGTTCAGATGAAGAGGAACGTGACGGGCACTTGGAAGTACCCAGGGATACCCTCATGAGAACGGGGTACGATGCTCAACTTATCGACATGCGACAACGAGGAACCGTAATGACCTCCTCAGGAGATAAACACGAGCTACAACCGACAGGGTACCCTTCGTTATCCAGTACTTCCCAGGATCCGAGAAACTATGCCATGTTCATCGCAGCCTGCAACACATTATCAATGAGCATGAGCACCTCGCCAAGACCTTCCCCACACTTCCACTTCTCGCCTTCAAACAGCCACCAAACCTCAAACAGATCATTGTTCACACAAACTGCCTGGCTTTCAGGACAATAACCATACAACCTAGTCATGGTAGATGCTGCAAGACATGTCAGAATGTCGACATGGATACCACTATTACACGTAGGAACACCTCCCACCATGTACATGGTAGGTACTCATGTGACTCAGCCAACGTTGTCTATCTCATACACTGCAG
The DNA here is from genome assembly GCF_004010195.1 of Chiloscyllium plagiosum. Taxonomy (NCBI): domain Eukaryota; kingdom Metazoa; phylum Chordata; class Chondrichthyes; order Orectolobiformes; family Hemiscylliidae; genus Chiloscyllium; species Chiloscyllium plagiosum. Next base: position 93,106,619 of record NC_057711.1, read on the forward strand.
GCAAGGATGCCCTGAGGCATGGTACATTGGCGAGACCAAACAAAGGCTACAGCAACGGATTCATGGACATCACAGAACAATCAACAGACAGGAGTGTTCCATAGTCAGCGAACGCTTCAGCAGTCCAGGACATTTGACCTCGGACCTTCGGGTGACTATCCTCCAAGGCAGACTTCGGGACAGGCAACAACGAAAAGTGGCTGAGCAGAGGCTGATAACCAAGTTCAGTACCCATGGGGATGGCCTCAGCTGTACCTGGAGTTCATGTCAAACTACAGGTGACTCCATTGCACTATACACATACACACACACACACTCGGACCCCCTCTCATATACTCACGCATACACACCCACATACACCCTCTCACAGACTTTAACCCCTTTACACTCACACTCACACACATACACACACCCTCTCACAGACACTCATGAACACCCCCTCACTCCCCCACCCACACACTTCTGCATGCACATATACACATATAAGTTTGTGAGGTGAATTTGTACTTGCAGAATTAAATTTAAATTTGTTCAAAAACTTCATGAATCCATGTAAGATTCTGTAAATCCACTTTTTAGATTAGAATCAGTCTGACCATTGTGGCACAGACAGTCTCACAGGGAGTTAATACCTTCAATACCTTCTCTGGGCCGACATGACATCAATTGTTAAAACGCACTTGAGGACGTAACTTTTAAAAAAGTTTTGTGATTTACATATGAAAGAACTGAAACCAACTGATTCTCAAAGATGAGAGACTTAACAAACAACCCAGATCTTTTTCAATATATTAGATTAGATTACATTACATTACAGTGTGGAAACAGGCCCTTCGGCCCAACAAGTCCACACCGACCCGCCAAAGCGCAACCCACCCTTACCCCTACATTTACCCCTTACCTAACACTACGGGCAATTTAGCATGGCCAATTCACCTGACCTGCACATCTTTGGACTGTGGGAGGAAACCGGAGCACCTGGAGGAAACCCACACAGACACGGGGAGAACGTGCAAACTCCACACAGTCAGTCGCCTGAGGGGGGAATTGAACCCGGGTCTCCGGTTCTGTGAGGCAGCAGTGCTAACCACTGTGCCACCGTGCCACCAATATAATTTAAGTTACATCACACTGTAAACTTTGCTGTACATTCTGTGTCTTACAATCTTATTCTCCACAATCACCAGATGAAGGAGCAGTGCTCCGAAAGCTCGTGCTTCCAAATAAATCTGATGGACTATATCTTGGTGTTGTGTGATTTTAACTTTATACCTCCAACATTCATATCCAAATCATTTATATGAATAATGAAAAGCAGTTATAGAGTCATAGACTCATAGAGATGTACAGCACAGAAACAGACCTTTCAGTCCAACACATTCATGCCGACCAGATATCCCAACCCAATCTAGTCCCACCTGCCAGCACCCCGGCCCATATCCCGCCAAACCCTTCCTATTCATATACCCAATCAAATGCTTTTTAAATGTTGCAATTGTACCAGCCTCCACCAATTCCTCTGGCAGCCCATTCCATACATGCACCACCCTCTGTGTGAAAATGTTGCCCCTTAGCTATACCTCTTATGCTCACATCCAAATCATTTACATAAATGATGAAAAGTAGTGGACCCAGCACCGATCCTTGTGGCACTCCATTGGTCACAGGCTTCCAGTCTGGAAAACAACCCTTTACCACCACCCTCTGTCTTCTACCTTTGAGCCAGTTCTGTATCCAAATGTTCTCCCTGTATTCCATGAGATCTAACCTTACTCACCAGTCTTCCATGGGGAACCTTGTCAAATGCCTTACTGTCCATATAGATCACACCTATTGCTCTGCCCTCATAAATCCTCTTTGTTACTTCTTCAAAAAACTCAACCAAGGTTTTGAGATATGATTTCCCACGCATAAAGCCATGTTGAGTATCCCTAATCAGTCCTTGCCTTTCCAAATACATATAGAGCCTGTTGCTCAGGATTCCCTCCAACAATTTGCCCACCACCGATGTCAGGCTCACTGGTCTATAGTTCCCTGGCTTGTTCTTACCTCCTTTCTTAAACAGCTGCACCACGTTAGCCAACCTCCAGTCTTCCGGCACCTCACCTGTGACTATTGATGATACAAATATCTCAGTAAGAGGCCCAGCAATCACTTCCCTAGCTTCCCACAGAGTTTTAGGGTACACCTGATCAGGTCCTAGGGATTTATTCACATTTATGCATTTCAAGACATCCAGCACTTCTTCCTCTGTAAGATGGACATTTTTCAAGATGTCACCATCTATTTCCCTATTTTCTATATCTTCCATGTCCTTTTCCACAGTAAATACTGATGCAAAACACTCGTTTAGTATCTCCCCCATATCCTGCGGCTCCACACAAAGGTCGCATTGCTGATCTTTAAGGGGCCCTATTCTCTCCCTAGTTACCCGTTTGTCCTTAATGTATTTGTAAAAACGCTTTGAATTCTCCTTAACACTATTTGCCAAAGAGATCTCATATCCCTTTTTGCCCTTTTGATTTCTCCCTTAAGTATTCTCCTATTGCCTTTATATTCTTCTAAGGATTCACTTGATCCATCCTGTCTATACCAGACATATGCTTCCTTCTTTTTCTTAACCCAACCCTAAATTTCTTTAGTCATCCAGCATTCCCTATACCTACCAGCCTTTTCTATCACCCTAAGAGGAATATACTTTTTCTGGACTCTCATTATCTCATTTCTGAAGGCTTCCCATTTTCCAGCTGTCCCTTTACCTGCGAATATCTGCTCCCAATCAGCTTTTGAAAATTCTTGTCTAATACCATAAAAATTGGTCTTCTTCCAATTGGATCTTCAACTTTTAGATCTGGTCTATCCTTTTCCATCACTATTTTAAAACTAATAGACTTATGCCGCTGGTCCGCAAGTGTGCCTCCCTGACATCTCAGCCACCTGCCCTGCCTTATTTCCCAAGATTAGGTCAAATTTTGCACCTTCTCCAGTAGGTACATCTACATACCAAATCAGAAAATTTTCTTGTACATACTTAACAAATTCCTCTCCATCTAAACACATAATACTATGGCAATTCCAGTCTATGTTTGGAAAGTTAAAATCCCCTACCATACCATCCTATTATTCTTACAGATAACTGAGATCTCCTTACAAATTTGTTTCTCAGTTTCCCCCTGACTATTTGGGGGTCTATAAAACAATTCCAATAAGGTGATCATCCCTTAGTTCCACCCAAATAACTTCCCTAGATATATTTCCTGGAATATCTTCCCTCAATACAGCTGTAATGCTATCCCTTATCAAAAAGGCCACTCCCCCTCCTTTCTTGCCTCCCTTTCTGTACTTCCTGTAGCATTTGTATCCTGGAACATTAAGCTGCCAGTCCTGTCCATCCCTGAGACATGCTTCTGTACTTGCTCTGATATCCCAGTCCCATATACCTAACCATGCCCTTTGTTTCTCAATTTCTCTCTGTTAGAGGGTCTATAATACAATCACAATAAGGTGATAATCCCTTTCTTATTTCTCAGTTCCACCCAAATGACTGTCCTGGATTCATAGAACATAGAACATAGAAGAATACAGCGCAGTACAGGCCCTTCGGCCCTCGATGTTGCGCCGATCCAAGCCCACTAGCCCACTATCCTCCATATGCCTATCCAATGCCTGCGTAAATGCCCATAATGAGGGAGAGTCCACCACTGCTACTGGCAGGGCATTCCATGAACTCATGACTCGCTGAGTAAAGAACCTACCCCTAACATCTGTCCTATACCTACCCCCCCTTAATTTAAAGCTATGCCCCCTTGCAATAGCTGAAATTATTTATATTCGTGACAAAATGTAGTGGATCCAGCACCAATCCTTGTGGCACTCCACTGGTCACACGCCTCAAGTCTGAAAAACAATCCTCCATCACCACACCCTCTGTCTTCTACCTACGAGTCAGTTCTGTATCCAAATGGCTAGTTCACCCTGTATTCCATGAGATCTAACCTTGCTAACCAGTCTCCCATGGGGAACCTTGTCGAGCCCCTTACTGAAGTCCATACAAATCATGTCCACTGCTCTGCCCTCATCAATCCTCTTTGTTACTTCTTCAAAAGACTCAATCATGTTTATGAGACATGATTTCCCACGCACAAAGCCATGTTGACTATCCCTAATCAGTTCCTGCCTTTCCAAATACATGTAAATCCTTTCCCTCAGGATTCCCTCCAACAACTTGTCCACTACCAACATCAGGTTTACTGGTCTATAGTTTCCTAGCTTGTCCTTACCACCCTTCTTAAACAGTGGTACCACGTTAGCCAACCTCCAGTTTTCTGGCACCTCACCTCTGATTATCAACGATACAAATATCTCAGCAAAGGGCCCAGCAAACACTTCCCATGCTTCCCACAGAGTTCTCAGGTACACCTGATCAGGTCCTGGGGATTTATCCACTTTTATGCGTTTCAAGACATCCAGTACATCCTCTTCTGTAATATGGACACTTTTCAACATGCGACCAAATATTTCCCCACATTATATATTTTCTATGTCCTTTTCCACAGTAAATACTGGTGCAAAATACTCATTCAGAATCTCCCCCATCTCCTGTGGCTCCACACAAATGCCACCTTGCTGATCTTTGAGGGGCCATATTCTCTCCCTAGTTACCCTGTTGTCCTTAATGTATTTGTAAAAACCTTTTGGATTCTCTTTAACCCTATTTGCCAGAGCTATCTCATGTCCTCCTTTCGCCCTCTTGATTTCCCTCTTAAGTATACTCCTACTGCCTTTATACTCTTCCAAGGATTCACTCGATTTATCCTGTCTGTACCTGACATATGCTTCCTTCTTTTTCTTCACCAAACCTTCAATTTCATTAGTCATCCAGCATTCCCTGTACCTACCAGCTTTTTCCTTTCACCCTATTAGGAATATACTTTCTCTGGACTCCCATTATCACATTTTTGAAGGCTTCCTATTTTCCAGCCGTCCCTTTACCTGCAAACATCTGCCACCAATCAGCTTTTAAAAGTTCTTGCCTAATACCGTCAAAATTAGCCTTTCTCTGATTTAAAACATTGACTTTTAGATCTGGTCTATCCTTTTGCATCATTATATTAAATCTAATAGAACTATGGTCACTGGTCCCAAAATGCTTCCCTGACCGGCACCTTAGTCACCTGTCCTGCCTTATTTCCCAAGAGTAGGTGAGGTTTTGCACCTTCTCTAGTCGGTACATTCACATACTGAATCACAAAACCTTCCTGTACACACTTAATAAATTCCTCTCCATCTAAACCTTTAACACTATGGCAGTCCCAGTCTATGTTTGGAAATTTAAAATCCCCTAAATAACCTTCCTATTATTCTTACAGATAACTGAGATCTCCTTACAAAAAATGTTTCTCAATTTCCCGCTGACTATTGGGAGGTCTATAATACAATCACAATAAGGTGACCAGCCCTTTCCTATTTCTCAGTTCCCCCAAAATAATGTCCCTGGATGTATTTCCGGGAATATCCTCCGTAAATACAGCTGTACATTATTCCTTATCAAAAAATGCAATTCCCCCTTCTCGCTTGCCTCCCTTTCTATCCTTCCTATTGCATTTATATCCTAAAACATTAAGCTGCCAGTCCTGCCCATCCCTGAGCCACGTTTCTGTAATTGCTATTTTGTTCCAGTCCTAAGTTCCTAACCATGCCAAGTTCATCTGCCTTCCCTGTTAGGCCTCTTGCATTGAAATAAATGCAGTTTAATTTATCAGTTCTGCCTTGTTCTCTGCTTTGTCTCTGCCTGCCCTGACTGTTTGACTCGCCCCTTTTCTCAGCTGTACCAGTCTCAGATTGATCTCTTTCCTCACTATCTCCCTGAGTTCCATACCCTCACCTTGCAAGTTGAAATCCTCCTGAGCAGCTCTAGCAAATCTCCCTGCCAGTATATTAGTGCCCTTCCTATCTAGGTGCAATTCGTCCTTCTTGTACAGGTCATTTCTACCCCAAAAGAGATTCCAATGATCCAAAAATGTGAATCCTTCTCCCATACAACAGCTCTTCATCTGCTCTCTCCTCTTATTCCTACCCCCACTAGCTTGTAGCACTGGGAATAATCCAGATATTACTACTCTTGAGGACCTCCTTTTTAAATTTCTGCCTAACTCTCTGTAATCTCCCTTCAGAATCTCATCTTTTTCCCTTCCTATGTCATTAGTTCCAAACAAACTGATATTCCCAGGAATATCTTCCCTCAGTACAGCTGCAATGCAATCCCTTATCAGAAATGCTTTTCCCCCTCCTCTCTTGCCTTCCTTCCTATCCTTCCTGTAGCATTTATATCTGGAATATTAAGCTGCCAGGCTTGTCCATCCTTGAGCCATGTTTCTGTAATTGCAATGATCATCCCAGTCACGTGTTCCTAACAGTGCCCTGAGTTCATCTGCCTTCCCTGTTAGGCCTCTTGCATTGAAATAAATGAAGTTTAATTTATCAGTCCTATCTTCTTCTCTGCTTTGTCCCTGCTTGTCCTGACTGCTTGACTCGCCTTTGTTCTCAACTGTACCCGTCTCAGATTGAAATCTTTCCTCACTATCTCCCTGGGTCCCAACCCCCTCCCCCCACCTTACTAGTTTAAATCCTTCTGAGCAGCTTTAGCAAATTTCCCTGCCAGTATATTAGTCCCCTTCCAATTTAGGTGCAATCCATCCTTCTTGTACATGTCACTTCTACCCCAAAACACCTTCCAATGATCCAAAAATGTGAATCCTTTTCCCGTACACCAGCTCCTCAACCATGCATTTATCTGCTCTATCTCCTATTCCTGCCCTCACTAGGTTGTAGCACCAGGAGTAATCCAGATATTACTACTCTCGAGGACCTTTTTTTAAATTCCTGCCTAGCTCTCTGTAATTGCCCTTCAGAATCTCAATCTTTTCCCTTCCTATGTTGTTGGTTCCAATATGTACAATGACCTCCTGCTGGCCCCCCTTGAGAACATTCTGCACCCTCTCTGAGACATCCTTGATCCTGGCACCAGGGAAGCAATACACCATTCTGATTTTTCGCTGCTGGCCACAGAAACGTCTGTCTAAAGAGTTCCCTAACACAATAGATCGCTTGGAAACTGATGTACCTCTCATTACATTACAGCCAGATGCAATATCAGAAACTTGGCTATTCGTGCTACGATCCCCTGAAAATCCATCACCCCCTACATTTTCCAAAACAGCATACTTGTTTGAAATGAGGATAGCCACGGAAGACTCCTGCGCTACCTACCTACCTCTCTTATCTTTTCTGGAGTTAACCCATCTATGTGACTGTATCTGAGACTTTCCCCCCTTCCTATAAACGGCCATCCATCACATCCCCTTGCTCTTGTAAATTCCTCATTGCCTCTAACTGCCTCTCCAACCGATCCTTTCGATCTGATAGGATTGACAACCAACATTTATTGCAGATATAATCCTCAGTAACCTGTAAACTCGCCCTAAACTCTCACATCCAACAAGAAGAGCATATCACTCTATTAATGGCCATTTTTGCTTCTTTGAATCTACAGACTTAGAAAATAGCAATATACTACAAAGCACTGCTCCAGGTTAAATTAATACTAATGGCTTATATTTTAAGTTTAATCAAGAGACATCGCTCAATAAAACATATAATCAAGAAAGAACCCACTCTACCCACTAGTGCAGACTTATTTTAAGGCCACACTTATCGACTTATCTGCTTCTGTGCTGTGACCTCTCCCAGACAGGTTCCTCCAAGGTCAGTTGTGAATTTCACTGTTTTTTAATTTTCCCAGATGCATTCTGATGTCCAGCGATACATGAATTCAACAGCAAAGGCAGTAACTGCTAACTCTGTCAGTTAGTAATGTGGATTTCTTTCTCTCTCTCTCTCTCTCTCCTGCACTGACCTCACTATGTGCTTCCTTTGTTTGTTCTTCTCCCTTTTTTTTCCAAAAGTTCCAAAACAATGCAATAGCATATAAAACAGTAACTGCTGCTCCTGCAATTTGAGGAAATCCCCTCCAACACCTAAAATACCTCAAAAAAGGAGCAGCTGTTACAGCCAGAAATTTTTCCTGTCCTCCATCTTGGATTATCCAGAATCTCATGATACACTGCTGATCACAGGCTGCCAAATTGAAAAACAACTCTCCATCATCATCCTCTGTCTTCCATTTCAAGCTAGAACTGTATCCAAATGGTAGTTTTCCTTGTATTCTATGAACTTAAACTTGCTACCAGTCTACAATGAGGAATCTTTTCAAATGCTTTGCTTAAGTCCTTACTGGATCACAGCCACTGCTTCCTCAAAAAACTCAATCAAGTTTATGAGACACAACCTTCCCCACACAAAGACATACTGCCTACCAGTAATTAGCCCACATTTTTCCAAATGAGTAAATCCTGTCCCTAAGACCCTTCTCCAATAATTTGCCAGCTCACTGTCCTTGAATTTCCTGAATTATCCCTGTTGTCCTTCTTAAACAAAGGACCAATTTTGGCTATTCTCCAGTCTTCTGGAACCACTCTTGTGATTAAAAAAGATACAAAGTTTTCATACAAGGCACCAGCAATTTATTAACTTGTCTACCTCAGAATTCTAGGACAGATCCCATCAGGTCCAGGGACTGTCTTATTGCTTTTTAATTCACCAAACACTTTTTTTAAATTGCTACCCCGCACCTCCAAGGCTCACCATCCAACATGTCATAGAATCATAAAATCCCTGCATGTGGAAGCAGGCCATTCAGCCCATCAAGTCCACACCGCCCCTCCAAGCAACATCCCATGCAGACCCGTTCCCCATACCCTGTCCCTGTAACCCTGCATTTCCTATGGTTAATTCACCTAGCCTGCATATCCCTGATATCATGGGCAATTTAACATGGCCAATCCACCTAACCTGCCCTTCTCCTTTGTTAACAATGATTTAAAGTATTCATTGAGGACCTCATCTACTTCCTCCATCTCCACGCATAAATTTCCTCCTTTGACCTCGAGTGAACCTTTCCCTGGCTACCCTCTTGTTCTTTGTATATGTTTAAAATACATTGAGATTTTCCTTAATCATGATTGCCAGAAACATTTCATGGTTTCTTTTAGCCCTCCTAATTTCTTGTTTGAGTTCTTTCTTGCTTTCTTTGTGTTCTTTGAGGACTCTGTCTTCAGTTTCCTAAACACTAAGTATGCCTCCTTTTTTTTGACTAAGCTTTCAATTTCTCGTTGTCCAATATTCCTGAATTTTGTCATCCTTAGCTTCATTTTCAAAGGAACCTGCTGGTCCTGAACTCTAATCAACTTTAAAAGATCTCCACGTGCCAGGTGTAGTTTTACCTTCAAACAGCTGCCTCAGTCTACCTTCCCCATTTCTTACCTAATATTTAGGTAAAATGCAGGGACTTTCCTGAAGAAGGGCTCATGCCCGAAACGTCAGATTCCTGAAGAAGGGCTCATGCCCGAAACGTCAATTCTCCTGCTCCTTGGATGCTACCTGACCTGCTGTGCTTTTCCAGTTACACATTTTCAGCTCTAATATTTAAGTAGTTAACCTTGCCCAATTTAATTCTTTCACTCTTGTCCTCCTCCATTTGTGACTTAAAACTTACAGAACTATGGTCAGTGTTCCTGAAATTCTTCCCTACTGTAACTTTGATCCACTGGCTAGGCTCATTTCTCAACACCAGGTCTAGTATGGCCGCTCCCTGGTTGGACTATTTAAAGATAAAGTCACCTTAGTCCTGCTGAATTATGAGTCTGCTGTCCTATTTAGAGAGAGAGAGAGAGAGACGACTACTACCGAGCTCTCACCAGTTAATAACAGTTATACCCCTCTGCTTAAGGAGCAAACATTTTTCTTTATTGTTCTTCCACATTAGTAAATTACAGATTACACAAGGCCAAAACTATGAATGTCTTGTCTTTTCCCAAATTTAACTGCTGAACGTCTGATCTGTAAACACACAAAATAAAAAGAAACTTCCTAAATCCTACAGCCCCTCTCAATGCGCACCTGGTGTGTTTGGGATGTTCCACACAGAAAGATAACTCAACTGAAAATGTTTGTTGATATCTCATTATACATTTAAAACATACATGTACAGTCCTGCCATTGATGTCATTCCATCCTGTTCACTCATATTTATTATATTTATTTAGGTGCAGCCATTTTTCCTACTGGCAAAGCTTTTCCTGTGTGCATGCGCAGAACTTTCCACATTTGCAATGTGAACTTTCATGGGTGTCAGAGACGCTGTCAAATCAGTTATGTTTTGCTTTTAAAACAGTTCCTCATAGGAGTTAACAGACCTTGCTCCAGACTTGCTGGTTCATTTTGTTCAAGCACTTTTAATGAAGACAGGTTGAGACTTAGGTGATGAAGAGCCTGTTCCAAGCCAATAAAGTTTGATGCCTTAGATTTTTAATAAAGTTGGAACTACAGAAGCAGCATGAAAGTCAAGCTCCTATAGAACCATGATTTTCGTTTAACTTTCAATAGTTACTGGGGTCTTGAAGCTGGATGTAGAAGTTATTTCTCTCTGTTACAGCCAAAAGCTTGGGTTCTCTTCCTACAGCAAAAATTGCACATGAGATCATGTGCTTTAATGAACTTGCCTTTATCAAGTGTATGTTTACTGGATGTTACTATATTGGAAGAGTTGCTGTTTAACAATAATGTATTATTCAGTTAAGCTTTCCAATAGAGTTGTTATTCCAATTCTTTCTAAACTATCATTTATTTGCCTTTCTAAACTATCATTTATTTGCCTAGTCTGAAAACGCCGGATCTCGTCTGATTTCGGAAGCTAAGCAGATTCAGGCCTGGTTAGTACTTGGATGAGAGGCTGCCAGGAAATAGCAGGTGTAGTAGGCTTATTGGGACACAGTGGCTCAGTGGTTAGTACTGCTGCCTCACAGTACCAGAGACCCAGGTTCAATTCTCACCTCAGGAAACTGTGTGTGTGGAGTTTGCACATTCTCCCCATGTCTGTGTGGGTTTCCTCCCACAGTCCAAAGATGTGCAGGTTAGGTGAATTGGCTATGCTAAATTGCCTGTGGTGTTAGGTGAAGGGGTAAATGTAGGAGAATGGGCAGGGTGAGTTGCTCTTCGGAGGGTTGGTGTGGACTTGTTGGAACATTTCCACACTAAGTAATTTAATTCCATGTAAAAATAAAGTGTGCTTTGCTTCAACCCTGGCAGCAACTGAATTGCACCCAGAAGACAATGCTTTACACTGGTCTTTATAAATAAGAAGTTGGCATCTAGGCTATCTTCTCAATATATTTTAAGGGGCTTTGGTCTGGCCATAGACCCTTCAGTCCAACCCATCCATGCTGACCAGATATCCCAACCCAATCTAGTCCCACCTGCCAGCACCCAGCCCATACCTCTCCAAACCCTTCCTATTCATATACCCATTCAAATGCCTTTTAAATGTTGCAATTGTACCAGCTTCCACCACTTCCCCTGGCAGCCCATTCCATACATGCACCACCCTCTGTGTGAAAAAGTTGCCCCTTAGGTCTCTTTGATATCTTTCCCCTCTCACCCTAAACCTATGCCCTCTAATTCTGGACTCTCTGACCTAATCTAGTCATATTTGCCAGCACCCAACCATTCCTGAAAAAGGGCTCATGCCTGAAATGTCGATTCTCCTGCTCCTTGGATGCTGACTAACCAGCTGCGCTTTTCCAGCAACACATTTTCAGCTCTGATCTCCAGCATCTGCTGTCCTCACTTTTTCCCATATCCCTCTGAATCCTTCCCATTCAAGTACTGATCCAGGTGTCTTTTAAAATGTTGTAATTGTACTAGTCTCCACCACTTCTTTTGGCAGGTCATTCTACACATGTACCACCCTCAAGAAATCATTGTCCCTTAGGTCCATTTTATATCTTCCCCCTCTCATCTTGAACCTATGCCCCTAGTTCTGGATTCCCCTATCCCAGGAAAAGGCCTTGTCTATTTATCCTATCCATGCCCCTCATGGTTTTTTCAACCTCCACAAGGTCACCCCTCAGCCTCTGACACTCCAGGAAAACAGCCCCAGCTCATTCAACCTTTCCCTGTAGTTCAAATCCTCCAACCCTGGCAACATCTTGGTAAATCATTTCTGAACCCTTTCACATTTTACAACATCCTTCTGATAAGGAGAGTAGAACTGCAAGCAATATTCCAAAAACCTTACCAATATCCTGCACAGCCACAACATGTTGCCCAACTCCTATACTCAATGCTCTAACCAATAAAGTGAAAACATACCAAATACCTTCACTATCCCATCTACCTTGAAAGTAGAGTTGCTGGAACTATGAACCTGCACTCCAAGGTCTCTTTGTTCAGCAACACACCCTAGAACATTACCATTAAGTATAGGTCCTGCTCTGATTTGATTAGATTCCTTACAGTGCAGAAATAGGTCCAACAAGTCCAAACTTCAAAGAGTAACCCAATCAGGTGCATTATTCAGAGGGAAATGGGTCTAACACTATGGGCAATTTAGCATGGCCAATTCAGCTGACCTGCACATCTTTGTATTGTGGGAGGAAACTGGAGCACCAGGAAGAAACCCATGCAAGCACAGGGAGCATGTGCAAACTCCACACAGAGTCACCCAAGGCTTGAATTGAACCCAGGTCCCTGGTACTGAGGCAGCAATGCTAACCAGAGCCACCATGCTGCCAAAATGCTTTTCCAAAATGCAGCACCTTATGTTTATTTAAATAAAACTCCACCTGCCACTTCTCAGCCCATTGGCCATCTGATCAAGATCTCACTGTAATCTGAGGTAACCTTCTTCACTGTTCACTACATCTCCAATCTTTGTGTCATAAATATAAAATTACTAACTTTACCTCTTCTGTTCACATCAAAATCATTTATATAAATGACAAAAAGTAGTGAACCCAGCACCAATCCTTGTGGTACACCACTGGTCACAGGCCTCCAGTTTGGAAAACAACCCTCCACCACCAGCTTTACTTAAGCCCATTCTGTATCCAAATGGCTAGTTCTCCCTGTATTCCATGAGAACCTTGCTAACCAGTCTCCCATGAGGAACCTTGTCAAATGCCTTACTAAAGTCCATATAGATCATATCTACTGCTCAACCCTCATCAACCCTCTGTTACTTCTTCAAAAAGCTCAAGTTCGTGAGACAGGACCTCCCATGAACAAAGCCATGACGACTATCCCTAACCAGTCCTTGCTTTTCCAAATGCATACTAGAGGCTGGGTCACTGAATTCATTAAAGCTGGAATTACATAGACTTTTGAAGGATAAGAGAGTGGTGATTTATACGGTGCTCACAGGAAAGAGAACAGAGAACTCAAGATCTGCTACGATCTTATTGAATGGTGGATCGGACTCAAAGGGCCAATGGCATACTCCTGCTTCCAAGTCCTTTGTTCCTATGTCCATTCCTTAGCTTGGCTCGTAAGAAAGATTAATGTTTTATACCATCAGAAATGAATAGTTGGTTTCTTCTTTAAAAAAACATTTGGGTTTGGAGTTAAATATCAAGAAGGGTATCATTTCATTCCAAACCAATACCAACATGCATTCCACAATGGGTGAAGCTTGCCACCAAATAGCCACTAAATGAAAGTGACACAGTTAAGGTCAAAAGAGAATATAGAAGACCCTTTGCAACCAAAGCACCAGGTCTCTTAAATACTAGGCATGTATGTAGGACAATGCAACAGTCCTACTCAGTTCAAAACTGAAAAACGATGGGTTAATGTTATTCTAGATTCTGGATCAGTGGTGCTGGAAGAGCACAGCAATTTAGGCAGCATCCGAGGACAGGCAAAATCGATGTTTTGGGCAAAAGCCCTTCATCAGGAATAAAGGCAGAGAGCCTGAAGCGTGGAGAGATAAGCTAGAGGAGGGTGGGGGTGGGGATAGAGTAGCATAGCGGGTACTCTATCCCCATCCTCCTCTAGCTTATCTCTCCACGCTTCAGGCTCTCTGCCTTTATTCCCGATGAAGGGCTTTTGCCCGAAACGTCGATTTTGCCTGTCCTCGGATGCTGCCTGAATTGCTGTGCTCTTCCAGCACCACTGATCCAGAATCTGGTTTCCAGCATCTGCAGTCATTGTTTTTACCCCAATGTTGTTATTCTAGAACCTATTGGGAAAGTTTAACTATTCGCGAAAGAAAGGTAAAAACACCACCACAATATGGTCTCCTCAATTTTTTTTTTTTTTTTTTTTTTTTACACATTCACAGGATGTGGACATGTGCTGGCTAGGCTAGTACTGACCACATTACTGTGGGTCTGGACTCATGTAGGCCAGACCAGATAAGAATGGCAGTTTCCTTCTCTAAAAAGGACATTAGTGAACCAGATGGATTTTTCCAACCATTGACAATAGATTTATGGTCTCCATCAGACTCTTGATTCCAGATTTATGTTGAAGTAAAATTCTACCATCTGCCAAGGCAGGATTTGATCACAGTCATCCATTTGCATCACTGGACTAATAGCCCAATGATAATACCCACCTGGCTATCACCACCTGTAATATTATACATATACAGTATCAATTTAATTTCCCCAGTGGGAAAGACATCATGATTCACCTGCCCAACTGTTAACATTAGGCAGCTCTGTGGCCAGCAATACAGCTACAGGAATGATATTTGGAAAAATAAATGCTGAAAGGGTTGAAATGGAGACACACAAGATTTGTTTTATCAATGAGTTACAGCATTTGCATGCAGATTTCTGAACTGAATTCATTCTATAAGATTAATAACAATTGAAACACAAAAGCAGTAATGTTTTTGAGATTGGCATACCATAGCATGTAACATGTTCTTTATTTAAGAGATTGCATTAACTGTTCCAGCGGTCAAGCAACATTCCAGTAACAATTAACCTGGTGGCCAAGACATTTGACGTCCACCAATTACATGAAGGTGAATGTGGTAGACAGACTGTCCACCGTCGTCGCCTTCATTAAGGATGAGTCTGTAGCCATTTGTTAAGCCCAACTTCGCAGCACAATTTTTACCAACGATCATCAGGTGTCCCAAAAGCTACAAGACAGGTGAAAGAAAATGCATAATTGAGTCCGTGCAGTTCATCATAGAATTAACAAAACATATTTACTAGCTAAAATACAATTATTATATAATTAACATAGATACACACACATCTATATATATCATAACATGAGACTTAATAATAAATTAATCCTGACATGGCCTGATACTAAGCCACAGAGAGGCCAGGTTTAATTCTCCCCATATTAAAATGTTACAACTGGGTTCAGTGACCAAGAGGAAGTGAGAAGAAATGCTTTTTCAACCAGTAAACAGCCTAAACTCTAAACAAGAACAATGAGCAATTGGGAAGTATAGATTTGTATTTCTATGGGTCATCACTTTCAGGAGACAATGGAAAAATATTTGTACATTTCATCCTAGTAAATTTCTGCATGATTACCCTCCAAAATTAGATAAAGAAAGACACTAGTGACTAGGACATGGTGGGGGCTGGGTGTGACCATGTCCTGCAATTGAGAGTGCTGCTCTTGTATTCAAGTCTACCTCAGAAGGAAGGGAGGGAGTACAACAGAGGTTTACAAAGATGAATCCTAGACTTCAGGGGTTACATTATGAGGACAGGAGAGATTATCCAAATGGCGCCTGTTTTCCCTGGAATTTCGAAGGCTAAAGGGGGTGACTGTTTTTGTCGGACTGGAAACCACAAGGATCAGTACAGGGTCCATTTTTGTTTGTCATATATTCTTATCTAAATGGTTTTATATATGAAGCATGGCTGGTAATCTTTGTTGATGACACCAATATTGATGGTACAATTGGCAGTGAAGGCTAAGATTACAAAGAGATCTTGATCAATTGGGTCAATGCGCTGAGGAACAGAAGACCGAGTTTAATTTGGATAGATGTGCAGTATTGCATTTTGGTAAAACAAACAAGGGCAGGACTTATCCAATTGCTCATTGTTCTTGTTTGTGGGCGGCACGGTGGCACAGTGGTTAGCACTGCTGCCTCACAGCGCCAGAGATCCGGGTTCCATACCCGCCTCAGGCGACTGACTGTCTGGAGTTTGCACATTCTCCCCGTGTCTGCGTGGGTTTCCTCCGGGTGCTCCGGTTTCCTCCCACAGCCCAAAAATGTGCAGGTCAGGTGAATTGGCCATGCTAAATTGCCCGTAGTGTTAGGTGCAGGGGTAAATGTAGGGGAATGGGTCTGGGTGGGTTACTCTTCAGCGGGTCGGTGTGGACTTGTTGGGCCGAAGGACCTGTTTCCACACTGTAAAGTAATCTAATTAATGGTAAGGCAATGGGTAATGGGTAGCCCTTTCCTGAAGAAGGGCTTATGCCCGAAACGTCGATTCTCCTGTTCCCTGAATGCTGCCTGACCTGCTGCGCCTTTCCAGCAACATTTTCAGCAGTGTTTAGAACAGACAGATCTAAGGGATCAAGTACATACTTCTTGGAAATGTGCACAGGTAAACAAGATAGTTAACAAGCGTTTAGCACACTTGCTTTCATTGCTCATACCTTTAAGTGTTGAGATGTCATGTTGGCAGGAATGGAGGTTTGGTGTAATAAAAATAAGCTGGACATGTTCACTGAAGCATAGAAGGTTGAGGGGTCGTCTAATAGAGGTTTATAAAATTATGAGGAGCATAGATAAGGGGAATAGTAAATGTCTTATCCCTAGCGTGAAGTTAAAAACTATGGGACATATTTTTGAGGTGAGGAGAGAAAATTTTAAGGACATGGGGAAACTTTTCTTTTGGAAAATATAGTGTGGTCTGTACATGAAATGAACTGCTAGAGGAAGTGGTGGATGCAGATACAGTTTTCCAACATTTAAAAGGCGTATGGATAAGTACATGAATAGGAAAGGTTTGGAGGGATATGGACCAAACACAGCCAAGAGGAACTAATTTAGCTTGGGAATATGGTCAACATGGACCAGTTCAACTTTAGGGACTATTTCCATGTTCTATGACTCTATTGAGTCAGCTTTTCACTCTGCAAGTGACTAGATTCTGAGCAGTAACAAATCTCCTCTTAAATCTTTCCATATCAATTTAGATTCATCAATGAAAAAAGTCAAAGTCTCCTTTACTTGGCAAATATTCCATGGAGTTTAAAATATTGAGGGATATGTTCCTAGACACTTAAAATGATAAAGACATATTCACACCAAAAAGAATTTTTTTTCCATTTTGGTAGCAATACTATAATATTAAAGTTCCTTTTAGAACCACCCATCTATCTAAACCCCTTTAGTTACAGACTATAAAATATGAACTCATGAATTTAATCAAGATGATTTTGCATCATTGGTAGATACGGGTGAGGTCCCGCAAGACAAGAGGTGTAGCGAAAGTTGTGCCCTTATTCAAGAAGGGATGCAAAAAAAAACCTGGGAACTATAGACCAGTAAACCTAACATCTGTGGTAGGTAAGTTACTTGAGAAGATATTGACATAAGGTATACATGATTTGGAAAGACAGCCACAGAAAATGGGGGAAATACTAAATGAGTATTTTGCATCAGTATTTACTTTGGAAAATACTAAGGAAGATATAGACTGTAGGGAATTAGATGGCGACACCTTGCAAAATGTCCATATTACAGAGGAGGAAGTGCTGGATGTCTTGAAACGGGTAAAGGTGGATAAATCCCCAGGACCTGATCAGGTGAACCTTAGGACTCTGTGGGAAGCGAGAGAAGTGATTACTGGGCCTCTTGCTGAGATGTCTGTATCATCGCTAGTCACAGGCGAGGTGCTGGAAGACTAGAGGTTGGCTAACGTGGTGCCACTGTTTAAGAAAGGTGGTAAAGACAAGCCAGGGAACTATAGACCAGTGAGCCTGATGTCAGTGGTGGGCAAGTTGTTGGAGGGAATCCTGAGGGACAGGATATACATGTATTTGGAAAGGCAAGGACTGATTCAGGATATGGCACATGGCTTTGTGTGTGGGAAATCATGTCTCACAAACTTGAGTGAGTGTTTTGAGGAAGTAACAAAGAGGATTGCTGAGGGCAGACAGTAGATGTGATCTATATGGATTTCAGTAAGGTGTTTGACAAGGTTCCCCATGGGAGAGACTAATTAGCAAGGTTAGATCTCACAGAATACAGGGAGAACTAGCCATTTGGATTGAGAACTGGCTCAAAGGTAGAAGACAGAGGGTGGTGGTGGAGGATTGTTTTTCAGACTGGAGGCCTGTGACCAGTGGAGTGCCACAAGGATCATAGAACATAGACATAGAACATAGAAGAATACAGCGCAGTACAGGCCCTTCGGCCCTCGATGTTGCGCCGATCCAAGCCCACCTAACCTAAGCCCACTACCCTCTATATGCCTATCCAATGCCCGCTTAAATGCCCATGAGGGAGAGCCCACTGCTACTGGCAGGGCATTCCATGAACTCACGACTCGCTGAGTAAAGAACCTACCCCCCCTTAATTTAAAGCTATGCCCCCTTGTGCTGGGCCCTCTACTTTTTGTCATCTACATAAATGATTTGGATGTGAGCATAAGAGGTACAGTTGGTAAGTTTGCAGATGATATCAAAATTGGAGGTGTCGTGGACAGCGAAGAGGGTTACCTCAGATTACAACAGGATCTCAACCAATGGGCTGAGAAGTGGCAGATGGAGTTGAATTCAGATAAATGTGAGGTGCTGCATTTTGGGAAAGCAAATCTTAGCAGGACTAATACACTTAATGGTAAGGTCCTAGGGAGGGTTGCTGAACTAAGAGACCTTGGAGTGCAGGTTCATAGCTCCTTGAAAGTGGAGTCGCAAGTAGATAGGATAGTGAAGGTGGCGTTTGGTATGGGAATTGGGAGGTCATGTTGCAGCTATACAGGACATTGGTTAGGCCACTGTTGGAATATTGCTTGCAATTCTGGTCTCCTTCCAATGAAAGATGTTGTGAAACTTGAAAGGGTTTCCTTTCCATGTTGACCAGATATCCCAACCCAATCTAGTACCACCTGCCAGCTCCTGGCCCATATCTCTCCAAACCTATTTGTATACCCATCCAAATGCCTTTTAAATGTTGCAATTGTACCAGCCTCCACCACTTCCTCTGGCAGCTCATTCCATACACATACCATCCTCTGTGTGAAAAAGTGGCCCCAAAGGTCTCTTTTATATCTTTTCCCTCTAACCCTCTACCTCTGGACTCCCCGACCCAGGGAAAAGACTTTGCCTATTTACCCATCCATCCCCCGCAATTTTGTAAACCTCTATAATACATCAATTTTTTGAATTAGTGAAAGGGAATGGAGGCGAGAAATATTGTAAGATTTGATTTTCAACTGGCCTGATAGCTGAATTAAAATTGTCTGCAGATAACATCAATGAAGGGCTGCATCTTGATTAGTAAGAGTTATGCAAAAGGTAGTGGAGACTATTTGCTAAATTCAGGTTAGTGGATGTAAAAGTCCAAACAAAGTCCTAAAAAGAAGCATTAGATCCTGCCAACCCTATAAAATAAGGATGTGGCAG
This sequence comes from Chiloscyllium plagiosum, assembly GCF_004010195.1. Taxonomy (NCBI): domain Eukaryota; kingdom Metazoa; phylum Chordata; class Chondrichthyes; order Orectolobiformes; family Hemiscylliidae; genus Chiloscyllium; species Chiloscyllium plagiosum. The sequence continues at coordinate 93,126,137 of NC_057711.1, forward strand.
AAACAAAATGCTTTGATTTTTGATCTGCTGAGATTTGATCAGGGCCATTACTATGAACAACATGCTGCCCAGGACCTAAAGGGAGAAAAAGAGGTTGCAGATGAGGTGATCATTGTTGAGGATTGAAAAGTCAAGATTGGGGTTTCCTTTAAGGAATGGGGCTGTAATGATAACGCTGAAAGAGATGAATGGAGGGAGCTATTGACAATATTAACTAAAATTAAATCAGAAAAAGAAGTTGGGGAGCAGCGGAAGTAGCATTGGAGTTAAGTTTAAATATGGCAGAAGTTGGAGGTGGAGTGGCAGGTCGATGGTAGTTTAGAATTAAAAATGTTTTGTCTAATTGTGTGTCTTAAATGCCTTCAAATAACTTCAACATGCTACATAAATACAAGTTGTTGTTGTTGTTGGAATTAAGAATTTGAGAAGGAAAGGAAAGGATGGACATTATAAGCACAGACATCTGCACAGTCTCAATCTTAAAGTCCTACGACACATTGGTCCATGCCAACCAAAATGTCAATCCACGCTAACCCCATTTCCCTGCACTTGGCCCATATCCTTTTAAAAACTTTCCTATCTGTGTATTTGTCCAAATGCCTTTTAAATGCTGTTAATGCTGTTAAATGCCTCTAGTGACAGCTCATTCCATATGTGTACTATCCTCTGTGTAAAAAAAGTTGTCCCTCAAGCTTCCTTTCTGTTCTTTCCCCTCTAACCTTAAATTGACGCTGTCTAGTCCTCAATTCCCCAACTCTGGGAAAAAGACGGAGTACATTCACCTTTTCCATGCCTCTCAATCTTATACGCTTCTATAAATTCCCTCAGTTTCCTATGCTCGAAAGAAAAACGTCTTATTTTGTCCAACCGCTCCCTATAACTCAGACCATTGAGTCCTGGCAACATTCTTGTAAATTTCTTCTGCGCTCTTTCCAGTTAAATAACATCCTTCCTGTAGCAAGGCGACCAAAATTGAACACAGTACTCTAAGTGCAGCCTCACCAACATCCTGTGCAACTGCAAGATAACTCTGGAACTCCCATACTCAGTGTCCTGACTGATGAAGGCCAGTGGGCCAAAAGCTTTCTTCACTGCCCTGTCTACCTGTGCCTCCACTTTCAGAGGACCATGCACCTGAACTTCAAGGCCATTCTGTTCCACTACACTCCTTAAGGCCCTTACATTCATCAAGAAACTCTTGCCTTGATTTGACTTTGCAAAGTGCAAAATCTCACACTTGCCATTAAACTTCATTTGCCACATCTCGGCCTACTTCATATTCAAGATCATGTTGTAATTTCTAATAACCTTCCCCAATATCCACGATACCGTTTATTTTAGTGTCATCTACAAACTTGCAAATCAGGTCTTGTACTTTCTCATCCAAATCATTGATTATAGATAACAAACAGTAATGGGCCCAGCACCAATCCCCAAGGCACTCCACTAGTCACGGGACTCCAATCTGACAAGCATCCTTCTGCAATTACCCTCTGCTTCCTACCATCAAGCCAATTGTATATCCAATTTGCCAGCTCCCCCTAAAGTCCATGATAGAAACTGTATTATCCCTAGCGTGGGGAAGTTCAAAACTTCACTAACAATTTTAAAACTCCATACACAACAATGTCAATATCTCCCTTCACTGCAGACCTTTTGTCTTCTAACCTTCATAAATATAAACTTGCCCAGAATACTTTTGAGTACATCCCATCTACACATCCAGTTGATCCACACTGGTTTGTAGTCCATTGCATCAAGTTTAAAATCTTGCTCAAATTTTTATTTTCATAGAAGTGATCCATGATCTCATTCATCCTACCTTAACATTAAGTTTCTGTTCTTTTACTCTCCTCAACTATCCATTTTGACTTGAAACTTCCTTCTGAGGCCCCACCAATATCAGCAAGTTTCAGCTGTTGGACCAGTCTCAGAGGTCTTCTCCACTGCTCTCCCTTTATCATCATCCTTCACATCCAATTATTCAGCCAAACTTTTCTAATTTTTACTACTTCCATCCATTTCCATATAGTCTGTTAAGCATCTTTAAATATTTTATTGTAAGATATCACCAATATGCTGTCATAACATGGATTACTTTAAGAACAGTGTAAAAACTTCACTCACCTCTGCATCCGAATCTTCTGCTTTAGACAAGTGGGCAATAGGCTTCTTTGGAACCACAAGAAAATGAGTCGGAGCTTGTGGTTGAATATCATTGAAAGCGATACACTGTGAAAGGAAAATCCATTTCATTCTGATGAAATAGTCATATAGCTGTACAGCATGGAAACAGACCCTTCAGTCCAATGTGTCCATGTCGACCAGATATACTAAATTAATCTAGTCCCATTTGCCAGCATGTGGCCTAAAACCTTCTGAACCTTTGCTATTCATGAATCCATCTAGATGTCTGGGTAAAGGCAGCATTGGATCAACAAGAGATGCAGCCAGAAACGAATACCAAGAGAGTCAGTCAGAAAGGGCAATAGGGATGGCAGCCTGAGCGTATGGTTGGAACCAGGTGTATTTTTATTTACTCAGAGATTCTTGATTGGCCCAAGTTAACAACACCAATAAAGGAGCCCTGGCTGACTGATATAAACAAGGGAAGAAAAAATAAGCACTACCTCAGTAAGAAAAAACAATAAGAAAGAAAAATGAAAAAAATATAAACAGGGGAAAGGGGAGGTGATAGCCTTGTGGTATTATCACGAGACAGCTCATCTAGAAATGCAGCTAATGTTCTGGGGACCTGGGTTCGAATCCTGCCACAGATGGTGGAATCTGAATTTAATAAAAATCTGAAATTAGTAGTCTAATGATGACTGTTATCAATTGTTGGAAATATTCATCTGGTTCACTAATATCTTTTAGAGAAGAAAATTGCAATCCTTACTAGTCTGGCCTACATGTGGCTCCAGACCCACAATACTTCTGAGTCTTAACTGTTAGGGAATCCAAAGAATGAACTTACCTCTGACTCTACTTTGATTTAATTCCTGCCCTCCCCTTCACATTTTTGGATCATGCAGCATTGCTCTTTGATAAGAAGGGCACTGCTTGTCACTGGCCACTTAGGTGTTTCCTTTCTTCATGGTGGTGGAATGTGAATAAACATTTACATACTCATTGTTCTTCACTGTGTCAGACATTTGCACACAGGACATCGGTGCTGGGAAATAAATAAGCACTACCACTGTTAGGCAGTAGTATGGGGGGTTAAAAAATATTTTAAACAGGGGATTTAGAGTCTCCTCAGCTCAGGGGACTGACTCCAAGAATCACAATATATATGCTTTACATTACATTGGACTGTGGACAGAACATTGTATCTAACAAATAGAAAAACAAGGGCTTTGTCTATTGTCGCAGCAAGGGAGAGTGAAACAAAGAGATAGTGACACTTTGAGACAGTGGAAAAGTAGGGAAGGGCAGACGCAGAGTTGGAAAGGGAATGAATGAGAGTGAGCGTGTGAAAAACAAGGAGAGTGAAAGTGGAAAAGGGGGACAGTCGAAACAGTTGGAGTACATGAGACATAGTGTGGGAAATGATAGATTGTTAATTTTCTTAATTATTTCCACAAATTGTTTTTCACTGAAACTTATATTCTGTCAGTGATTGTTTGATTTTGGGCGAATTTAACATAGGTGGTTGTGGGGGGCACTGCTGTTGATATGGCTCACACAGGCTTCCAAAAGGTATGCCTTAGAGTCAACAAGAGACTGATGAGCAAATACAGGGGACAGTAGCAACACACTAATGGAAATTGCTGACTGACAAGAGAGGGTAGTTTTGTGAGCAGTTCTTTTCAGAATTTTTCCTGGAAAAGAACAGTTTGCATTCCAATTTATCAGATAAAACTTTAGAGCAGGCACTACAAATAGCAACATTTTAATTAGCAGCTCACATAGCAAACTCAGCTATCAGATTAAAACAGGTAAGTTTATATTTCTTCTTTCTTAAAAACCAAATAAAGCTACTTCTTTTAGATTATGTACACTGATTTTATCTACAAGTCACCAGCTGCCAAGGGGAAAAGATTCTCGACGGTTGCAGCTACAAATCATAGAATCCCTACAATACAGATCGAGGCCATTTGGCTCATTGAATCTGCACCAACCTTCTGAACAGCATCCACCCAATCTACTACCCCCACCTTTTTCCCATAACCCAGCATTTAACCATGGCTAATCCACCCAGCCTGCACACCCTGGACACTATGCAACCAATCAAACCTGCCAATTTTGAACTTTGGGAAGAAACCATCTGATAAACACCCATGTGATCATGGGAAGAATATTTCACTCCACACAGTCAACCAAGGCTGGAATTGAATCCAGGCATCTGGTGCTGCAAGACAGTACCTACCACAGATCTAACAAGCCTCGCTAAATTTCTGCAGTACATCTTTGACACGGCTGCCACTATGCATCAGTGCACTGTGAGACAGCAAATGCTGAAGATAGTGGGCGAGATGGCAATCGAATTACTCACTATTGATTAGAGTCATTGAGATGTACTACACGGAAACAGACCCTTTGGTCCAATTCACCCGTGCCGATCCGATATCCTGGCCTAATTTAGTCCCATTTGCTAGTACTTAGCCTATATCCCTCTAAATCCTTCCTAAACACATTCAGATGTCTTTTAAATGTAATTATACCAGCCACAATATTTACTTGGTTATTCCTGTGCAGTTTATGGTTAATGGGGTAACGTTATGATAGTGATACTGGGGATGGGGATTCAATAGTGGTAACGCAATTGAATGTCATGTCTGCTGCTGGAACTGGACCTGGCAACTTGTGTAGCGCGAATATTACTTGCCATTTGTCAGTCCACAATGGACTGACTCAGAGTCTGAAGCGTCGGTAATAAACCACCGCTGACATCAGAACACCTCCACTGAGGTCAGCTTTGGTGCAGCAATGACTGTTGACGGCCTAGTTCGACGTGAAAACCTCAGCACAGTCTCCGCGCTCAATTTAAGACGGATCATCACTATCTATGAAGACACAAGTTGAAAAAGGCTGCAGTGAAGTTACTGGGAAAGCTCAGCATACCACACCCTCCTCCACTTTCCGCGCAGCATCCGATCATTCCAGATTGGTGGGGGCCTAGATGGCTGAGTCAGTACAGGCACTAGGCCTCGATATAACCTCGTTCACAGTTTTAAATAACATTTAAAACAATTGGCGCACGATCAAAAAGAGGGACAGGCACTGACAGGGAAACATGCCCTGCCTCTCCTCAGTGCAAAGTTATCCCGGGATTAGGGCAAATTCTCCACACACTTTACACCCCGCCAGGCTCTACCTTATCATCTTCGTACAGAAGCTCACACGAGATTTCTTTGCGAATAATTTTACCAAAGATGGTATCACCCCCAATTTGAACACTATGTGCCATGATTCAGCCTGTGCTCTCACAGAACACACCAGACTAACACTCGTGCAGAGGCCTCACCATACCCCGCCCACCAGGTCCGGCTGTCAATCACTGGAGTCCCTACTCTCCTATTGGACGGGGTTGGTGGGGAAGTAAAACCACGCGCTAGTTCATATCCGGCGGAGTCACGTGAAGCTACGGTCAGGTGAAAGTATATCTTTGGAAGCTGTAAAATTGAAAATTAATTAGGCCATAACCAACTTATTGTGTTTCCGAAATAAAAACCGAAAGTATTGCGGATGCTGTAAATCAGAAATAGAATTTGCTGGAAAAGGTTTGGCAACATCTGTCCGATGACCCTGCTTCAGAACTGATGGTAGCTTAGAAAATGTCTGTTTACTGTATATGCATAACATAGAGTGGGGGAAGGGAGTAAGGACTATACGATAGGTGGGGTTGGAGCACAAAGGGAGAGAACAGTTGACAAAGGAATGGATAATTATCTGGCTGTTCATAGAGTCTGTTAGCTAACGGTAGATAGTGTATACCATACAATCTCAATTATCCGAACATCAGTTATCCAAATTTTGGATTATCCGAACAAGATCTCCAGGACCTGTTCAGGCGCACCGTTTGCTTACTGACTGGGGAGGAGAGATCACGAGAGGACGTCTGTGAGGAGTCAGGGTGGTAGGGGCCACACTGGCCTAAGTGATGATTGCCTGGCTGCCCATGGCTGTGGTGGGTTGGGGTCCTTGGGAACAGTTCGTCCCTCCTGCCCTTCCTCACAACACAGCCAGCTTGCAAGCCACCAACCAGCGATTGACGCCAGAAGCCCCAACCGAGAGCCTGATCTTTAAATCATTGCTGACAGCCCGCAAACACATAGAGGGCCTGCGCGAGTGACATGCTGAAGGGAGTAGGTATCTTGTACCGGGGGGGAGAGAAGGGTTCAGTTATCCGAATAATCGGTTGTACGAACAAAATACTCACTGCCTGTGTTGTTTGGATAATCGAAGTTGCCCTGTAATGGCAGACTGTGTGACAACAAGGCTTGGTGTGTGGGGTTGTGGGCTAGGAAATGGGATAGTTCAGGCCCTAAAATTATTGAACTTGATATTGAATCTGGATGGCTGCAGGGTCTGCAACTGAAAGATGAGGTTGTCTTTCCAGCTTGCACTCAGCTCTGCTGGAACTCTACAGCAAAACTGAGTCAGAGATGTTGGCCAGGAACAGAGTAGTACGTTAAATGCATAACTGAATTTGTTGCTCACAATGTGGTCTCCTTTACATTGAGGAAATGAAGCGTAGACTGTAGCTTTGCTGAACATCTACGTTCAGCCTGAAAAAAAAGTCTCTGCGAGCTTATGCTCGAAACGTCAACTCTTCCTGCTCCTCGGATGCTGCCTGACTGGCTGTGCTTTTCCAGTGCCATACCTTTTAATTCTTGTCACTTTACCGCACCAGCTTGTTCCCAGGCCAACATCCCTGTCTCAGGCTTGCTGCAGTGTTCCATCGAAGCTCAGCGTAAGCTGGAAGAACAACACCTCATTTTCGACTTGGGAATCATGCATTCCTCTGGACCCAATATCAAGTTCAATAATTTTAAGGCCTGAACCCTTACATGTCCTAGCCCCCAACCCCAAAGACCTAACCTTGTTAGCAACTAACAGTTTCCATTAACAACAATTCATTCTCCTCAGCAAATAACTATTCATTCCTTTATCCAAGTGTTCTCTCTCACTTTATGCTCTGTCCCCACCTATCGTTTACTCCTTACCCCCTCCCACACCCTATGTTCTGCATATAAATCAACCTTTTCCTAGTTCTGAGGAAGGGTCACTGGACCCGAAACATTGTGGGCGGCACGGTGGCACAGTGGTTAGCACTGCTGCCTCACAGCGCCTGAGACCCGGGTTCAATTCCCGCCTCAGGCGACTGACTGTGTGGAGTTTGCATGTTCTCCCCGTGTCTGCGTGGGTTTCCTCCGGGTGCTCCGGTTTCCTCCCACAGTCCAAAGATGTGCAGGGTCAGGTGAATTGGCCATGCTAAATTGACCGTAGTGTTAGGTAAGGGGTAAATGTAGGGGTATGGGTGGGTTTCGTTTGTGGACTTGTTGGGCCGAAGGGCCTGTTTCCACACTGTAATGTAATCTAATTAACTCTGATTTTTCTTCACAGATGCTGAGCTTTCCAGCAATTTCTGTTCTTGTTTGTTATTTTGTATCTGATTGGTGAAGAAAATTGCTCTGCAAAGTAAAGCAAATTGCTTTTACAATTCTGATTGTCATTGAGTAAAATTATTTGAATGCACACATCTTACTACATGTAATAATCTTACAGTCTGCACTCCCCCAAAGTTTACATTTAGACAAATAAAAACAAAATACTATTTGTTCAGAGAAAATAAAAACTCAATGCAGGACTTGACAATTCAACAACTGAAGTCTGCCATTTGACATGATCATGGTTGATCTCATCTTGTCCTCAACTCCACTTTCCTGCCTGTTCTCCCAAACCCTTCAAACTATTATTAGTCTAAAAACCTGTCCACCTCCTCAAGTTTAGTCAATGTCCCAGCATCCGTTAGGTCGGAGTAGTAAATTCCACAGATTCATGACCTTTTCAGTGAAGTAATTTCTCCTCATTTCTTTTTAAATCTGCTACCCCTATTGTAAAACTCTCCTAGATTATACCACATTAGGATACAGCCTTTCGTCGTCTGATTTAATTTAGGCCAGTTTTCAGGGATTCCTTGTTCTTTAGCTATTATATAAGCACTTAAGAAGACTGAATGTTGAAATTCTAACTTTATTTTCTTTTACTGTTCTACTCTGTAAGGAGTATAATATTGAACTTTTTACTTTATTTCTTTCTTTTCTAGTTTATACCTATGTACCTTTGTACTTTAGCTGGGGCAGGGAATGGTGACTTTGTACTGTGCTGTTGTATCCCCATACTTGAGTACATGTGATAATAAAATGTAATTCTAATTCTAAGAATCATTGAATGTTACAGTGCTGAATGAGGCCATTGACCCATCATGTCTGTACGAGAGTTAGTTCTACTCTTCAGACCTATCTCTGTAGTCATCTAACTTTTTCTCTTCCACGAGTTTTAAGAAGATTTGGAGCTCAGGTTGAGGTTCTGGACGTAGATTTGCTTGCTGAGCTGGAGCGTTCATTTCCAGACGTTTCATCACCCTACTAGGTAACACCTTTAGTGGGCTGCTGCGGGAAGCACCGTTCATGATTCCTGCTTTCTATTTATATGTTTGGGTATCTTTGGGTTAGTGATGTCATTTCCTGTTTGTTTTCTAAGGTGGTGGTAGATGGGATCTAACTCGATATGTTTGTTGACAGAGTTCCAGTTGGAATGCCATGCTCCTAGGAATTCTCATGCGTATCTCTGTTGGCTTGTCCTAGCATAGATGTGTTTACCCAGTCGAAATGGTGTCCTTCCTTATCTGTATGTAAGGATACTAGTGAGAGAGGGTTATGTTTTTGTGGCATGACCCTCTCTCACTATTATCCTTACATACAGATAAGGAAGGACACCACTTCGACTGGGACAACACATCCAAACAGAACTCTGTCAACAAACACATCAAGTTAGACCCCATCTACCACCCCCTGAGAGAAAAAACAGGAAATGACATCACCACAGAAAATGACATCACCAACACAAAGAAACCCAAACATATAAATAGAAAGCAGGAATCATGAACAATGCTTTGCCCAGAGGCCCAGTGAAGATGTTACCTAGTAGGGTGATGAAACGTCTGGAAATGAACGTGCCAGCTCAGCATAGAACATAGAAGAATACAGCGCAGTACAGGCCCTTCGGCCCTCGATATTGCGCCGATCCAAGTCCACCTAACCTACACTAGCCCACTATCCTCCATATGCCTATCCAATGCCCGCTTAAATGCCCATAATGAGGGAGAGTCCACCACTGCTACTGGCAGGGCATTCCATGAACATCTGTCCTATACCTACCCCCCCTTAATTTAAAGCTATGCCCCCTTGTAATAGCTGACTCCATAAGTGGAAAAAGATTCTCACTGTCGACCCTATCTAAATCCCTAATCATCTTATACACCTCTATCAAGTCACCCCTAAACCTTCTTTTCTCCAATGAAAACAACCCCAAGTGCCTCAGCCTTTCCTCATACGATCTTTCTACCATACCAGGCAACATCCTGGTAAACCTCCTCTGCACCCATTCCAGTGCCTCCACATCCTTCCTATAGTATGGCGACCAAAACTGCACACAATACTCCAGATGTGGCCGCACCACAGTCTTATACAACTGCAAAATGACCTCAGTACTCCGGAACTCAATTCCTCTACCAATAAAAGCCAGTACGCCATATGCCTTCTGCACCGCACTATTTACCTGGGTGGCAACTTTCAAAGATTTGTGTACATGGACACCAAGATCCCTCTGCTCATCCACACTACCAAGTATCCGACCGTTAGCCCAGTACCCCATCTTTTTATTACCCTTACCAAAGTGAATCACCTACAAGCAAACCTACATCCATTACCTCTTTCAAATAGATATCCAGCTCTCTTTTCTATGAAACTTCCTATAGAATCCATTCTCCTAGGCAAATTCCCAGTTCCAAATCCTAACAACTCTCAGTGAAGTCGTTTATCCTCACCTCATTCCTAGCTCTCTTCCTGACAACCTTGAAATTGTGACCCCCTAGTTATTGACATGCCAAATAATGGAAACAGAATGTTCTTCCTTACCCTGTTAAAACTGTTCATAAGTTTAAACATCTCGGGTTAGGTCACCTTTTAATCTTCTCTGCTCCAAGATGAGTAAGTGCAAGCTCTCTAATCTTTCGTGTACCTAAAATCTTTCATACCTGGTTATAATTCTTGTAACTCTCCTCTTAAGTCGCTCAAGGGCTTTAACATTCATCCTTAAATAAGGATCTTATATAATACTCCAAATGTGGTCTGACCAATGATTTAAAAGAGGTGTAATATCACTTGTTTTTATATACTCTACACGCTGTACTTATAAACCTAATGATCTTATAAGCTTTCTGTTGTGGACCAGATCAGATCCCCAAAGCATGTCATGGTCATAGCCAACTAAAGGCCTTCCTGAATCTGTGTGAGTCTTGACCCTGCCCACTCATGACTTTTTTTTGTCTTATTCAAAAAAACACCCAGGGAAAACTCAAAGCTGTTTACGACCTGCCTATCTAAAGGGGATATTTCTTCACCACTGTGACAACACTCCTCTACCAGAGAAACAGCGTGTAATTGTTTATTAAAGGCATTGGATTGTCATACATCTCTATGAAAAAATTGAACCATAAATATACAAGGATGGCTTCATTTTCAAAGCCTTTAGTCTCTCACTGTTAGCATTCTGTATTATATATGTATTGTATTAACTCTAAGCATATAAATATTCAATTATATAATCCATTTCTTCAGTCACTGAGCACTTCCATCTTCCTTCATTAAAGTCATGACCATGCATTTCCAATTACATTCTCTCATCCAACCACATGCACAATTCTCAAATTGAATGGCTATTACAATAAACACCATCGAAATAGTCTATTTTTATACTTATGTTTTTCCAAAAACACTAAGGTGTTACGATCAGTATGCACAATTGCCTCAGATATATTGCTAATAAAATTACTGTTGAAATATTGCAACACCAACACCAAACTCAAGGTATCTTTCTCAATGGTGGAATATTTCTTTTGATGAACATTCAACTTTTGGGAAAAATACCCAATAGGTCTTTCTATCTTCATATCGTCTTCTTGCAAGACTACAGCACCAAAACCCACATCACTGCATCAATAGTGGCCTTGAAAGGCTTTAGGCAATTGGGTGTTCCAAACAGCATGACAGTGCTCAACACAGCTTACAGTCAGTCAGATGCCTTCTGACAGTCATCTGTTCAGTGAAATTTATTGCACTTCTTCAACATATCAGTAAGTGCAGTGGCCATCTGCTAAAATTCAGTATGAATATCTGATAAAAATCACTCAAACCCAGGCATTGCAGTAATTCCTTCTTTTCAGCGGTATAGGAAACTCCCCAATAACATCACATGGAGCCATCTGTCTATGTCCAATGGTATGTTCTAGGAATGTGACTTGGGCTTTCGTGAACTTACTCGGCCAGATTTATTGCCAAGCCCACTTCCTAAAGTTGATCAAATAATTCCACTAGATGCTATAAATGTTCCTTCCATGTGTGACTAATAGCACCAGATTGTCTATGTACACCACAAAATTGTGTAATCCCAAAATACCTTTGAAATGTGGCCAATGATTTCTACCTACCAAATGGCATGGCTTAAATTTGGTAAACTCTGTTTGGTGTCATGAAATCTTCTTTGCTCATTCGGAAATCGGTACCTATCAGTATCCTTTGAAGAAGTATTTTTCACTGTATGCTGTAAGAAAGTACACGTGACAATAAATAAATCAAATCAAACAATGCAATGAGGAATTTACAACAGCTAGGGGGTATGATGCATGGCAGTTATAGGAAGGGAGAAAAGTTGCAGATGCAGGCAAATAGATGGGTTAACTCCAGGAAAGGTAGGAGAGGTAGACAGTTAGTGCAGGAGTCTTCTATTGGCTATCCCCACCTCAAGCAAGTATGCTGTTCTAGGAAATGTAAGGGGTGATGAACTCTCAGGGTAATGTAGCACGAACAGCCAAGTTTCTGGTATTGAAACAGGCTCTAATGTAATGAGGGGTACATTGGGTTCCAAATGATGGATTGTGATAGGGGATGCTCTGATCAGAGGCACAGATAGACATTTCTGCGGCCAGTAGCGAAAAATCAGAACGGTTAGTTGCCTCCCTGGTGCCAGGATCAAGGATGTCTCAGCGAGGGTGCAGAATGTTATCAAAGGGGAGAAGGACCAGCAGGAGGTCATTGTGCACATTGGAACCAATGACATAGGACAGGAAAAGGATGAGGTTCTGATGGGAGAATGGAGGTCCTCAAGGGTTGTAATATCTGGATTACTACTGGTGCTATGAGCTAGTGAGGGTAGGAATAGGAGGATAGAGCAGAAGAATGTGTGGCTGAGGCGCAAGTGCATGGGAGAGGGGTTCACATTTTTGGATCATTGGAATCTCTTCTGGGGTAGAAGTGACTTGTACAAGAATGATGGATTGCATCTGAATTGAAAGGGACAAATATGCTGGCAGGGGGATTGGCTAGAGCTGCTCAGGAGAATTTAAACTAGTAAGGTGGGCAGGTGGGACCCAGGGAGATAGCGAGGAAAAAGATCAATCTGATGTTGCTACAGCTGGAAAAGGAGCAAGTCAAACAGTCAGGGCAGGCAGGGACAAAGCAGAGAAGAATGTGGAATTGATAAATTAAACTGCATTTATTTCAATACAAGAGGCCATCAGGTAACTCAAGGCACAATTAGGAACATGGGACTGGGATGATCATTGCAATTACAGAAGCATGGCTCAGGGATGGACAAGCCTGGCAGCTTAATGTTCCAGATATAAATGCTACAGGAAGGATAGAAAGGGAGGCAAGAGAGGAGGGGGAGTGGCGTTTCTGAAAAGGGACTGCATTATAGCTGTACAAGGAAAGATATTCCTGGGAATGCATCCAGGGCAGTCATTTGGGTGGAACTGAGAAGTAAGAAAGGGATGATCACCTTATTGTGATTGTATTATAGACCCCCTAATAGTCAGAGGGAAATTGAGAAGCAAATTTGTTAGGAGATTTTAGTTATCTGTAAGAATGAGGGTGTTTATGGTAGGAGATTTTAACTTTTCAAACACAGATTGGGACTGCCATTGTGTTAAGGGTTTAGATGGAGAGGAATTTATTATGTGTGTACAATAACATTTTCTGATTCAGTATGTAGATGTACCTACTAGAGAAGTTTCAAAACTTGACCTACAGTTGGGAAATAAGGCAGGGCAGGTGACTGAGGTGTCAGTGGGGAAGCACTTTGGGACCAACGACCATAATTCTATTAGTTTTAAAATAGTGATGAAAGAGGACAGACCGGATCGAAAAATTGAAGTTCTAAATTGGAGGAAAGCTAATTTTTATGGTGTTAGATAAGATCTTTTGAAAGCTGACTGGGAGCAGATGTTTACAAGTAAAGTCTGGAAAATGGGAAGCCTTCAGAAATGAGATAATGAGAGTTCAGAGACCGTATATCCCTGTTTGGGTGAAAGGAAAGGCTAGTAGGTGCAGGCAATGCTGGATGACTAGAGAAATTGAGGTTTCAGTTAAGAAAAAGAAGGGAGTATATGTCAAGAGTGCAATGCTGGAAAAACACAGCAGGTCACGCAGTATTCAATGAGCAGGAAAATCAATGTCTCAAGCATAAGCCCTTCATCAGAAATGAGGCTGGTGGGCCAGGGGCCTGAGAGATAAATGGGAGGAGGTGGGACTGTGTAGGAATAGATGACGTTGGGGGAAAAGGTGATAGGTCGGAGAGAAGGGTAGAGCGGATAGACAGGAAAGATGATGGACAGGTCAAGAGGGCAGTGCCGAATTGGAGGCTTGGGACTGGGATAAGGTAAGTGGAGGGGAAATGAGGAAACTGGTGAAATCCACATTGATCCTGTGTGGTTGCAGGGTCCCAAGGCGGAAGATGAGGTGTTCTTCCTCCGGTGTCAGGTAGTTAGGGTTTGGTGATGGTGGAGTGGGAGGGGGAGTTGAAGCATTCAGCCATGGGACAGTTGGGGATGGTTGGTGCAGGTGTCCCAGAGATGTCCTCTGAAACAAACTGCAAGTTGGCACTCTGTCTCCCTGATGTAAAGGAGACCACATCGGATACAACAGATCCAGTAGTTGTGGAAGTACAGGTAAATTTCTGTCGGATGTGGAAGGATCCTTTGGGGCTTTGGATGGAGGTGAGGGGAAGATGTGGGTGCAGGTTTTGCACTTCTTGCGGTGGCAGGGGAAGGTGCCTGGAGTATGGTGTCAGCTGGTGGGGGCGTGGATGGCCACACTCTTGAATCTGATCTCCAGCATCCGCAGTCCTCACTTTCTCCTCGAAGGAAGCATACGTCAGGTATAGACAGGAGAGATCGAGAGAATCCTTAGCAGAGTATAAAGGCAGTAGGAATATGCTTAAGAGGGAAATCAGCTGGGCAAAAAGGGGACATGAGATAGCTTTTGACAAATTGGGTTAAGGATAATCCAAAGTGTTTTATAAATACATTAAGGACAAAAGGGTAACTAGAGAGAGAATAGGATCCCTCAAAGATCAGTAAGGCAGCCTATGTGTGGAGCCGCAGGAGGTGGGGGAAATACGAAATGAGTATTTTGTATCAGTGGAGATGTATGGAAGATATAGAATTTGGGGAAATAGATGGTGATATCTTGAAAAAATGTCCATAATACAGAGGTGGAGTGCTGAAAGTCTTAAAATGCATAAAAGTAGTTAAATTCCCAGGACCTGATCAGGTGGTACCCTTGAACTCTGTGGGAGGCTAGGGAAGTGATTGCTGGGCCCTTTGCTGAGATATTTGTATCATCGATCGTCACAGGTGTGCCAGAATACTGAAAGTTGGCTAATGTGGTACCTTAAGAAAGATGGTGAGGAAAGACTAGTGAGCCTGACGGTGATGGGAAGTTGTTGGAGGGAATCCTGAGGGAGAGGATTTACATGTATTTTGAAAGGCAAGGACTGGTTAGGGATAATCAGCATGGTTGTGTGCATGGGAAATGATGTCTCTCGAACTTGCTTGAGATTTTGAAGAAGTAACAAACAGGATTAATAAGGGCAGAGTGGTGGACATGATCATTATGAACTTCAGTAAGGTGTTTGACAAAGTTCCCATAAGAGACTGGTTAGCAAGGCTAGATCTCATGGAATCCAGAGAGAACTAGCCTTTTGGATAC
>NC_057711.1:93141914-93153807 GCF_004010195.1 Chiloscyllium plagiosum
AAATCAATCATAGAATAAGAGAGTCATTGTCGTAGAGCTGTACCGCATGAAAATGGGCCCTTTGATCAACATGTCCATGCCAACCATTATCCTAAGTTAATCTTGCCCCATTTCCCAGCATTTAGCCCATACTCCTCCAAACCCTTCCTATTCATATACCCATCCAAATGCCTTTCAAATGTGGTAATTGTACCAGCCTCTACCATTTCCTCTGGCAGCTCATTCCATCTGTGTGAAAATGTTTCCCCTTAGGTTCCTTTTAAATCTTTCCCCTCTCACCTTAAATACTCTAATTTTTGATTTCCCCATTCCAGAGAAAAGATCTTCACCATATCCATCCACCTTGATTTTATAAACCTCTGGAAAGGTTACCCCATCAGCCTCCGACACTCCAGGGAAAATATCTCCAGTCTGTTTCACCTCTCCCTTTGCTTAAACCCTCCAAACTTGGCAACATACTTGTAAATATTTTCTAAACCTTTTCAAGTTTCACAACATCTTTCCTATACCAGGGAGATCAGAATTGTCTACAGTATTCCAAAAGTGGCCTAACCATTGTCCTGTACAGCTGCAACAGTCCCAACTCCTATACTCACTCAACTGACCAATGATATAGCTAGGAAAGGGATTGAGGATCTGAAAAGTGGAAGCTGAAGAGCAGGACGAGTAGAGTAGTGATCTAGGTTTGCTACCGGTGCCACGAGATAGTGAGATGAGGAACAGTCAGTGAATGCAGCTTAACACGTGGCTGCGAGGCTGGTGCAGGAGGAAGGGCTTCAGAATACCTTCTGGGGAAGGTGGGACCTGTTCATGAAGGACAGGTTGCACCAGAACTGAAGGGGTACAAATGTCCTGGGTGGGTGATTTGCTTGTGTGATTCGGGAGGGTTTAAACTAGTTTGGCAGGGGGGTAGGAATCAGAGCCACATATCTGAGAGGGGGTCTGTTACAGACAGGGCAGTGACAGGATCTCGTACAGCTTTAGAGGATTACAGGCTTGCTAGAAAGGAGCTCAGAAATGGACTGAGGACAGCCAGGAGGGGGCACAAAAAAGGCTTGGCAAGAAGGATTAGGGAGAACCCAAAAGCATTTTACTCATACGTGAGGAATAAGAGAAAGATCAGGAATAGCGGAGGGAACTTGTGCATGGAGTCTGAGCAGATAGGGGAAGCCCTAAATGGGTTTTTTGCTTCGGTTTTCACCAAGGAAAGGGAAATTGTTGTCAATGAAAGCTTTGAGGAGCTGGGATACCAGATCAAGATTGATGAAGTTGATGTGCTGGAAATTTTGGAAAACAGTAAGATTGATAAGTCCCCAGGGCCAGACCAGATTTATCCTCGGCTGCTCCGGGAAGCAAGAAAGGAGGTTGCTAAGCCACTGGCGAGGATATTTGCCACCTCACTCTCCACGGGAGTCGTACTGGAGGATTGGAAGGAGGCGAATGTTGTTTCTCTTTTCAAGAAGGGTAATAGGGAAATCCTGCCAATTACAGACCAGTCAATCTTACGTCTGTGGTCAGTAAAGTTTTGGAAAGAATTCTGAGGGATAGGATTTATGCAAAGCATAGTGTGATTAAAGGCAGTCAGCATGGCTTTGTGAGGGGCAGGTCATGCCTCACAAATCTTATTGTGCACTTTGAGGAGGTGTCAAGCCAGGTCAACGAAGGTCGAGCAGTGGATGTGGTATATATGGACTTCAGCAAGGCATTTGATAAGGTTCCCCATGGTAGGCTTGTTCATAAAGTCAGGAAGTATGGGATACAGTGATATTTGGCTATCTGGATTCAGAATTGGCTGGCTGACAGAAGGCAGAGAGTGGTTATAAATGGAAAGTATTCTGCCTGGAGGTCAGTGTTGAATGGGGTCCCACAGGGCTCTGTTCATGGGCCTCTGCTCTTTGTAGTTTTTATAAATGACTTGGATGAGGAGGTTGAGGGATGGGTTAGTCAAATTTGCAGATGACACAAAGGTTGGAGGTGTTGTCGATAGTATAGAGGGCTACTGCAGGCTGCAGTGTGACATAGATAGGATGCAGAGCTGGGCTGAGAAATGGCAGATGAAGTTCAACCTGGATAAATGTGAAGTGATACATTTTGGAAGGTCGAACCTGAATGCTGAATATAGGATTAAAGACAGGATTATTGGCAGTGTGGAGGAACAGAGGGATCTGGGTGTGCAAGTACATAGATCCCTCAAAGTTGCCACCCAAGTGGATAGAGTTGTTGAGAAAGCTTATGGTGTTTTGACTTTCATGAACAAGGGGATCAAGTTTAAGAGCTACGAGGTTTTGCTACAGCTGTACAAGTCCCTGGTGAGACCTACTTTAGGAAAGATACAGAGGCTTTGGAGAGGGTGAAAAGAAGATTTACTAGGATGCTGCCTGGACTGGAGGGCTTGCCTTATGAAGAAAGATTGAATAAGTTTGGCCTTTTCTCTCTGGAAAGAAGGAGGAAGAGAGGAGACCTGATTGAGGTATGCAAGATAATGAGTGGAATAGATAGTGTCAATAGCCAGAGACTTTTCCCAGGGCAGGATTGACTGGTACGAGGAGTCATAGTTTGAAGATATTAGGAGAAAGGTATAAAGGAGACGCAGAGGTAGGTTCTTTACGCAGAGTTGTGAATGCATGGAATGCGTTGCCAGCTGTGGTGGTGGAAGCAGAGTCATTGGGAACATTTAAGCGACTGCTGGACATGTACATGGATAGCAACGAGTTGAGGGGTGAGTAGGTTAAGTTATTATATTTTACATCAGCACAACATCGTAGGCCAAAGGGCCTGTTCTGTGCTGTACTTTTCTATGTTCTGCATGAAATTCAAGTTGATGTATTCTTTCTTAAAAAAAAAGCCCATCTTTAAATTTGACACTGCTTATGTCACACTGTAAGTTCACCCACCTACCAGTGGTGGTGATGTAGTTTAAAACATATATTACAACCCAAGATGCTGACAGCGTTTCATTGGAAATGTTGATACAGGGATTGTTCATAAGCATTGAAGAGGGTTCATTTTTAGCAGTTTGTCCCATGGTGTCATTATATTTTCTAATTAACCCATTCAAATATGTTATTGCGTACTTCTGGAGCAGGTGGATCTTGAACATGGGCCTCTTGTCTCAGAGGTAGGGAGTCCATTATAACTTTGCCAACAACCTTGTTTATATTATAATTATACCAGTGATACAGGAAAAGCAATTCTCAAGAGACTTCCCAGCCTGATTTTAAAATGAGGATTGGGAGTGGCAGAGTCACTTTATTGGTGACCTTTAAGCAGCAATTGGATAGGTACATGGATAGGTGCTTAAGCTTGGACAAATGTTCGGCACAACATTGTGGGCCGAAGGGCCTGTTCTGTGCTGTATTGTTCTATGTTCTATGTTCTAAAGAGCTTGATGAATTTCTGCCCAGTTTTCATTTGCCTGAGTACGTAATAGTCTCCAATTCCTCGTCAAGACTTCATGTTTAAGATAGTAACATTCTGCCATACACTGAGATTTGTTTTCTGCGTACGCCTTTTGATACAGCTCCTTTATCTTTTCACCTTTCTGCTGTTTCAGACTGGAGGCCTGTGACCAGTGGAGTTCTACAAGGATCGGTGCTGGATTCTCTACTTTTTGTCATTTACATAAATGATTTGGATGTGAGCATAAGAGGTACAGTTAGTAAGTTAGAACATAGAACATAGAAGAATACAGCGCAGTACAGACCCTTCGGCCCTCGATGTTGCGCCGATCCAAGCTCACCCAACCTACACTAGCCCACTATCCTCCATATGCCTATCCAATGCCCGCTTAAATGCCCATACTGGCAGGGCATTCCATGAACTCACGACTCGCTGAGTAAAGAACCTACCCCTAACATCTGTCCTATACCTACCCCCCTTTAATTTAAAGCTATGCCCCCTTGTAATGGCTGACTCCATACGTGGAAAAAGATTCTCACTGTCGACCCTATCTAAACCTCTAATCATCTTGTACACCTCTATCAAGTTACCCTTAACCTTCTTTTCTCCAATGAAAACAACCCCAAGTGCCTCAGCCTTTCCTCATACGATCTTTCTACCATACCAGGCAATATCCTGGTAAACCTCCTCTGCACCCGTTCCAGTGCCTCCACATCCTTCCTATAGTATGGCGACCAAAACTGCACACAATACTCCAGATGCGGCCGCACCAGAGTCTTATACAACTGCAACATGACCTCAGTACTCCGGAACTCAATTCCTCTACCACCAAATTCCTTGACACCAAAATTGGAGGTGTAGTGGACAGCGAAGAGGATTACCTCAGATTACAACAGGATCTGCACCGGATGGGCCAATGAGCTGAGAAGTGGCAGATGGAGTTTAACTCAGATAAATGCGAGGTGCTGTATTTTGGGAAGGCAAATCTTAGCGGGACTTATACACTTAATGGTCAGGTCCTAGGGAGTGTTGCTTAACATAGAGACTTTAGAGTGCAGGTTCATAGCTCCTTGAAAGTGGAGTGGCAGGTAGACGGGATAGTGAAGAAGGCGTTTGGTATGCTTTCCTTTATTGGTCAGAGTATTGAGTACAGGAATTGGGAGGCCATGTTTCAGCTGGATAGGACATTGGCTAGGCCACTGTTGGAATATTGCGTGCAATTCTGGTCTCCTCCCTGTCAGAAAAATGTTGTGAAACTTGAAAGGGTTCAGAAAAGATTTGAAAATGTGTTGCTGGAAAAGCGCAGCAGGTCAGGAAGCATCCAGGGAACAGGAGAATCGACGTTTCGGGCATAAGCCCTTCTTCAGGATGCCTTCCTTGAAGAAGCTCTCTTCTTCCCCATTTTCAGCTCTGATCTCCAGCATCTGCAGACCTCACTTTCTCCTCAGAAAAGATTTACAAGGATGTTGCCAGGGTTAGAGGATTTGAGCTATAGGGAGAGGCTGAACAGGCTGGGGCTGTTTTCCCTGGAGCGTCAGAGGTTGAGGGGTGACCTTATAGAGGTTTACAAAATTATGAGGGGCATGGATATGACAAAGTCTTTTCCCTGGGGTGGGGGAGTCCAGAAGTAGAGGGCATAGGTTTAGGTGTGAGGGGAAAGATATAAAAGAGACCTACGGGGCAATGTTTTCACGCAGAGAGTGGTACATGTATGGAATGAGCTGCCAGAGGAAGTGGTGGAGACTGGTACAATTGCAACATTTAAGAGACATTTGGATGGGTATATGAATCGGAAGAGTTTGGAGGGATATGGGCCGGGTGCTGGCAGGTGGGACTAGATTGAGTTGGGATATCTGGTTGGACCGAAGGGTCTGGTTCATGCTGTACATCTCTATGACTCTATGACTCTAATTCAACCAACTTGCTTGAACAAAAGTATGCACTTTGTCCTCCATCTGTTTGTGTTTTTTTTCTCAAGTGTTTGATCAAATAGCTTCTGATAATTGAACTTCAACTTCCCTATATTTATGCTAGGATTCCTCCTCCTCTTTCAACCTGTCTTTATGATCTTGTTACAACTCAGTCAGCAAAAATCTCAGGATTTTCTACCTGTAACATCTGAATTGTCTGATTTTTCCAGTAGCCTTTCAACCACAGTAGGCATCACTCCCACCAATGATCCAGCTATATAATTAGCAAAGGATATACTATATTTCTGGAACAAAAAATTTCTCTATTACTTACCACCACTTCACCACTTCTCACCAGACTCTCCATTCTCACCTTATATACCAGAGCAGTGCTCTTCTCACCATGAATTCCACATATTACCACCTTATCTGGCAATACCCCTTCTGAATTACATGGCTGTTTATCTCTCCCCAAAGACTGACTTGCTTCCATATCTCATAAAATCTAATTTTTTTCATATACTCCTTCAGGGGCATATGAAAAAACCTTACCACTTTTCACTTTAATTGGCTACTATTTAAGAAAGGTCGTAAGGATAAGCCAGGGAACAATAGATCAGAGATTCTGACATTGGTGGTGAGCTCGTTCTTGGAGAGAATCCTGAGAAACAGGATTTACATTTATTTAGAAAGGTATGGACTGACTAGGGATGGTCAACATGGTTGTATGTATGGAAAGTCATGTCTCACTAACTTGACTGTTTTTTGAAGAAGTAATGAAGAGCATTCATGAGGGAAAAGGGTGGGCGTGACCTAAATGGACTTCAGGAAGGAGTTCGACAAGGTTCATCAAGATAGATTGGTTAGCAAGGTGAGATAACATGAAATACAGGGAGAACTAGCCATTTGGATACAGAACTGGCCCGAACTGGTGGTGGTGGCGGGTTGCTTTTCAGACTGGAGGCCTGTGACCAGTGGAATTCCAAAAGGATCATTAGTGGGTCCACTGCTCTTTGTCATTCATATAAATAATTTTGATATGAACATAGCATGTATGGTTAGTAAATTTGTAGATGATACCAAAATTGGAGGTGAAGGGGACAGCAAAGAAGGTTATCTCAGAATACAACAGGGTGTTGATCAGATGGACCAATGGGCTGAGGAGTGGCATATAGACTTTAATTTTGATAAGTATGAGGTGCTG
Organism: Chiloscyllium plagiosum; assembly: GCF_004010195.1. Taxonomy (NCBI): domain Eukaryota; kingdom Metazoa; phylum Chordata; class Chondrichthyes; order Orectolobiformes; family Hemiscylliidae; genus Chiloscyllium; species Chiloscyllium plagiosum. Next base: position 93,148,428 of record NC_057711.1, read on the forward strand.
CATTGTGGAAAGGCAAATCAGTGCAGGACTTAAACACTTAATGGTAAGGTTCTGGGGAATGTTGCTGAACAAAGAGACCTTGGAATGCAGGTTGTTGTTCCTTGAAATTGGTGTCACAAGTAGACAGGATAGTGAAGACGGCATTTGGTATGTGTGCCTTTATTGGACAGTGCATTGAGATTAGTAGTTGAGAGGTCATGTTGCAGCTGTGCAGGACATTGGTTAGGCCGCTTTTGGAATACTGTGTACAATTCTAGTCACCTGGCTTTAGGAAGGATGTTGTGAAACTTGGAAGGGTTAAGAAAACATTTTACAAGAATATTGCCAGGGTTGGAGCATTTAAGCTATGGGGAGAGGTTGAATAGGCTGGGGCTATTTCCCTGGAGTAACAAAGGCTGAGGGGTGACCTGAGAGAGATTAATAAAATCATGTGGGGCACAGATAAGGTAAATAGACAATGTCTTTTCAATGGGGTGGGTGAGTCAAAAACGAGAGTGCATGGGTTTAAAGTAAGAGTCAAAAGATTTAAAAGGGACCTAAAGAGTAACTTTTTCACACAGAGGGTGGTGCATGTATGGAATGAGCTGCCAGGACAATTGGTGAAGGCTCATGCAATTACATTTAAAAAGCATCTGGATAGGTATATAAATAGGAAAGATTTGGAGGGATATGGGTCAAATGCTGGGAAATGGGACTCAATTTATCTGGGATTGGAAGTTATGTGTGAATTCACAGGAAGTGGAAGAGGTCCTTAATGAGTACTTTGTATCGGTACTCACCGAGGAGAAGGGAATCACTGATGTTGAGTCAAGGATGAGTGTGTGAATACTCCAGAGAATGTCGAGAGGAGCAAGTTTTGGGTATTCTAAATTGCATCAAAGTTGACAAGTCCACAGGGCTAGATGGGATCTCTCTCAGGCAAGAGACAGGGGAAGAAATATTTGGGACATTGGCAGATATTTTCACATCTTCTTTGACCAGAGGTGATGTTCCAGAGGACTGGAGATTAGCCAATGTTTAAGAAAGGAAGCAGGGACAATCCAGGAAATTATAGACCGGTGAGCCTGACATCTGTGGTGGAGAAGCTTTTGAAGAAAATACTGAGGGACAAGATGCATGCATATTTGGAAGAAAATGGAGTAGTTAGTGACAGGAAAGTCATGTCTCACGACCTGATTGAATTCTTTGAAGAGGTGGGAAGGTTTGTGGATGCAGTACTCTTGTAAGGCAATTGATAAAGTTCGACATGGCAGATTGGTACAAAAATTAAGTTCACATGGGATTCAGGTTTGGCTGTCTAGATGGATACAAAAGTGGCTTGGTCATAGAAGACAGACGGTAGTGGTGGAAGGTAGTGGTCTCTATTTCAGAATAGAGACCGGTAACTATTGGTGTTCTACAGGGATCGGTCTTAGGTCCTCTGTCAGTTGTAGCATATATAAATGATCTGGATGAAAATGTAGGGGGTCTGATTAGTAAGTTTGCAGATGACAAGAAGATTGTTGGAGATGCTGATAGTGCTGACAATTGTAAATGAATAGAACAGAGTATAGATAAATTGTCGACTTAGACACAGAACTCTCAGAGGGAGTTTAATCCAAACAAATGCAACATTATGGAGGATCAAATTTAAGTGTGACTGTTACTGTAAATGGAAAACCCTTAGAAACATTAATATACAGGTGGATCTGGTCGTGCAGGGCCACAGTTCCCTAAAAGTGGCAACACAGATGGCCAAGGTGATTAAGAAGGCATATGACCTGCCTCATTGGACTGGGCATGGAATACAAGAGTTGGCAAACCATGCTGCAGCTTTATAAATCCTTGTAAGGTTGCATTTAGAGTATTGTAAATGGTTTTGGTTGCCACACTGCCAGAAGGACATGTACGCTTTTGAGAGAGTGCAGAGAGGTTCAACAGAATGTTGCCTGGTCTCGAAGTTATGAGGAAAGGTTAAAAAGACTAGAATTGTTTTCACTGGAAAGATGGTGGCTGAGAGGAGACCTGATAGAGGTCTACAAAACTATGACAAGCATAGATTGGCTGGATAGTCAGAGGCATTTTCCCAGTTTTGAAGTTTCAATTACAAGGGGGCATAGGTGCAAGGTGAGAGGGGGAAAGTTTAAGGGAGTTGTGTAAGTGAAGTTTTCAGGCAGAGTGTGATAGGAGCCTGGAACTTACTGCCAGAAGAGGTGGTTGAAGCAGATACTTTGGCGACAGTTAAGAGGCATCTAGATGTTTCTATGAATAGGGAGGGAATAGAGGGATAGGAACCAAATAAGGGCAGAATGTTTGTTTTTTAGTTTAGTTAGGGCATGATGATCAGCACCGGCTTGGAGGTCAAAGGACCTGTTCCTGTGCTGTACTTCTCTTTTGATCTTATATTCTTTATCATATATGGTCGGCATGGATGATTTGGACTGAAGAGTCTGTTTCCATACTGTACATCTCTATGACTCTAAAACTCATGAAAATAAATAAATCAAATTCTTCAGAAAGATTTGGCACTTTTTTCTCAATCAATCTCGACTAGGCTGCACATTGTTTGACAGTACTTCACCTTCAATTGTGACTTCCTTTACTGTTCTAACAAACACCACTGGCTTATCATTTTTTTTAAGCACATCCATTTTCCCAGTGCATTTTTTAAACCACCAATACTGTGACGTCATGTATCCTATGGTGTGTTACAGGGAAAATATCAGGGATGTTTTAGTTCCCTTCCTCCCTCTTGGGCTTCTTTGTTAACCTGTGGTAAACTATCTTTAAAATCTTCAATAAGATACTCTCCAGATATATTCTCTGACTGACAAAGTTTGATTGAATAAACAATAAGCAGATGGTTGGTGGCCAATATGCTACTGGCCAGCCTGCCTAGCCTTTCTTCATAAGGCAGGACAAAGTGAGGACTGCAGATGCTGGAGATCAGAGTCGAGAGTCTGGTGCTGAAAAAGCACAGCAGGTCAGGCAGCATCTAAGGAGCAGGAGAACAAACGTTTCGGACATAAGCCCTTCATCAGTCAAGTAAACCTATTCTGTTTCCATTACATTAGTATAAGTACAATGCGCAGCACTCCAAATGCAGTCTTACCAACATTCTGTATAAGTGGTGCATAACCTTCTGATTCTCATATTCAGTTGCCCTCACAATAAAATATAACACTTTTAAAGTTAAAATATCACATAACACCAGGTTATAGTCCAACAGGTTTAATTGGAAACACTAGCTTTCGGAACACTGCTCCTACATCAGGTGGTTGTGCAGTATACGATTGTAAGACACAGAATTTATAGCAAAATATAAAGTGTGATGTAACTGAGTTATGTATTGAAACGACCTGGATTTTTTGTTAAGTCTCTCATCTGTTAGAATGACTGTGTTAGTTTCACTTTTTTCATATGTAAATCGCAAGTCTTTTTTTAAAACTTACATTCTCAAGTGAACTTTAACAATTGGTGTCAGCCCAGATAATGTATTGAAGGTGTGGGAACCCCCTGTGTGCTGCTGTCTGTGCCACAACACTTAGACTGATTCTAATCTAAAAAATGAATTAATAGAATCTTAAATGGATTCATTCAGTTTTTGAGCAAAGTACAATGTAAATCTGCAAGTCCAAATTCACCCCCACAAACTTATATGTGTATGTGTGCATGTGGGTGTGTGAGGGTGCATGTGTGAGGGTGGGAGTTTGTGTGTGTGTGTTTGTAGTACAATGGGGTCACCTGTAGTGTGACATGAACCCAAGGTTCTGGTTGAGGCCATCCGGTTGAGGGTACCGAACTTGGCTATCAGCGTTTGCTTGGCAACGTTTCGTTGCTGCCTGTCCTGAAGTCTGCCTTGGAGGATGGTCACCCAAAGGTCCAAGGTCAAATGTCCCGGACCACTGAAGTGTTCTTCAAGTTGGAGGGAACACTCCTGTCTGTTGATTGTTGTGTGGTGAATGGGCACCAACGAAAAGTGGCCGAGCAGAGGCTGATAGCGAAGTTCAGTACCCATAGGGATGGCCTCAACTGGGACCTTGGATTCATGTGACCCCATTGCACTACACACACACACACACACACACAGTCCAACACCGGCATCTCCAAAACATAACATTCTACCAGCCTTCCTGACTTCTTGCTTAAGCTACATATTAACCTTCTGCGATTTGTGCACTTGGACACCAGACTTTTCTACACTTCACAGCTCTACAACCTCACCATATAGATAATATGTTTCTTTACTATTCTTTCTGCCATCTTAATATGTGGGAGCCATGGGGACTCCTGCAGTAACCAACTCTTCTTTCTGGATTGCCTTGTGTTCACCCATTCCCTTGCTTCCTCTAGCCCCAGCAGTTTGTCCAGCACATTTTCCTAAATAGTACTGCTTTTTTTCAGTTCAACTCATTCACCAACCAATTTTGCTGTTTTACTTTTGTCCCAAACCTAAATGAACAATTTGTCACAGCTTATCATGCACTGTTTAAATGTTTGCCTAAGTCTATTCACCATCCTGTCCATCCCTCTAAGTAACATTTCCCAAGTCATCATAGCCGCTTGCATCTTAGACCATTCTAGATTCATAGGTTTTCAGAGCAATAGTCCAGAGAACATAGAACATAGAACATTACAGCGCAGTACAGGCCCTTCGGCCTTCGATGTTGTGCCGCCCTGTCATACTAATCTGAAGCCCATCCCACTTATTCCATGTACGTCTGTTTGCCTGTCCAATGACGACTTAAATGCACTTAAACTTGGAGAACCTACTACCGGTGCAGGCAAAGCATTCCATACCCTTACTTCTCTCTGAGTAAAGAAACTACCTCTGACATCTGTCTTATAGAGCTAAGAGCAGCAAGGAGGGGACATGAAAGGTCCTTAGTTGGTAGGATTAGGGAAAATCCAAAGGCTTTCTATAGGTATGTCAGAAATAAAAGAATGACGAGGGTAGGAATAGGTCCAGTCAAGGATAGTAGTGGGAAGTTGCGTGTGGAGGCTGAAGAGATTGGGGAGACACTGAATCAATACTTTTCGTCAGTATTCACTCAGGAACAGGACATTGTTGCTGATGTGAATACTGAGTCACAATTAAGTAGAATGAATGGCTTTGAGGTATGTAGGGAAGAGGTGTTGGAAATTCTGGAAAGGGTGAAAATAGACAAGTCCCCTGGGCCTGATAGCATTTATCCTAGGATTCTCTGGGAAGCAAGGAAGGAGATTGCAGAGCCATTGGCCTTGATTTTTATGTCCTCGTTGTCTAAAGGAATAGTGCCAGAAGACTGGAGGATAGCAAATGTGGTTCCCTTGTTCAAAAAGGGGAGTAGGGATAACCCGAGTAACTATAGGCCGGTGAGTCTCACTTCTATTGTGGGCAAAGTCTTAGAGAGAATTATAA
>NC_057711.1:93155434-93160217 GCF_004010195.1 Chiloscyllium plagiosum
CCTTCTTATAATGTGGTGACCAGAACTGTACACAATACTCCAAGTGTGGCCATACCAGAGCTTTGTACAGCTGCAGCATAACCTTCTGGTTCCGGAACTCAATCCCTCTAATAATAAAGGCCAAAACACTGTATGCCTTCTTAACAACCCTGTCAATTTGGGTGGCAACTTTTAGGGATCTGTGTACATGGACACCGAGATCTCTCTGCTCATCTGCACTCCCAAGAATCTTACCATTAGCCCAGTACTTTGCATTCCGGTTACTCCGACCAAAATATATCACCTCACACTTGTCCACATTAAACTCCATTTGCCACCTCTCAGCCCAGCTCTGCATCCTATCTATGTCTCTCTGCAACCTACTACGTCCTTTGTCACTTTCCACAACTCCACCGACCTTAGTGTCGTCCGCAAATTTACTAACCCACCCTTCTAAGCCCTCATCCAGGTCATTTATAAAAATGACAAACAGCAGTGGACCCAAAACCGACCCTTGCGGTACACCACTAGTAACTGGACACCAAGATGAACATGTTCCATTAGCTACAACCCTCTGTTTTCTTTCAGCAAGCCAATTATTGATCCAAACTGCTATGTCGCCCACAATCCCATTCCTCCGCATTTTCTATAATAGCCTACTGTGGGGAACCTTATCGAACGCCTTGCTGGAATCCATATACACCACATCAACCAGTTTACTCTCATCTAACTGTTTGGTTACTTTGTCAAAAAAGTCAATAAGATTCGTTAGGCATGACCTACCCTTCACAAAACTGTGCTGACTGTCCCTGATCATATTATTCTTTTCTAGATGGTTATAAATCCTATCTCTTATAATCTTTTCCAACACTTTACCAACAACTGAAGTGAGACTCATTGGTCTGTAATTACCAGGGTTGTCTCTACCTCCCTTTTTGAACAAGGGAACCACATTTGCTATCCTCCAGTCCTCAGGCACTATTCCTCTAGATATGATGATTTGAAGATCAATGCCAAAGGCTCGGCAATCTCTTCCCTTGCTTCCCAGAGGATCCTAGGATAGATCCCATCCGGCTCAGGGGACTTGTGTATTTTCACACTCTGCAGTATTTATAATACCTCTTCCTTGTGAACCTCAATCTCTTCTAGTCTAGATGCAAGTGTCCCTGTGTCTTCCTCGCCAACATTTTCATTTTCTATAGTGAACACTGTCGAAAAATATTTATTCAGTGCTTCCCCTATCTCCTCTGACTCCACACACAACTTCCCACTATTATCCTTGATTGGCCCTAATTTAACTCTCGTCATTCTTTTATTCCTGACATACCTGGGCGGCATGGTGGCACAGTGGTTAGCACTGCTGCCTCACAGCGCCAGAGACCCGGGTTCAATTCTCGCCTCTGGCGACTGACTGTCTGGAGTTTGCACATTCTCCCCGTGTCTGCGTGGGTTTCCTCCAGGTGCTCCAGTTTCCTCCCACAGTCCAAAGATGCTAAATTGCCCGTAGTGTTAGGTGAAGGGGTAAATGTAGGGGTATGGGTGGGTTGCGGGTTGGTGTGGACTTGTTGGGCCGAAGGGTCTGTTTCCACACTGTACGTAATCTAATCTAATCAAACCTATGGAAAGCCTTAGGGTTAACCCGGATCCTATCCGCCAACAACTTCTCATGTCCCCTCCTGGCTCTCTTTTTAGGTCTTTCCTAACTTCCTTGTAACCCTCAAGTGCCCTAACTAAGCTTTCACATTTTGTCCTAACATAAGCCTTCTTCTTCTTCTTGACCAGGGATTCCACTTCCTTAGTAAACCACGGCTCACGCGTTCTATATATTCCTCCCTGCCTGACAGGTACATACTTATCTAGGACACACAGGAGCCTTTCCTTGAATAAGCTCCACATTTTTAATGTGCTCATCCCCTGCTGTTTCTTTCCCCATTCTACGCTTCCTAAATCTTTCCTAATTGCATCGTAATTTCCCTTCCCCCAGCTATAACTCTTGCTCGGTGGAGTACACCTATCCCTTTCCATCGCTAAAGTAAACCTGACAGAATTGTGATCACTGTCTCCAAAATGCTCACCTACTTCCAAATCTAACACCTGGCCAGGCTCATTACCCAGTACTAAATCTAAAGTGGCTTCGCCCCTTGTTGGCCTGTCTACATACTGTGTCAGGAAGCCCTCCTGCACACACTGGACAAAAACTGACCCATCTATAGTACTCGTACTGTAGTGATCCCAGTCAATATTTGGATAGTTGAAGTCCCCCATGACAACTACCCTGCCTCTCTCACTCCTATCTTTGAGTAATTAAATATTACTTGATTTTGAAAGCAATCTAAGGATTTGATTAAAGGAGGAAGACATGCCAGGAGAGCTCAAGGTTGTGGTGTGCTCTTCTTGTTCCCTGCGGAAAGTTGGGCAATACCCAGGATTATAATATGTGCAAATGGCGTCTCCCAGGAGATCTTGTTTTCAAAGTGAAGTATTAGCTGGTAACACTGTTGAGTATCCACAAGACTGAGAGTCTTGTGAATAACATGCACAGTGAAGTGGTCACTCTACAGACTAAGTCTGCACAGGCAAATAGGGAACAGATGACCACCAGATAGAGTAAGAGGACCAGGCAATTAATGCAGGAGTACCATGTAGACATACCCTTGCAAAATAGCAATATTGCTTTGGATATGATTGAAGGGGATGACTGTCAGAGGAAAGTAGCAATAACCTAATTTGTTGCACCACAGCTGGCTCAGCTGCATGGAAGAGGAAATATAAATGTGGGAATGATGTTGTATTTTATGTAGTGGTCGATTGTAAGGGAAATAGACAGACATTTCTGTGGCTATAAATGAGACACCGGGAGTGATATGTTTCCTCCTGGGTGTTAGGGTCAAAGATGCCTCTGAGCGGCTACAGGACATTCTGGATTGGGAGGGTAAACAGTCATTTATCATGATTCACTTTAGTACCAACGACATAGGTAATAAAAGGAGATGAGATCGTAAAAGCAGGATACAGGGAGTTAGAATGAAAACGATAAAACATATCTCAAAGGTAGTCAGAGTAGAAATAGCAGGATTTATCAGATGAATACATGGAATCTAATAAATCTAATAAGTGGCCCAAATCAATTCTAATTCTATGATAGTTTGTATGTTAGATGGTGGTCTGCTGCTCCAAATATCTAACAGAAGTGGTCACGCTCTAAGACAAAAAGATTCCTCATCTCTATCTTAAATGAGCGACCCTTGAGGGCAACTTATGACTCCAATTCTAGATTCTCCAACTAGAGGAAACATCTTTTCCACTTACACCTGGTCAAGTTCCCTCAGGGTGCTGTGTGCTTCAATAAAGTTATCTCTGTCCCTTTTAAGTTCCACAGGATGCAGGCCTAGCCTGCCTAGACGTTCCTCCTAATGCAGTTTGCTCATTTCAAGTATTAGTCTAGTAAACTACTTGACTTTCAACACATTGACGTAAGTACAGTGACCAGGAATGCACACAGCAATCCATACGTGATCTTACCAACATTTTGTATAACTGAAATACAACCTTCCTATTCTTGCATTCAGTTCCACTCAGAATAAAACGTGACACTCTATTCGCATCCCTGATTATTTGCTTTACCAATACATTAACCCTCTAGAATTTATACACTCACATGCGCATATTTCTCTGCATCACAGAACTCCATTACCTCACCATTTAGCTAATATGTTTCTTTATTATTCATATGCACCCATGGCTTGAAGAATGGCAGACGGCGTTTAATTTCAATAAATGTGAGGAATTGCATTTTAATAAAGAAAACCAGGACAGGACTTCTCCAGTTCATAAGTTTCCAAACTGAGAGATCCAGGGGTGTAGGTGCAGAGTTCCTTGAAATTGGAGTTGCAGGTAGACAGAGTGGGGTGTAGAAGATTTTGGCTTGCTTACCTTCATTGTTCAGAACATTGAGTTTCAGATTTGGGATGAAAGGTTGCAACTGTACAGGACATTAATAAGGTCACTTTTAGAATACTGTGTACAATTCTGGTTGCCCTTCTATGGGAAAGATATTGTTAAACTCACGAGGTTGCAAAAATGTTGACAAGGACATTGCCGCAACTAGAGGTTTGAGTTATCAGGATAGGCTAAAGAAGCTGGGACGATTTTCCCTGGAGCACTGGAGATTTAGGGGTGACACAGAGGTGTATAAAATCATGAGGGCCATAGATAGGTTGAATAGTCAAGGCTTTTTCTTCCGAGAGTGGGTGAGTCCAAAAGTAGAGGTTCATGTTTTGGGTTTGAAGGGATAGATTTAAACCAGACCTGTGGGCTAACTTTTTCATGCATCCAGCTATAGAACGAGCTGCCGGAGGAAGTAGTGAAGGCAAGCACAATTACAAAATTTAGAAGGCGTCTGAAAGGATATATGAGTTGAGGGATGTTGGCCAAATGCTGGCAAATGGAACCTAGTCAGATTGAAACATCTGGTCAATATGGACAAATTGGGCCAAAGAATCTGTTTCCATAATGTATGGCTCCATAACTCAATGATTTGAAGACGTGTGGTATCGCTTCCTTGTTTTGATACTCTATGGCCTCTACATATAAAAATGAAGGATACGGGGGGATCCAAGATGGCGGCGACCCAGCAAGTCTGAGTCTACAGTGCTCCTCCCAAGACTTGGGTGAAGTGGGTCACCCACCCCCACCACACTCACCAAATCATTTATAATAGTTGTTTAATTTAATTAGTTGTTTAATATTAAACTTAAACAATCTAATCTGTAGTTAAAATGACTAAAGGGAAGGGAGCCCGCAG
>NC_057711.1:93163898-93180336 GCF_004010195.1 Chiloscyllium plagiosum
ATCTGGAATCATAGACGGCCCCTCATTAAGATGAAGAAGCTACAGCTTCCACAGGCAAGGGGAGGATTGGACTTCCCAGATTTTAGGAAATATCAGTTAAGTTCCCTATTAAGTTACATAGCTGACTGGGTCTTGTCTGATCCATAATCAATCTGGTTGGACATCGAGGCCTCTCAAGTAAAATACCCACTTATTAACCTTTTATTTTCAGACAAGAGGAAAATCATTACAGATCACTGTAAAAACCCTCTAATACTAAATACAATTAAGGCTTGGAATATAATGCGGCAAAATGAGGGCAACTCACATAAAACATCCCCTATGCACCGATAGTGGGAGCAGGGGGATTCCAACTGGGGTTTACAGATGCCACTTTTAAACTCTGGAGATCCAGGGGTATCTCATGTTTAGGGGATCTATTTAAAGATGGGGTCCTGCTGTCTTTTGAACAGCTGCGTCAGAAATTCGGATTACCTAATGGAGACCTCTTTCGATACTTCCAAATTTGAGATTATATACAGAAGAAGACTACGTTATTAGATAGTCTTATACATCAGATAGAGAATGTAGTGTCCTACGACCAGTGGGGGTATCTTCCGTCAGTACTATTTATCAGTACTACTACATGATGAAGTATCGGGAGATATGGATAATCTGCTTAAAACATGGGATCAGGATTTGGGACTAGAAATCTCTATAGAAACGTGGAATGATATTTGGGAAAATGCTAGAAGAATTACTATCTGTAACAGAACCCAGGCTATCCAACTGAAGATGCTTCATAGGGCCCATATAGCACCGGTTCGACTGGCAAAATTTAAGGCAGGAGCATCTCCAATGTGTCCTAAATGCAAAATAGAGGTGGGCACTCTTGTACATTGCCTATGGACCTGTCATAGACAGAAATTTTAGGAACGGAAATTAAAGTGGACCCTGTATCTCTCCTTTTGGGGTTTTCGAACTTTTCCTCTCTGGACATGTATGGGAAGAGACTATTTTCTATTCTTTCTTTCTGTGCAAGGAAAAATATTTTGGTGAACTGGGTGGCTGAGGGCCCTCCTGGACTTTCAAATTGTCACAGATTAATTATGGAGTGTATTCCCCTTCACTTCCTCACAAATAAGGTGCACCGAAAGACCAAATTATTTTATAAAATATGGCAGCCCTTCTTGAATTACATAAATACAGATATTTCGGCTATCCTAACAAAGGCTTTTATTTAATTGAGATTACAAACCTGGCTGGTCCGGGCCCCTCGGGAGAGGAATCTCGCACGAATACGGGTTTTATTACATCTGATGTTAACACATTCCGAGCATGTAAGAGACTTAAATATACACTCTGGTTAGTTGTAGGTTAGATTAGTAGATAGTTGAGTTTTGTTTTTTTTTCGTCTTTTTCGGTTTTTTGTTCTGTCTCTTGTTAAATTTTGGCTATTGTATATTTGAGTTAATTGTATATCAATGTTTATATCTGAGAGTTTTGTTTATTTTTGTACACTTGTAAAAATGTTAAATTTCTAATAAAAATATCTATAAAAAAAAAAATAAATAAATAAAAAAATAATAAAATGAAGGATACTATAAACCTTCTGAAGAACTGTTACAATTGCCTGGCCCCCTTCAGCGAATTGTGCACATGAACGTCAAGGTCCCTCGGCTCCTGTACTCCTCTTTGGTAGCTAATTTCTTTTCATTCACAGGGTGTGGGCATCATTACTTCGCCAGCATTTACTGCTCAACCCTATTTGCCCAGAGGGTAGTTAAGAGTCAGTCTCCTGATGATATAAAGATGGATAGGAAAGCGAATTGCGAAGAAGACATAAGAAGCCTATAAAGTGACATAGATATGTAAAGTCAGTTGGCAAAGATCTGACAAGTGGAATATAATATGGCAAAATGTGAAACACTTCGTTATGTCACAAAGAATAATAAATAAACATATTACCTTCGTGGTAACGTTGTAGAACTCTGATATGCATACAACAGCTTATCACTGTTTAAATTGCAGACAGTTAAAATATAGGTTAAACAAATAATCAGAAAAGCTAACAGAGTGTCATGTTTTATTCTGAGTAGAATTAAATGGAAGAGTTGGAAGTTATAAGACAGTTATACAGGATGTTGCTAAGATTGGATATGGAGTGCTGGTCACTGCACTTACGTTAACGTGTTAGAAGCAGAGTAGGTTTATTAGACTATATTGGAATGAGCTGATCGCCTTAGGAGGATAAAGTCTAGGCAGCCTACGCCTCTATCCTATAGACCTGAAAAGAATCAGAGATAAGTTAATTGAAGTACTTAAATTCTTGAGTCAACTTGACCAGGTGTAGGTGGAAGAGATGTTTCCTCTCATTGGACAATCTAGAAGTGGGGGACATAGGCACAATGGTTAGCACTGCTGCCTCACAGCGCCAGAGACCTGGGTTCAATTCCCGCCTCAGGCAACTGACTGTGTGGAGTTTGCACATTCTCCCCTTGTCAGCGTGGGTTTCCTCCGGGTGCTCCGGTTTCCTCCCACAGTCCAAAGATGCGCAGGTCAGGTAAATTGGCCATGCTAAATTGCCCGTAGTGTTAGGTAAGGGGTAAATGCAGGGGTATGGGTGGGTTGCGCTTTGGCGGGGCGGTGTGGACTTGTTGGGCCGAAGGGCCTGTTTCCATACTGTAAGTAATCTAATCTAATCTAATAACTTTAAAGTAAGGGATGCTAATTTAAGACAGAGATGAGGAAAATTTTTCTCTCAGATTTATGTTTGGGGCAGCAGATTCACCATCTATCATACCCACCATCACAGAATTAGAATCCACTTCGGCCCTTGTTCTCCAGAGGTGGATGCACAAGCAAACTAGGTAACTTGGGCCCTTAATGGTCACAATTTCCAAAACCACAACTTTCCTTCATAGAATTAATGATGACAGCAATGAGTTATCAAAGTAAGTGAATACACTGATTAAAGGAGAAAAAGTTTGCTTACAATTTATCAAAGAAAATCTGCTTTACATTTTACCTAAACCCTGGTAAAATTTCTCAGTACAAACATCTCTCATTTACATTTAGAACAAATGAATTGGTACAGTATAATTTGCACTTGAAAAAATGCTGGAGGATAATCAATATGATACCTTTATTCTAGATGCCTAACCAATTCAATTGAGTTTTTTGAGGAAGTGATGAAGAGGATTGATGAGGGCAGAGCAGTGGACATGATCTATATGAACTTCAGTAAAGCGTTTGTCAATTTTCCTCATGATTGACTGGTTAGCACAGTTAGCTAGAGGGATAGCTAGCCACTTGGATACAGAAGTAGCTTGAAGGTAGAAGACAGAGAGTGGTGGTGGAGGGTTACATTTCTGACTGGAGGCCTGTGACCAAAAGTATGCCACAAAGATCAGTGTTGGGTCGGCTGCTTTTCGTCATTTATAGAAATGATTTGGATTTTTGCAAGGTTTGTGAAGGTTTGTAGCTCAGGTTGAGGTTTAGGGTGTAGGTTTGCTCGCTGAGCTGTCGGTTTGATATCCAGGTGTTTCATTACCTGGCTAGGTAACAATAATCAGTGGCGACCTCCAAGTGAAGCGAAGCTGTTGTCTCCTGCTTTCTATTTATATGTTTATCCTGAATGGGATTCCTAGGGTTTGTGGTGATGTCATTTCCTGTTCGTTTTCTGAGGGGTTGATAGATGGTATCTAGACCTATGTGTTTGTTTATGGCGTTGTGGTTGGAGTGCCAGGCCTCTAGGGATTCTCTGGCATGTCTTTGCTAAGCCTGTCCCAGGATAGTTGTGTTGTCCCAGTCGAATTGGTGGTTTTTTTCATCCATGTGTAGGGCTATGAGGGAGAGAGGGTCGTGTTTTTATGTGGCTAGCTGGTGTTCGTGTGTCCTGGTGGCTGACTTTCTTCCTGTTTGTCCTACGTAGTGCTTGTGCCTGTCTTTGCATGGAATTTTGTAGATGATGTTGGTTTTGTCCATGGGTTGTACTGGGTCTTTTAAGTTTGTTCGTTTTTGTTTGAGAGTGTTGGTGGGTTTGTGTGCTACTAGGATTCCGAGGGGTCTTAGTAGTCTGACTGTCATTTCTGAAACTTCTTAGATGTATGGTAAGGTGGTTAGGGTTTCCGAGGAAACAGAGTACAACGTATTCAAGAAGAACGGATACTCAAAAAATACAGTCCGCAGATTCCTCAAGAACAAACCACGACAAGCAGACCAAACACAGCCTAACCACCTTACCATACATCAAATAAGTTTCAGAAATGACAGCCAGACTACTAAGACCCCTTGGAATACTGCATGCAATTCTGGTCTCCCTGCTATAGGAATGATGTTGTGAAACTTGTAAGGGTTCAGAAAAAGTTTACAAGGGTATTGCCAGATTTGAGCTGCAGGGTTGATTTGAATAGGCTGGGGCTATTTTTCCTGGTGTGTTGGAGGCTGAGGGGTGATCTAAAAGAAGTTTATAAAATTATGAGGGGCATGGATAAGGTTAATAGCTAAGGTCTTTTTACCAGAGTGAGTGAGTTGGAAACAATAGGACATGGTTGAAGGTGAGAGGGGACAGATTTAAAAAGGACCTAAGGGGCAACCTTTTCACGCAGAGAATGGTACACATATGGAATGAGCTGCCAGAAGAAGTAGTGAAGTTTGGTGCAATTAAAACATTTGAAAGGCATCAGGACAGAGATACGAATAGGAAAGGTGTAGAGGGATCTGGGACAAATGTTCACAAATGGGATAGTTTAATTTAAGATATCTGGTCAGCATGGACAGGTTGGACTGAAGGGGCTGTTTCCATGCTGTACAGCTCTCTGACTCTAACTCAGCAAGGAAAAAAATCAGTAAACTCCATGCCAATCATTCTAACCTCATTGGTGGGGAAACAATTGGAAGAAATCCTGAAGGACAGAATCAACGTGCATTAGGAGAGCCAGGGATTAACCATGAACAGTCAACATGTTTAGTTAAGGTGTGCTCATGTCTGACAAACTTGATTAAATGTTTTGAAGAACTGACAAGGTGTGCAGATGTGGGCAATGTTTTTGATACAGTATTCTTGGACCTCAACAAAATATTTGATAAGGTCCTGCACGGGAGATAATTAGCAAAGGTTTAAGTGCCTATGAAATCCAGGAAAGTTTGGCATGCAACATTCACAATAAGTTCCTAGCTCTCTGCCATTTTAGTTTAAAGCCTCTCTAATCACATTGGTGAATACTCCCTTGAGGATGTCAGTTCTGGTGCTGTCCAGGTGCAGCCCATTCAGCTGATACTGGTTCCACCTTCTCTAGAACCAGTCCCCATGTCCAATCATTCTGAAACTCTTCCCCCAATCCAATATATTTTCATCTATGTACTCATCTAATATACCCTGCTATTTCTACTCTGAGTACTTTTGAGGCCTATTTTTAAATTCGGATTCTAACTCCCTATATCCTGCTTTTAGGATCTCATCCCCTTTCATTATGATACCGCTTTGGTACTGATGTGTATTCCAATAACTGGCTGCCTAACCCCCCACTGCAGAATGTCCTCTACTTTCTCTAAGACCCGAGCACCCAGAAGATGATGGATCATCCTAGAGTTTGGCTTGTAGCCACAGAAATATCTGTCTCTTTCCCTTACAATGAACACCTGATCTTTTAAGTTGCCATTCTCACATTTATATCTCCTCTTGCATGCAGCAGAACCAGCTACGTGCAACAAACTTGTTTGCAGCTACTTCCTTCTGATAGGATATTCTCCGCAATCATTTCCAAAGCAGAATAGCTGTTTAGTAGGACTATGTCTTCAGGCAATACCTGCCAAATCCTTCTACTCTATGCAGTGGTCATCCATTCCATCTCTGCCTGTGGAGTTGTCCACTGCAGAGTAACCACTTTTATCCATGAGACTTTTAGTCTTGTGGATGCTTCACAGTGTCTGCAGTGACTACTACAGTTCTGCAAGACAAGCCCTGCACACATTATAATACTGGGCACTGCCTAACTTTCTGCACATAGAAGGAAGGGCACACCACAGCTTTGACCTCTTCTGCCATGACTTGCCCCTTTAAATTAAATCTTTAGATTGCCCTTAATATTAATTAGTCAAGGACCCTTCTTCTCTGGACCATTGCCCCTAAAAAGTATAAAACTAGAATGGCATGAGCTGGCTATGATAAGTTGGGTCTGGCATAAAAATAAAACAAGAAAAGTGGATAGTGAATGGGCTCTACTAATCTGGAAAATGTGCTGAAGAAACTGCTAGGATTAAAGGATGCTAAATCTTCAGGGCCCATTA
Source organism: Chiloscyllium plagiosum (assembly GCF_004010195.1). NCBI lineage: Eukaryota > Metazoa > Chordata > Chondrichthyes > Orectolobiformes > Hemiscylliidae > Chiloscyllium > Chiloscyllium plagiosum. The sequence goes on from NC_057711.1 coordinate 93,170,169, forward strand.
TTCTACATCCCAGAGTACATAAGGATGTGGCTCTGGAAATAGTGGATGTGTTGCCCTGCTCTAGAGCTTGTCATTTACCCTGACCGGACTTGTGCTGTACCCAACAGGTAAATCTTTGAGTGCTTCACCTTGCTCAGGGGTACAATTGTCTCAATACAGAATTGGAAGTAGTCACCTGCCTGATCAGCCTGGACCAGAAAAAGGACTTTGTCAGAATATGACAGCTACTTTGAGGAGGAAACCCATAATTGGATACAACTGTTCTGTATCAATTGTCCAATTTCAATCAATTGGTGGGAAACAAAACTTTATGATCAAAACTGAAGTGAGGCAGGCCTCCTTCTGTACTGCTTTGGGTTGCAGAGAAATCTGATGTCCAAGTGTGCAAATCGCAGAAGGTTAATATGTAGGTTAAGCACTAAATCAGGAAGACTAACGTTTTGTTGTGATGGGAACTGGATGCAAGAATCGGAAGGTCATGCTCCAGTTATACAGGATGTTGGTAAGAACACAGTTCAAATGCTGTGAATAGTAGTCTTTAATGTACCAAAGTTAATGTGATGGAAGCAGAATAGGTTAGTTGACTGACACCTGGAATGAGTGGATTGCCTTATTGGGAATGGTTAGGCAGGTTTGTCAGTATCCTGATGTACCAGCACTCTGATCAGCTCCCAAAGTGGAACATCGTTGCAGTGCCTGCTTGTTCCTTCTGGATTATCTGGTAGTCTTCTATTCTTTTCTTTCCTCCAGTCCCTTGTGCTTTGGTGTGACCACCTTTCTAAATGTGCTCTCCATGTAAGTTTCAGCGTTGCAGATGCACTACAATGTCTCCGTCTGCTTGTCAAGCTCCAAGACTCAGAACTCCAGCTGGTCATTTCGATCACTGGCAGCATCCAGGACTCCCCACATGTGACAAGCCTGGTTGGTCTCTCTTGACATCTCTTAAATTTAATATTAATGCCTTAGACAACAATTATTAGATTTAATTTGCTTGACTTTCTAATATTTCACTAAGCTTATGAAAAGGTTAAATATAACTAAGCTTCCATTTCTCTAAATCTGTAAGATAAGAAAATATTAACCAGTAATTGTCAACTGTCCAGTATCCCCAATCAGGAGCCTATCTTCCATTTTGAAGTTATGACGTCCACAGATTGTCATAGTGTTCCTGCAGTTCACGTGTTACTGTGCCCATACCAGAAACCTGGTGGCTGCTAATGCTGCTGTTCCAAGCGAAGTGCTCTGTAAAGTCTAAGCCCAAATCTGCACTGCGCTAGATTTACACACTTGCCAGCTACTGTGTCCAGCCTCTCTGAATAAGTGCTCAATAGACAGTAGGCTCAAATCCACACTGTCCAAGATTTATTGAATTACCAATTACTGCGTCCCTCCCTGCCTTCTGTTTGCTGCTGCTGTTCCAAGCTAGGTGTCCTGTAAAGACTAGGTCGGAATCCACATCACAAAATGTTTCTGTTCCAGACGCAGGATTTGTCCCAATTTCCATGGACACCTACTTCACAAACAAATAAATGTCATTATGAATTAGTATTGTTGAGTTAAATATGTTGCAACTGCGCATTTATGAAAATGATTACATTTGACACGTAGTCGAGAACAAATTGTTGATGCCATTTGTCAGAATTCACTTGCATTCACTTTGAGAAGTTCATCTCCAGTTCTCTTCCTCTGCCTTGTATCATGTGCTCTCTTAAAAGAAAGAAACAGACCATTGTGTTTGTAACGGTACATGTACACCATTTAGGTTTGGTCAATTTAATATGGGTGATGATAAATTGTTGTAAATTGTTCATCATGTCCAGGCTACATGGATCAGCCATGGGAAATTAGATTACTTACAGTTCATGACTGGTGTTACAGAGCTTTACTACATTGTTAGAGTATGAATTGATTGGGATTAGTACTGGTGAAACGGAGTGGTGTTACACTATTAGACTGTAGATTTACCCTGTTCATTAGTGCTGTAACAGAGCTTTATCACGCTGTTAGATTGCCGACTGGTAGCGTTTATTTCTGTTGTAACGGCTTCATTGACACACATTCGGAAGTAGATTCAAATGGTTATAACAGAGCTTTATTACACTAGGTTAGAGGGTAGGGTCTAGCGTGTATGGAGCAGAACATTATTGACCTGTGTTCCGGTGTAGACTGATAGAGTTTATTACTGGCATCACAAAGCTTTAATACACTGTGTTAGAGTGTACATTGATAGGGATTATTACTGGGGTAACTTTGACACTGCGTTACAATGCAGAGTCATAGAGATGTACAGTGCAGAAATAGACCCTCTGGTCCAACTCTTCCATGCCGACCAGATATCCCAATCTAATCTAGTCCCATTTGCCAGCACTTGGCCTATATCCCTCTGCACAGAGCATGGTGCATGTGTGGAATGAGGTGACAAAGGAAGTGGTGGAGGCTGCTACAATTACAGCATTTAAAAGGTATCTGGTCGGGTAAATGAATAATTGTTTTCAGCCGGTATAAGGTTGATATTCAGGAGAGATGCAGTCGGTCAAACCACTTAGTTTAAAACAAACAGAATTTATTTACAAGATTACCAAATGAAGCACAAACAATTTAGAACAAAATGCAGAATAGCTTAACTTATCCAAAAACCCAACGGACCATCGCAACTTCATGATGCTGTTCCAAATATTTGCAATAATTCATATAAACACCCCTTGGCACACAAGATAAAATCAAGCACAGAGCCTTACGGGAGAGAAGTCAGAGAGAGATCAGCATGGACCTGTTTTGTGGGGTCCAGAAGCTTTTTTTTAAGACTATTGTACTAAAACCAAACCAAACAAGAAAAAGGCTGACCTGGGAGAATTGACCACTCCCCTTTCATTGCACAAGTGTTGTTTTTTGAAAAGAGCTTCAAAGCCGTTTGTCTGAGGCAGTATCTGTTAGCTACAATCAAATTGGCCACAAAACCCTTCAACTTAGACTTTTCAGAGTCTGTGTCTTTTACGACCTCTCTCAAAAAAAACCAAGTACAACATAGACTTGTTAAAAAAGCAGCTTCGTCACACTTCTCCTGTCAATAAAAAAGAACCATCAATATCCAAGGATGGCTTCATTTTAAAACCCCTTAATCCTAAACTGTTAGTACTCTACAATACACATCCACATTACACTGACTGTAAGCATGCAAACTTGCAAAACTGCTTTCTGTTTCAGTCTGTTTCACTCCTGCCACCGAACACCTCCATTTCTCAATCAAGCCACGACAATCATGTTTTCCCATTCTGTCACATGCATAATTTTCAAATTGAATGGTTGTAACAACAAACTCTAAACAGTCTGGCATTTTTATCCTTAAATTTCTCCACAAACTTCAATGGGTAATGGTCAGTGTATATGATTGTCTCAGATATGTTATTGGTAACACAAATATTGAAATGTTGTAATGTCAGAACCAAGCTCAAAGTCTCCTTCTCAACTATGGAACATTTTTGCCAATGACTGTTCAATTTCCAGGAGAAATATCCAGTAGGTCTTTCTATTGTCTCAGCCTCTTCCTGCAAAAGCACTGCACTGATGCCCATATCACTTGTTTCGATAGCCACCTTAAATGGCAATGTGTAATTAGGTGTGCCTTATACTAGAGCAGTGGTAAACACAATGTGTGGCTATCAGGTTGGAGTCCAAAGAGGGAGCATTAAGAAAGTTTGCAAGAATGATCAAAGACCCGAGGGCCTCACATTCTGAGGAGGGGCTACACAATAGAGGCCCATCTCCTCCAGAATCTGGAATATCAAGGGGTGATCTGTTCGAAGTCCCCAAGACACCAACAGGATGAGATAGGGTAGATCAATATCAACGATTCCCACTGTTTGGACACTCCAAACAATGGACTGAGTCTGAGAACCAGGGCCAGAGCTGTCAGGAGAGATGCTATGAAGCCTGGCCACACAAAAGTTGGGTGAAGTTTGGAATGCTCGTCCTCAAACAGCAGTGGACACCCAGTTCAAATCCGAGAAAGATCAATTCCTGCCAAATGAAGGTCCCGATGGACATGGGCAAAAAAAAAGGCAAGTGGGGACAGGTTACAGATCAGCCCCGATCCCACCCAATGATGGAACAGACTTGAGGGGCCAAATGGCCCACTTATTGATCCAAAATAAATATTTTGCCACACAGTCCACATCAAACACTCCCAGGGCACTCACAAAAGGGGCTAGATACATGGCAAAGGTGCACTTACTGTATCCCCATCAAGCACTCACAGACCAGGGATAGCACATGGTTGACACAGAGCAAATCTCCCTCTGCACTGCTCCCACCAACCACACCCCAGGCAGCTAAAGCACTTGGTCTGACCTGGCCTGGTGGAGGAGCAAAGCCCTCCACCACCGCCCTCCCCAATGAGATCACAATCACAAACGCTAAAGTCAGACACACTCTGATGAGAAATGCTGATTCAAGTGCACTGTCCACTATCCCCATCGTTTGTCTGTTCATTCACACACGTATCGCACACACAGACACCTCCATACTTTGAACACCAACCTCATTGTCAATTCCATCTGTTCTACTCTGACTCTACACTAGATTGCTTGTTCTGAACATCCACATGAACAGTTCCCCTAATGCCACGTGCCATAACCTGCTTCCTAGCACAGCATCTTGATTGCATTTTGATAGAGTAACAGGTACTGAATCAGATTGAGTTATTGATATGAGTATTGTCAAGGGGTACAGTTTGGTTCATATATTGAGTAACCAATATTGTGAGGGACACAAAATGAGGTGCAGACTGGAATCTCATTGAAGAGTTTGGGGTGTTCATAAACAAAATCACAGATACTTGGGAGTGAGACACAGATCTAAATCCAATTGAAGGGCTCAGGGTGGCCTATATATGGAACAACAGATAAATGGAAGTCAGTTACAGACTGGAATCTTCTCAAAGGGATTGAGATGTTTATTATTGGATAGCTGATGGTCTGGTACTGGATTACAGACCGACATCTAATTGAGGGGATTGGGGTACCCTATGCATAAAATAACTGATATTTCAGAGTGAGTTATAGACTGGAATTGATATGGTTTATTACTGGTGTAACAGAACTTTATTACACTGCATTACAGTGTAGGTTTATATGGTTTATTACTGGTGCAACAGGCACCGTGTTAGTGTGCAGACTTGTTGTGTTTTGTTCCGGTGTAACAAAACATCATTGCCCTGAGTTTGGTTGTAGATTGAAAGTGTTTTTTTTAAACTGATGTAACAGAGCTTTTTACACTGTGTTAAGAGTGTCGATTGACAGGGATTATTACAGATGAAACGGAACTGTGTTAGACTGTAGATTGATTGTTTTTACTACTGCTGTAAAAGAACTTTATCTGACTCTGTTAGAGTGTAGACTGGGAGCATTTATTTCCAGTGGAACAGAGCATTCTTGCCATGTATTCCGGTGTAGTTTGAGAGGGTTTTATTACTGGTGTAACAGAGCTTTCATACGCTGTGTCAGATTGTAGATTGACTGGGTTTATTACTGATGTAATTGTTATGGACCAGGACAGATCCCCTCTCAAAATATTTTAAGAAGATAGCCGAGAACCTAACTTTTTTGTATTTTAAAGGCTGATGTGATGTCGGCAATCTAGGTGTGATGCAGCTGGTCAAACCACAGGGCTTTAAGCAAAACAAAATTTATTGAAACTCTACAGTTTTAAACTGGTGTAACAAACAAAAGAAAATGGAATTTAAAACACTTTGTTGACCATTGGAAAACTTAACCAACCCATTGCAGCAACTTAATAAGGAACTGTTCTAATCCTGTAACATCCATTAATCACACTCCTTGATAAAAAAGTAAATTGAAATACAGATTGCTTCAGGCAGCAGGGAGCAACATTCAGAGATTTCAGAGACAAAGTCAGTTAGGAATCCTTTTCTGAAGTTTGCAACCTTCTGGGACTCCAGCATCTTGTGACTGCCACAGCTAAACCAAACTAGAAAAACTATGAACTGGGAGAAAGTGACCATATGGTCTGAGAAAGAAACCTACACTGCACAGCTATGCTCTTGCTGTTTGAGTTCAAGTATCTTGGACATCAAAGTGTGTCTAGGAAGAAATTAACAAACAGCAAAATTCACAGTTGACGTTGGAGGAACCTGTGTGGGAGATAAGTGCATAGTTTAAGTGTAACCTTGTTGTAAATCTACAATAGTGAGGAGAGTGGGTTCTTTCTTGATTATAGGGTTTTTGAGAATTGTCTTTTGATTAAATTTTAACAATATAAAGTACTAAGTTAGCCAAAAGCAATGTTTTTTTTAAGAGCAATAGAACGGTGCTATTTTCTAGATCTGTAGATTGTGAAGGAGCAAAGTTGGCTTTTAGCAGAGTGATGTGCTCTTCCTGTCAAATGTGGGAGGTGAGGAAGCGTTTCCATGTTACTGATGAATATGTCTGCAGGAAGAAGCTTTGTTTGCGAATCCTGTCAGATCACATGGATCAGTTGGAGGTGCAGTTAGAGATGGGGGTGTGGGGGGTTTGATGGATAGCAGTTAAAGGAAGGGAAAAAAACCACAGATATAGTCAGGTAAATGGGTTAACTCCAGGAACAGTAAGAAGAAGGCAGGTAAGTCTTCTGTGGCTATCTCCAACTCAAACAAGTATGCTGTTTGGGAAAATATAGGTGGTGATGGACTCTCAGAAGAATGTAACTTAAACAGCCAAGTTTCTGGTACTACTGTACTGAGTTCTACTGTACTGTACTGTACTGAGGGTTGCATCAGGTTCCAAATGATCGTCTGTGATATGGGATTCTCTAGTTAGAGACACAGACGGATGTTTTTGTGGCCGGCAATGAAAATTCAGAATGGTGTGTTCCTTTCCTGGTGTCTGATCAAGAATGACTCAGAGAGGGTGCAGAATGCTCTCAAAGGGAGGAGGAACCAGTAGGAGGTCATTGTATGCATTGGAACCAACAATCTAGGAAGGAAAAAGGATGAGATTTTGAAAAGAGAATATAGAAAGTTAGGCAGGAATTTAAAAAGGAGGTCCTCGAGGGTAGTAGTATCTGGATTACTCCCAGAGCTATGAGCTAGTGAGGATAGGAATAGGAGAATGGAGCTGATACATATGAGACTGAGGAGATAGTGCAGGGGAGAAGGGTTCATATTTTTGGATCATTGGAATCTCTTCTGAGGATGGATTGCACCCGAATGGGAAGGGGACTAATATACTGGCAGGGCGATTTGCTAGAGCTGCTTGGGAAATTTAAATTAGTAAGGATTGGGGGCTGTGGTGTTTGATGGAGTGGGACCCAAGGAAATAGTTAGGTTAGACATTAATCTGAGACTGCTACAGTTGGGAAAAGGAGGAGTAAATTAGTCAAGGCAGGTAAGAACAAAGCAAAGAACAATATAGGACTCATGAATTAAACTGCATTTATTTCGATGCAAGGGAAGGCAGATGAACTCAGGGCATGGTTAGGAATGTGGGAGTGGGATATCAAAGCAACTAAAACAGACGTGGCTCAGGGGTGGACAAGACTGGCAGCCTAATGTTCTAGACTACAAATGCTATAGGAAGAGAGAAAGTGTGGCAAGAGGAGAGAAGCATTTTTGATAAGGCATGGCATTATGGCTGTATTTAGGGAGGATATTTTTGGGAATACAACCAAGGAAGCTATTTTGGTGGAACTGAGAAGTAAGAAAGGGATGAATACCTTATTGGGGTTGTATTATAGACCCCAAATAGTCAGTGGGAAATTGAGAAACAAATTTATGATGAGATGTCAGTTATCTGTATGAATAATTGGATGATTATGATCATCCACTGGTCCTCACCTACCACCCCACCAATCTCCATGTACAGCGCATCATCCGCCGTCACTTCCGCCACCTCCAAACAGACCCCAGCACCAAGGATATATTTCCCTCCCCTCCCCTATCAGCTTTCCGTAGAGACCACTCCCTCCGCGACTCCCTTGTCAGATCCACACCCCCCACCGACCCAACCACCACTCCCGGCACCTTCCCTTGCAACCGCAGGAGGTGCAACACTTGCGCCCACACCTCCCCCCTCACTTCTCTCCAAGGCCCCAAAGGAAACTTCCATATCCGCCACAGATTCACCTGCACCTCCACCCACATCATCTACTGCATCCGCTGCAGCCGGTGTGGCCTCCTCTATATTGGGGAGACAGGCAGCCTACTTGCGGAGCGATTCAGAGAGCACCTCTGGGCCACCCGGACGAACCAACCCAACCAACCTGTAGCACAGCATTTCAACTCCCCCTCCCACTCCACCGAGGATATGCAGGTCATTGGACTCATCCACCGCCAAACCACCAACGCCCCTCCTCCAAGTCCCTCCTCCCTACCTTTTATCTTCTCCTGCTGAACACTCTCTGCTCATTCCTGAAGAAGGGCCTGTGCCCGAAACGTCGAATCTCCTGTTCCCTGGATGCTGCCTGACCTGCTGTGCTGTTCCAGCAATAAAGTTTCAACTTTGATCTCCAGCATCTGCAGACCTCACTTTCTCCTCGATGATTATGATCAGGAAATTTAACATTCCAAACATAGACAGGGACTGCCATACTGTTAAGGAGCGGAATTTGCGAAGTGTGTACAAGAACATTTTCTGATTCAATATGTGAATGCACTGACTAGAGAAGGTGCAAGACTACACATGCTCAGGGCAGGTGACTGAGGTGTCAGTGGGGGAGCACTTTGGGGCCAGCGACCATAATTCTATTAGTTTTAAAATATTGATGGAAAAAACCAATTTTGATGTTATTGGGCAAGAACTTTCAAAAATTGATTGGGGGCAGATGTTCGCAGGTAAAGGGATAGCTGGAAAATGGGAAGCCTTCAAAAATGAGATAACGAGAGTCCAGAGACAGTATATTCCTGTTGGGTGAAAGGCAAGACTTGTAAGTTTAGAGAATGCTGGATGACTAGAGAAATTGAGGTTTTGGTTAAGAAAAAGAAGGAAGCATATGTCAGGTTGAGACAACAGAGATCAAGTGAATCCTTAGAATATAAAGGCAGAAGGACTATACTTAAGAGGGAAATCAGGAGGGCAAAAAGGCTTATTTTGGCAAATAAGTTTAAGGAGAATCCAAAGGGATTCTGTAATTACTTTAAGGATAACAGGGTAACTAGGGAGAGAATAGGGCCCCTCAAAGATCAGCAAGGCAAAGTCTAATTCTAATTCTAGATCGAACTATACTGTAAACAGAAGAGCCTTAGGAAAAGTTGATGAGCAGAGGGATCTGGGGGTTAAGGTCCATTGTAGCCTTGTGGACTACATGGTTAAGGTCCAGGTGGCTGCACAGATGCATAGGCATATGGTATGCCTGCCTTCATCGGATGGTACATTGAGTATAAGAGCTGGTAGATCATGTTGAAATTGTGCAAGACTTTGATTTGGCCACACTTAGAATACCATGTACAGTTCTGATCGCCACACCACCAAAAGGATGTGAACACTTTGGAGAGGGTGCAGAGAAGGGTCATGATGATGCTGCCTGGTATGGAAAGTGCTAGCTATGAAGAGAGGTTGAGTAGGTGAGGATTGTTTTCATTAGAAAAAAGGAGCTTGACGGGGGCGGGGGAGCCTGACTGAGGTCTGCAAAATCATGAAGGGTATAGACAGGGTGGATAGAGATAAGCTTTTTCCCGGGGTGAAGGATTCAATAATGAGAGGTCACACATTCAAGATGAGAGGTGAAAAGTTCAAGGAGGATACACGTCGAAAGTACTTCACACAGAGAGTGGTAGGTACCTGGAACGCATTGCCAGCTGAGGTAGCAGAGGCAGGCATTGTATCTTCATTTAAGGTGCGTCTGGACAGATGCATGCGTAGGTGGGGAACAGAGGGATATAGAACCTTAGGAATTAGGCGATAGGTTGAGACAGTGGATTTGGATTGGCACAGGTTTAGAAGGTAAAAACAATGACTGCAGATGCTGGAAACCAGATTCTGGATCAGTGGTGCTAGAAGAGCACAGCAATTCAGGCAGCATCCGAGGACAGGCAAAATCGACGTTTCAGGCAAAAGCCCTTCGTCAGGAATAAAGGCAGAGAGCCTGAAGCGTGGAGAGATAAGCTAGAGGAGGGTGGGGATGGGGATACAGTAGCATAGAGTACAATAGGTCAGTGGGGGAGGAGATGAAGGTGATA
>NC_057711.1:93180499-93238957 GCF_004010195.1 Chiloscyllium plagiosum
CTTGTCGGACCTGCCCAGCTCCTTTTCCACCTATCCACTCCCCCCTCTCCTCCCTGACCTATCACCTTCATCTCCTTCCCCCCTGACCTATTGTACTCTATGCCACTCTCTCCCCACCCCCACCCTCCTCTAGCTTATCTCTCCACGCTTCAGGCTCTCTGCCTTTATTCCTGATGAAGGGCTTTTGCCCGAAACGTCGATTTTGCCTGTCCTCGGATGCTGCCTGAATTGCTGTGCTCTTCCAGCACCACTGATCCAGAAACAGGTTTAGAAGGCTGAAGGACCTGTTCCTGGGTTGTAAATTTTCTTTGCTCTTTAAGGCAGTGGGTGTGTGGAACCGCAGGTGTGTGGGGGGTGATGGGTTGTAGATAAGAAACAAGTATTTTGCATCAGTGTTTACTGTGGAGAAGGACATGGAAGATATGGAATGTGGTGACATCTTGAAAAATGTCCATGTTACAGAGGAAGTGGTGCTAGATGTCTTAAAAGTGCATAAATCCCCATGACCTGAACAGGTGTACTCTAGAACTCTGTGGGAAGCTAGGGAAGTGATTACTGGGCCAACTGAGATATTTGTATCAGTGATAGTCACAGCTGAGGTGTTGGAAGACTGGAGGTTGGTTAATGGGTGCCACTGTTTAAGAAAGGTGGTAAGGAAAGCCAAGGAACTATACACTGGTGAGCCTGACATCAGTGGTGGAGCATCAGAGACTGAGGTGGTGGAATAGGGTTACATTTCAGACTGGAGACCTGTGACCAGTGGTTATCCACAAGGATCAGTGCTAGTACCACTGCATTTTGTCATTTGTATAAATGATTTGGATGTGAACATAGGAAGTGTAGTTAGTAAGTGCGCAGATGACATCAAAATTGGAGGTGTAGTGGACAGCAAAGAAGGTTACCTCAGTACAATGGGATCTTGATCAGATGGGCCAATGGGCTGAGAAGTGACAGATGGAGTTTAATTTATACAAATGTGAGATGCTACATTTTGCAAAGTCAAATCACAGCAGGACTTATACACTTAATGGTAAATTGATGGGGAGTGTTGCAAAACAGAGACCTTGCAGTGCAGGTTCATAGTTCCTTTAAAGTAGAGTCCCAGGTAGATAGGATAGTGAAGACGACATTTGGTATGCTTTCCTTTATTGGTCAGAGCATTGAGTATAGGAGTTGGGAGGTCATATTGTGCTAGTACAGGATATTTGTCAGGCCAATTTTGAAATATTGTGTGCACTTCTAGTCTCCTTCCTATTGGAAGGATGTTGTAAAACATGAAAGTGTTCAAAAAAGATTTACAAGAATATTGCCAGGTCTGAACGTTTTGAACTGTAGGGACAGGCCAAATAGGCTGGGGCTGTTTTTGCTGGAGCATCAAAGGCTCAGGGCTGATCATGAGGGGCTTGGATAGGGTAAATAGACAAGTTCTTTTCCCTGGATTGGGGGAGTCCAGAACTTGAAGGCACAGGTTTAACATGAGAGAGGAAAGATTTAAAAGGGACCAAAGGGACAATGTTTTCACACAGAGGGTAATGAATGTATGGGATGAGCTGCCAGAGGAAGTGGTGAAGGCTAGTACAATTGCAAAATTTAAAAGGCATCTGGATTGATATATGAACAGGATGGGTTCAGAGGGATATCCTTCTATATCCACCACAAATTCGCCTGCATCTCCACACACATCATTTACTGCATCCGCTGCACCCGATGTGGCCTCCTCTATATTGGGGAGACAGGCCGCCTACTTGCGGAGCGTTTCAGAGAACACCTCTGGAACACCTGGACCAACCAACCCAACCACCCTGTGGCTCAACACTTCAACTCCCCCTCCCACTCCACCAAGGACATGCAGGTCCTTGGACTCCTCCATCGCCAGACCATAGCAACACGACGGTTGGAGGAAGAGCGCCTCATCTTCCGCCTAGGAACCCTCCAACCACAAGGGATGAACACAGATTTCTCCAGTTCCCTCATTTCCCCTCCCCCCACCTTGTCCCAGTCAAATCCATCGAACTCAGCACCGCCTTCCTAACCTGCAACCTTGTATGCTGCCTGACCTGCTGCGCTTTTCCAGCAACACATTTTCAGCTCTGATCTCCAGCATCTGCAGTCCTCACTTTCTCTCAGAGGGATATGGGCCAAGTGCTGGCAAAATGGACTAGATTAGGTGTGAATATCTGGTCGGCATGGACGAATTGGACTGAAGGGTCTGTTTCCATCCTGTGTGTCTCAATGACACTAAATGTTCACTCCCCTGCCATTTCTTCCTAGACCCCTCATCACCTCTGCCTTTACGGCCTCTCTTAAAAGCAGCCTAAACAGTAGAACCTTGTTAAAGTGACAGTGTCATCTCAGGAATAGATCTTTGCTAGGCTTTGGCAGAGTACAGATTGATAGGCTATATTATTAGTGTAACTGAGCTTGATTACACTCTTTTAGAGTGAACATTGATCAACGTATTACTAGCTTTATTATATTTTGTTAGAGTGTACATTGATGGGATATATTACTGGTGTAAGAGCTTTATGATGTAGAGGGATAAGGTTTATTACTAGTGGAACAGCTTTACTACACTTTGTCATAGTGCAAATTAATAGGGTGTATTACTGGAGTAACAGCTTTATTATGGTGTGTTTGATAAGGTAGTGTGTAGATTGATAAGGTTTATTACTGGTGTCACTGAACATTGTCACTGTCTTAGGGCATAGGGATTATTAGTGGTATAGCAGAGTTTTATGAGTCTCTGTTCGAGTATAGATTGACATGATTTATTACTGGTGTAACAGAGTTTTATCACAGTGTGCTAGCATTTCTGTTGATATGGTTTATTACTGGCGTAACAGAGCTTTATTACACTGTGTTAGAGTGTATATTGTGCTATGAATTCAAAGGTGTATACTGCACCATTAAGAGAGTGAATGTTGTTTTGCACTGAGAGCTTATAAGCACCTGTCATATGACTAGCTAGCGGTCTGAGAGTGTACTGGAAATTTGAAAATATGAAACATTTGGCTTTGAAATAGATACCTGAGCTTTGGATGCTGTTTTGACAACAGTTCAAATTTAACTGATCAGTTTAAGTCATGGCCCAGGATACTGAAACCCAGTTGTGTTTGAATTTATTATTTTGCCAACATCTGATGCTCAGGATTTATGAAAAATAGACATTTTAAAAGTTAGACAGAGTATTGAGAGAGGAAATGTCATCAGGGTAAAAGGATTCTGGGTAATCCAGGATGGAGGACACGACAAAATTGGGGGTTTGTAAGAGCTGCTCCTTTTTTTCAAGCATTTTAGATGTTGGATGTGATTTCCTTGAATTCTAGGAGCAGCAATTATTGTTTAAAATGCTGTTGCATTGTTTTGGAACTTTGGGGGAAAATATCAAAATCATAGCACTTTTAAAAGTAGGAAGACAGACAAAAGGCAGTGACCACATGGTCAGTGTGAGAGAGAGAAGAAAACCTACACTGCTAACTGGCACAGCAGGGAACCTGCAGAGTTACTGCCTTTGCTGTTTGAGTTCATGTATCTCTGGACATCGGAATGTGTCCGGGAAAAATGAACAAACAGTGAAATTTACAGCTCACCTTGGAGGAATCAGTGGAGGAGAGTTCATGGCAGAGGAACAGATAAGAGCTTGGTTTTTAATGTGTAACCTTGCTGTAGGAGGTGATGACTCTTAGGGGAAGGTAGCATGAAAAGCCAAGTTTCTGGTATCGATACTGGCTCTAATGTAATGAGGGGTACATCAGGTTCCACGCGATCGAATGTAACAGGGGACTCTCTAGTCAGATACATAGACAGACATTTCAGTGGCCAGAAATGAAAAATCAGAATGGTATGTTGCCTCCGTGGTGCCATGATTAAGGATGTCTCAAAGAGGGTGCAGACTATTCTCAAAAGGAAGAGGGACCAGCAGGAAGTCATTGTATACGTTGGAACCAATGACATCGGAAGGGAAGAGGATGTGATCCTGAAGGGAGAAGATGGAAAGTTAGACAGGAATTTAGAGAGCAGATCCTCGAGGATAGCAATATCTGGATTACTCCTGGTTCTGCGAGCTAGTAAGGGTAGGGATAAGAGGAGAGAGCAGATGAATGCATGGCTGAGGATTTGGTGTATGGGAGATGGATTCATGTTTTTGAATCATTGGAATTTCTTCTGAAGCAGAAGTGATCTGTACAAGAAGGACGGATTGCACCTGAATTGGAAGGGGGCTAATATACTGGCAGAGCGATTTGCTAGAGCTGCTTAGGAGGATTTAAACTAATAAGGTGAGGGTGGGGAGAGGGAGCAGTGGATTCCAGGGAAATAGTGAGGAAAGAGATTCATCTCAGACTGGTACAGTTGGGAAAAGGAGCGAGTTAAACAATCAGGGCAGGCAGGAACAAACCAAAGAACAAAATAGGACTGATAAATAAAACTGCATTTACTGAAAAAGGCCTAACTGGGAAGGCAGATGAAGTCAGGGCATAGTTAGGAACATGGGACTGGGATATCATCATAATTGCAAAGATGTGGCTCAGGGAAGGACAGGACTGCCAGTTTAATATTGCAGGATACAAATGCTTTAGGAAGGTAGGAAAGAGAGGTAGGAGAGGAGGGAGCGTGGCACTTTTTTTTATAAGGAATAGCATTACTGCTTTACTTGGGGATGATATTCCTGAGAATTAAAACTGGGGAATTTATTTGGGTTGAACTGAGAGATAAGAAAGGGATGATCACCTTATTGGGATTGTATTATAGAACCCCCTAATAGTCAGGAGGAAATTGGTAGGTGTAGGAAATGCTGGATGACTAAATAAATTGAGGTTTTGGTTCAGAAAAAGGAAACATGTCAGTTATGGACAGCAGAGATCGAGAACATCCTTAGAAGAGTATTAAGCAGTAGAAGTGGGTGGCACGGTGGCACAGTGGTTAGCACTGCTGCCTCACAGCGCCAGAGACCCGGGTTCAATTCCCGCCTCAGGCGACTGACTGTGTGGAGTTTGCACGTTCTCCCCGTGTCTGCATGGGTTTGCTCCGGTTTCCTCCCACAGTCCAAAGATGTGCAGGTGAGGTGAATTGGCCATGCTAAATTGACCGTAGTGTTAGGTAAGGGGTAAATGTAGGGGTATGGGTGGGTTGCGCTTCGGCGGGTCGGTGTGGACTTGTTGGGCCTAAGGGCCTGTTTCCACACTGTAAAGTAATCTAATCTAATCTAAAAAAAAGTGTACTTTAAAGGGAAATCAGGAGAACAAAAAGGGAACATGAGATAGCTTCAACAAATAGGGTGAAGGATAATCCAAAGGATTTTTTATAAATACGTTAAGGACAAAAGGGTAACTAGGGAGAGAATAGTGCTCCTCAAAGATCAGCAAGGCAGCCAATGTGTGGAGCTGCAGGAAATGGCGAGATACAAAACAAATATCTTGCATCAGTGTTTACTGTGGAGAAGGATATGGAAGGTATAGAATGTAGGGAAATAGATGGTGACATCTTGAAAAATATCCATATTACAGAGGAGGAGGTGCTGGATATCTTGAAACACATAAATCCTCAGGACCTGATCTGGTGTACCTTAGAACTCTATGGGAAGCTAGGGAAGTGATTCTGGGCCCTTTGTTGAGATATTTGTATCATCAATAGTCACAGATAAGATGCTGGAAGATTGGAGTTTGGGTAATGTCCTGCCACTATTTAAGAAAGATAGTAAGGAGAAGCCAGGGAACTATAGGCCAGTGAGCCTGACGTTGGTGGTGGGTAAGTTATTGAGGGCAATCCTGGAAATCATGCCTCAAAAACTTGATTGTGTTTTTTCAAGAAGTAACAAAGAGGATTGAGCAGTGGATGTGATCTTATGGAATATATAGAAGTTAATTTGGCAGTTATATAGTTAACTTAGTGCTGTAATGCATGCACAAGATCATGTTACAGGGCTCCAGTAACAGATAATGATAGCACACTATGATAAGCTGGTTAAATCTGTGAGCTAATGCTAAAGACGATGGTGGTGTAATGTGACAGGTTAAGTGTAAAGTAGTGGACCAGTGTGGCAGAAGGTGATTCGTTTAGAAAGACAAAGCAAGCTAGTATAATTGATTATGCTAATGCTATCAGATAAGCCTGGGAATGAGGAACTATAAACTACAGAGGATTGAAGGAGGGGGTGGGCAGTTGGGAAGCCATTTTTTGATTGCCGCAGCTTGTATTTGCAAATAAAAGTTTAACTTTGTGAAGGATTTTCTGTGTTGCCTGGTAAATCTCTCAGAGTATTGGGTGATCTTTCCACAACAAATCTGGTGTTGTGAGCTGGGTCAGAAAGAGACCCCACCCCTGAAAAGAGGTGGCAGCTGTAGAGCAATTCCCATTTTAACTGAAGACTCTCCTGAGACTGACAGAATATGTATGTATGTATGTATGGATGTATGTATGGATGTATGTATGTATGGATGGATGTATGGATGTATTATGGATGGATGTATGTATGTATGTATGAATGGATGGATGGACGGACGGACGGACTTTAGTAGATGGGTAGCGGTAACTCCGTCAAAAGACTCAGGGGCGGGCACTATAGTGAAATTCCTAACAAATGAAGTTATTCTGAGGTTTGGTAGACCAGTCGGAGATCAGTTTAGGTAATGGATCTGTTTTTATCCAAAGAGTGGTTAAGTTGGTGCTGCAGACTTTGACGATCAAGCAGAGATTTGGATGTGTGTGTCATCCCTGGTCGCAAGATATGGTGGAAAGGATTAATGGAACTTTTAAAAGCTAAGTTGAATAAAATTTGCGCAAGTACCAATCTTAACTGGGTTTATGTGCAGCCACTGGCATTGGTGAGCTACCGTATTCAGACTAACCAATGACTAACTTGACACTGCATGAAATTCTTACCAGTAGACCCATGCCAGAGTCCATGTGGAGGGGTTCATGTGACGGGCCTAGTTTGGAACAATTGGAACTTGAACTTAAGTAATACATGCAACATCTAGCAATGAGACATGAGTCTATCCACACACAGGAAAAACTGAGGGAGCTGGTGTCTGCCAAGAGAACGGGACCTATTAAACCTAGAGATTAGGTGAATGTTCCAGTTTTCTGGAGAAAGTAGAATGGGCTGAGAAGAGAAGGACCCTTCTCAGTAACCAAGGTGTCGCCCACTGCCGTTCAAGTGGAGGGCCAATCCACATGGTATCACTGCACAACAGCTGTCCCACAGACACAGAAGGACTCCAGAGCTGAGTTAAGTGAAAATGAAGGGGCAGCGGTGACCGAAAGGGATGTGCTGGGACTTGATACGCCTTCACGTGAATTTGAGCAATTGGTGAGTGAGGTCTTCGGGATTACTGCCGCCTCCGGGGGCTATCAGTGATGGATCTGTGGAAGGTGAATTTTCTCTTGATTGTGTGGCTGGGCATGGATTGGGGGAGGCCACTAATGCCCCCTTTCTGGTCCTGAACCTTTCTACTCCTGTACAGACTTGGGGACCATCAATTTGGCAGACATGGCGAATCATGTTTGATAGTGCCAATGCCCTGCACAGCCTAACCAAAAGGTATATAGTAATGAGTGCGAAGCCCTCTTCCCCAGCACAGTTGTCTGCCCATAGCAATCATTGTTACCAATGGGCAAATTATACAGCAGCAATGTTGGCTAGACAGGACTGCTTCCTGTGTGCTAAGTCACAACTGGCATACTTCATTGTTCCTGTGCCCTGTAATTCTTCCACCTGCTCCCAATGGCAATAGCAACAGCTCTGCCAGCTGTTTGATCTGAATCACTCCCTGTTATTGCCCTTTCTGGTGCCTCCTTCAGGCTTTCACTGTATGTCGACAGGATGAATGGGGGAGGCAGCAATTCCAACAGTATTGCAGTTATGGTACTGCTTGGTCTACCAGTAAACGTAACCCAATGTTGTCCGTAGCTGATTTCAAATTGCGTAGAGGCTTGAGTTTTCAATGTTTCCGATGGAATGGATCTGTTTGGCAGGCCCTTGTGTGCACACATTTGACGTTATGCCTGTGACACCTTTTCATGTCAGTGCGATGCACAATGAGCTCAGTCAGAATTCTCAGCATGTTCCCTTAGCTGATATATGGTGGCTGTGTGGCCTAGGAGAGGGCTGCATCCGATGCTTCCCTCTGGCTGGGATGGTGTCTGCACCTGTGCGATTCTCCTCCATGAGATTGTTGTACCATCATGGGCTCGGTTTGATGCCCTATCGCAACTGACTTTATGCTGCCCCAAACAGGAGTATGTCCATGATCCTGCAGTATGTATTGATAGTATAGGTCAGCCAACGAGTTCGAGGCCAGCAATGAGATTGCCTCAGGCTGGGAAGCCCTTATCTCTGCTGTTGGTATTAGCAAAAATGCTGAATGGATTAATTGCATCTATTACAATCAGTAGAGATTTAATAATTACTCTGATGATGCCCTCTCAGCAATAGGTGAGCAGTTGGATGGCATGGCAAAATAGTCAGGCCTTGGAGTGGTTGTTGGCTGACAAAGGTGGTGTTTGTGTCCTGTTTGGGGAACATACCCAATAATACTAGCCCAGACGGATCTTTTACTAAGGTGATGGATAAGCTGAGGCTTTGTTGGAATGAGGTTAAGGAGAATGCAGGGTCTGGCCATCGGTTTTTTTGGCTGGTTGAATAGCATTTTGAGTGGATGAGGGGCTTGTTTAGCCAAGATTGTGACTGTTGCGGGTATCATGCTGATTATCGTTGCATTTGTCTTGTTTGTTACAACAAAATGAGGACATATGCAGGAATAAGATGGGTAGGACTAATGCTATCGTGCATGAGGTGGAAGTAGGGAATGCTGTTCTGATAAAACAAAACCTCTACAGGCTTAATCCTTTCAAAGCTACACAGGTCCAGAAGGAAGTGGATACGATTCTCAATGAAGGTATCATTGAACCGAGTTAGTGAGTAGAGTTTGCCGACTGTGTTAGTTCCCAATCCTGGACTCCATAATTTTGTCGACTACCGGAAGGTCAGCGCCGTAACAAAATCGGACTCATGTCCAATGCCAAGATTGGAAAATTGGACAAGCTAATTAGATCACAAAGTTGGACTTACTATGTGGTTATTGGCAAGTACTTTTATCAGAAAAAAGCAAAAGAAGTTTCTGCATTTGTAACCCCAAATAGACTATATCAATTCAAAATGATGCCTTTCGGAATGAAGAACACACCAGTCATATTCCAAAGATTCATGAACACACTTGTGACTGAGTTAACAAACTGTGTAATGTATTTGGATGATGTAGTGATCTTTAGTCAGTCATGGAAAGATCACATGGTGCAGTTGGCAGAACATTTTGAACGATTACAAGAAGCAAAACTGGTAATAAACTTAAAGAAAACAGAATTTGCGAAGGCAGAGGTGGCGTTCTTGGGACATAACATTGGTCATGGAAGATCAACTCCAAGAAAAGCCATTGAGGAATTTGTGTGACCAACCTCAAAAAAAGAGGTTATTCAATTTTTAGGAATAAACGGACTCTACCGGAAGATTGTTTTGAATGTCAGCTGCACAATGGCACTTAACAGATTTACTGAAGAAGAACACAAATGTTTGGAGAACAGAACAAGGCCAGGAGGCATTTGACAATTTAAAAGCAGTATTAACCACTGCACCAGTTTTGGTTTCAAACCATTTGGTGAAACTCTTCAGAGTTACAATAGGTATTAGCAAAATCGGAGTTGGAGCTGGACTGTTATAGGAAGATAATGTTGGAATTGAATGGCCAATTAGTTACTTTTCAAAGAAACACAACACCCACCAGAGAAAATGCTCTATCATCAAAAAGGAATTATTGAGATTGTTATTGGCTTTACAACATTTTAATGTTTATGTGATGAACACAATTGTCTTACATTCTTGGAATGAGTTAAAGACAAGAAAATGAGATTACATAATTGGAGACTTAATTTCTTTTAATTTACAAACTGTACATGTTACAGGTCCTAAAAATGTGATAGCAGATGTGTTTTGTTTAGCAGATAAAACATACATAGCATTGGAATCTGTTCAATCCTATATATATATATCTGTGCAGAAATGAATATAAACTTAGGTTAATGGCTTATGTATTTCATTGTAATTGGAATAAGAATGGGGGGGCGGGGAGAAAACATCTTTTCATTATGATGGTTCATTTTTTCTTAAGGAGGAGGTGTTATGAAGTTGAATGCATGTATTGTACGTTTGAGAGAGTGAATGCTGTTCAGAACTGACAGTTTCCAAGCACCTGCCAGCACAGCAAGACTAGCTAGCAGTTTCATTGTGTACTGGAAAATTGAAAATATGTAACATTTGGCTGTGAAATACATACCCGAGTTTTGGTTACGTTTTGACGACAATTTTGAATTCAACTGATTTGGAGATGCCAGTGTTGAACTGCGGTGTACAAAGTTAAAAATCACACAACATCAGTTTATAGTCCAACAGTTTTAATTGGAAGCACACTAGCTTTTGGAGCATCGCTCCTTCATCAGGTGATTAGTGGAGGGCTCAATCCTAACACACAGATTTATAGCAAACATTTACAGTGATGTAACTGAAATTATACATCGAAAAATTGAATGTCTTTTAAATCTATTTGAATACCATGACAGTTTCACTTCTTTCATGTGTAAATCACAAAACTTTTTTTAAAAAGTTGCATTCTCAGATTAGCTGTTAACAATGGTGATAGCTAGACAATATGTTGAAGGTGTTAGCCCCCTGTGTTTAGACTGATTCTAATCTTGAAAGTGAGGTGACCTGAGAGCCGGGCAGCTTGCTACGAACAATGATCTGTTTGAGGTTTGGCGGTTGTTTAAAGGCAAGTATGGAGCCAACTCCATACAACCCTGTCACGGTAGGCGCTGCAAGACGTGTCAGAGTGTGGACGTAGATACCACCATTACGCGTGGGGACACCTCCCACTTTGTACATGGCTGGTACTCATGTGACTCAGACAACGTTGTCTATCTTATACATTGCAGGCAAGGATGCCCTGAGATATGGTACATTGGAGAAACTGAGCAAAGGCTACAACAACGGATGAATGGGCACCACACAACAATCAACAGACAGGAATGTTCCCTCCCAGTTGGGAACACTTCAGCAGTCCAGGACATTCGACCATGGACCTTCAGGTGACCATCCTCCAAGGCGGACTTCAGGACAGGCAGCAGCAAAAAGTGGCCAAGCAGAGGCTGGTAACTAAGTTCCATACCCATAGGGAGGGCCTCAACTGGGACCTTGGGTTCATGTCACATTACAGGTGACCACCATTGGCACTATACACACACAGACACTCCTACACAGGCGCACACACTCACAGGCGAACACAGATACCCACACACACCCTTACAGACACACACACACCCTTACAGACACACACACACTCCCACACTCACTCATGCACCCCCTCACAGACTTAAGACACTCTGCACTCACTACACACACATACACTTTCTCACACTCTCAACCCCCAACACAGACACACACAGACAGACAAAGACCCACATGCACACATATATTTTGTGGGGTGAATTTGTACTTGCAGGGTTACATTGTACTTTGCTCAAAAACTGCATGAATTCAGGTAAAACTCCGTTACCTCACTTTTTAGATTAGAATCAATCTGAACATCATGGCATAGACAGAGAACACAGGGGGCTAACACCCCAACATATTGTCTAGCTATCACCATTGTTAACAGCTAACCCGAGAATGCAACTTTTTTAAAAAAAAGGTTTTGAGTTTCACTTCTTTCATGTGTAAATCAATCCTGGTATTCAAACAGATGAAAGACTTAACAGACAATCAATTTTTCAATGTATAATTTCAGTTACTTCACACTGTAAATTTTTGCTATAAATTTTGTGTTAGGATTGAGTCCTCCACTATCACCTGATGAAGGAGCAACGCTCCAAAAGCTAGTGTGCTTCCAATTAAGCCTGTTGGACTATAACCTGGCGTTGTGATTTTTTTAACTTTGAATTTAACTGATCATTTAAAATGATGTCCCAAAGTACTAAAACCCAATGGAGACTATCTGATTCTGGGGTTATAAAGAACAGGCATGTTGAAAGACAGGCAGAGTGACTGCTATCGAGTGAGTAATTGCCATCGAGCGAGTAACTACATCAAAAGCACTGTATCAAAGGTACCTTTTTTCATATGAAACATCTTCACAGCAAAAAGAAAGAAGACCCAGGGGGATCTTCAGCCAAAAGAAGAAAGATAGCGGAGATGACAGCTGCCGTATGGTTTTGAAATTAAGTCGATGTAATTTTAACAAGTGCTTTTTTTAAATTGGAACAATATATTGTTATGGAGTTAGAGCAGATAATAAGCAGTTAATAGAAAAGGGGCTTAAGAGTTGTAAATATTTGTTGTTTAAATGTTCACTTTTAGGGTTAAGGAATAGATTGATATTATTTTCTTTTAATGACAGAATTTAGGAGTTCTCTGTCACTCATATTTTAACAGATTGAGGCGAGGTGAGCTTTTCTGGGTTTTTGGTTTGTTTAGATGAAGGGTTCACTGCCTTGTCATAACCATTGAAGATTAAACTGGCATAACACAGCTTTATACAGTGTATTAAAGTGTGGATTGATAGTGATTATCACAGATATTACAGAGCTTTATTACACTGTGCTAGAGTGTAGATTGATAAGGTTTATAACTGATGTCTCAGAACATAGTGGGTGGCACGGTGGTACAGTGGTTAGCACTGCTGCCTCACAGTGCCAGAGACCTGGGTTCAATTCCTACCTCAGGCTACTGACTGTGTGGAGTTTGCACATTCTCCCTGTGTCTGCGTGGGTTTCCTCCAAAAATGTGCAGGTTAGGTGAATTGGCCATGCTAAATTGCCTATAGTGTTAGGTGAAGGGATATATGTAGGAGAATGGGGTCTGGGTGGGTTGTGCTTCGGCGGGTCGGTGTGGACTTGTTGGGCCGCACCCTCACATCATGGTTATACAGACTTTAGATTGGTAGGGTTTATTACTGGTGTAGAAAAGCTTTATTACACTGAGTTACAGTGAAGATTAATAATGTAAATTACTTGTCGAACATAGCTTTATTATATAGTTTTAGAGTGTAGATTGGGAAGGTTTATACCTGGTGTAGGTGAGTTTCATTGCACTGTTTTGCGGAATAGAGCTTTATCACACTGTTAGTGCACACTAACTAATCTAATCTTAAAAAAAAACATTATTACACTATCTTGGATTGTAGATTGATAGAGTATTAATGCTGAAAATGGGTTTTATGACACTGTTAGAGTTTTTGATTTTCTTCTGGTTATATTTTTATTTTATTAAACAGTACAAAATACAGTTAATAAACAGAAAGTAGCAACTCGCCAAAAGGAAACACGATATACAGGGGAAAGAGCAGCAAAGGCAAACTTCAAACCCCATTGTTCAACCAGTTTTCAGGGAGATGAGGACAAACCTCAAATCCCACTTCCATTCATCGCAAGGATAACACTAACACAGTCAAGACAGTGCAATCAAATGAGAAACAGTGCCTAGCTATAAAAAAGACACCTGACATCCGTCCGCACCACATACTGATTAGACCGTCCTTGGCTAACCTTCCTGTAGGACAGTCATCTGCCTTTCGGTCTCTGCCCTGCGCACTGACTGACCCTCCCCAGGCCTGCTTTCTTCCAGGCTGGTCATCGACCACCCAGCTAGAATTTTGTTTGATAGGGTTTACTCGTGGTGTCGGAGAGATTAATTACACTGTTTTAGGGTATAGATTGGTAGGGTTTGTTACCAGTGCAACATAATCTCATGGAACTGTTTCGGAGATTAAATAGATGCTCATTACTGGTGTGATAGAACTTTATTAAGTGTAAATTGATAGAATTTATTACTGGTGTAACAGATTGTTAGGTTGTATTATTGTTGTGGAGAAAGTGAGGGCTAAAGGAGGGCTTATGCCCGAAACGTCGATTCTCCTGTTCCTTGGATGCTGCCTGACCTGCTGCGCTTTTCCAGCAACACATTTTCAGCTGTATTATTGTTGTAACAGAGCTTCATTACTGTGTAGACTTAAGGTAAATTACTGGTGCAGCAAATATTTATTACACTGTGGGATTACAACTGGTTTAACAGAACTTTATTGGATTATGTTCGTGTGCAGATTGATTGTGTTAAATACTGCTGTAACAGAGCTTTATTACACTGTGTTAGAGTGCAGATTGATGGGGTTTATTACTGGTGTGATAGAGTTTTATCACGTTATATTGTAGTGTCGACTGGTAATAAACTGTTTATTTCTGATGTATCAAAGCATTATTGTATCGTGTTTGGGTGTCGATTGAGAGAACTTAGAAGTGATGTAAAAGAGCGTTGTTACAATAATGTTAGAGTGTAGAAGGGTAGTGTTACTTTCAGTGGAACATAGCATTCTTGCCCTGTGTTTCAATGGAGATTAATAGCGTTTATTAACTGGTGTAACAAAGCTTCATTACACTGTTAGAGTGTCGACAGATTGGGAATTTAACACTGTAACAGAGCTTTTTAACACTCTTAGAGTGCAGACTTATAGCGATTAGTTCCGGTGTAACAGAGCTTCATTGCCCTGAGTTCAGCCGTAGATTGTAAAGGTTACAACTGATGTAACAGAGCTTTATTACACTCATTTAGACCATCAATTGATAGGAACTATTAGTAGGGTAACAGTGCTGTGTGCACTTAGACTGTGTCCTGCGTTCGGGTGTAGATTGAATGGATTTTATTACTGGTGTAACAGAGCTTAATGACTCGGTTGCGGTGTAGATTGATATGGTGTTTTACCGATGAAACAGAGCTTTGCAATGTGTGGAATATAGACTGGTAGCATTTATTTATGGTATAACAGCGCCCTGTGTTCAACTGCAGATTAGTAACCATTATTCTCCACAACCACCTGATGAAGAAGCAGTGCTTCAAAACTAGTGCTTCCAAATTAACTTGTTGGACCAAAATCTGGTGTTGTGATTTTTAACTTTGCCCATTCCAGTCCAACAGCAGCACCCCCACATCATGGTTATACAGTGTTAGACTTTAGATTGGTAGGGTTTATTACTGGTGTGGAAAAGCTTTATTACACTGAGTTACAGTGAAGATTAATAATGTAAATTACTTGTCGAACATAGCTTTATTATATAGTTTTAGAGTGTAGATTGGTAAGGTTTATACCTGGTGTAGGTGAGTTTCCCATTGCACTGTTTTGCGGTATAGAGCTTTATCACACTGTTAGAGTCCAGATTGTTACAAATCTTCCAATTTTGTTTTAAATTTCCTTATCGCTGTCTTTGCATTCTTTGTAATCTTGCCATTCAGATAATGCTTTCTTTTGCCTTGGAATAATTCCCATCCTAAAGGCACCCTTTTTTGATGAGGTTAATTCTGGCCATTTTGTGCCTTAAAAGTACTTTTGCTGCATCTACAATACTTTTCAAGATTCGAGATTTTAATTTGCAAAGTTGTGTGAGTTTCATTTTAGCAGTATTGACAAGAAATTTTAATAATGTGCCAGCACTTGGCTGGAACATTGATTTTCTTGTTCTAATCAGCTAATCTCACAAAGATATGCTCGTTCGAGACACCCTGAATATATTTTAAGAAGTTTGCTCGAAATGGAGATTTTGTGTGCACAGTTGCTGATGCATTTTTGTGAGTTATGCATTATCCAGCCAGATGCCTTTCAAATGCTACAATTGTACTAGCCTCCACCACTTCCCCTGGCAGCTCATTCCGTACATCCACCACCCTCTTCATGGAAAAAGCTGCCCCTTCAGTCCATTTTATATCTTTCCCTTCTCATCTTGAATGTATGCCCTCTAATTCTGGACTCCCCCACTCCAGGGAAAAGACCTTGTCTATATACTCGATCCATGCCCCTCATGATTTTGTAAACCTCTATAAAGTCACACCTCAGCCTCCGACTTGCCAGGGAAAATAGCCCCAGATGATTCAGTCTCTCCCTATCGGTCAAATCCTCCAACCCTGGCAACATTCTTGTAACTCTTTTCTGGACCCTTTCAAGTTTCACAACATTCTTCCAAGAGGAGGGAGACCAGAACTGCACACATTCCAACAGTGGCCTAAACAGTTCCTGCAACACGACTTCTAATTCCTAATCTCAAAGCTCTAACCAATAAAGGAAAGCATACAAAATACCTTCTTCACTATCCTATCTTCCTGGAACTCCAATTTCAATGAACCAAGAACCTGGACTCCAAGGTCTCTTTATTCAGCAACACTCCCCAGGACCTTAGCATTAAGTGTATAAGTCATCTCCTGATTTGCCTTTGCAAAATACAGCACCTCACATTTATCTAAATTAAACTCCATTTGCCACTCTTCGGCCCATTGGCCCATATGATCAACTTCCCATTGCACTCTGAGGTAATCTTCTTCGCTGTCCACTATACCACCAATTTTGATGTCATCTGCAAACTTACTAATTATACCTCTTATGCTCACATCCAACTCATTTATATAAATGATGAAAAGTAACGGACCCAGCAGCGATCCTTGTGGCACTCCACTGGTCCCAGGCCTCCAGTCTGAAAAGCAACCTCCACCACTACCTTCGAGCCAGTTCTGTATCCAAATGGCTAGTTCCTCCTGTATTCCATGTGATCTAGCTAGTCTGCCTTGTTGAATACCTTACTGAAATCCAAATATAGATCATGTCTACTGCTTTGCCCTCCTCAATCCACTTTATTACTTCTTCAGAAAACTCAGTCAAGTTAGTGGGACATGATTTCCCGCACACTAAGCCATGTTGACTATTCCTAATCAATCCTTGCCTTTCAAAATATATGTAAATCCTGTCCCTCACAATCCCTCCAAAATTTGCCTATCAGTAATGTCAGGCATACCAGTCTATAGTTCCCTTGTTTTTCCTTACCACCTTTCATAAATAGTGACACCTTGTAAGCCAATCTCCAGTCTTTCGCACCTTACCTGGGACTATCAATGATACAAATATCTCAGCAAGGAGCCCAGCAATCACTTCCTTAGCTTCTCAAAGAGTCCTTACCTTTATGCATTTTAAGACATCCAGCACCACCTCCTTTATAATATGGACATTTTTCAAGATGTCACCATCTATTTCCCCACATTCTACTGTAGAGCTTCCATGTCCTCCTTCATAGTAAACATTAATGCAAAATTCTCATTTAGTACCTCCCCCAGCTCCAGTGGTTCCACTTACAGGCTGCCTTTGAGAGGTCTTATTCTTTCCTGAGTTACCTTTTTGTCCTTAATGTATTTATATTTGGATTCCACTTAACCCTATATGCCAAAGCTATCTCTTTTTGCCTTCCAGATTTTCTTCCTACTGTCTTTGTATTCTTCTAAGGATTCACTCCATCTCTTCTGTTTATACCTGCCATTTATCACCTTCTTTTTCTTGACAAAAGTCCCAATTTCTCTAGTCATCCAACATTCCCTTCACATACCAGCCTTGCCTTTCACCTTAACAGGAACATACTGTCTCTGGTCTCTCGTTTTCTCACATCTGAACTCTTCCCATTTTCCACCCTTCCCTTTCCCAGAACATCTGCCCCCAATCAACATTTGAAAGTTCTTGCCTAATGCCCTCAAAATTGACCTTCCTCCAATTTCCTCTTGCATCACTATATTAAAACAAATTGAATTATGGTCACTGGCCCCAAAGTGCTCCTCTACTGACACCGCTTTATTTCACAAGAGTAGGTCAAGTTTTGCACCTTCTCTGGTCAGTACTTTCACATATTGAATCAGAACATTTTCTTATGCAGACTTAACAAATTCCTCTCTATCTGCACCATTAACAATATGGCAGTCCCAGTTTATATTTTGAAAGTTAAAATCCCTGACCCAATCCAATAATACAATTGGATTAGGGATCCCTGATCCCTAATCCAATTGCATTATTCTTACAGATGACTGAGATCTCCTTACAAATTTGTTTCTCAATTTCTCTCTGACTATTGGGGGTTCCATAGTATAATCTCAACAAGTTGATCATCCCTTTCTTATTTCTCAGTTCCACCCTAATAACCTGTCTTGATCTATTTCCAAAAATACCTTCCCTAAGTGCAGTTGTAATGTTATCCCTTATCAAAACACCACTTCCTCTCCTCTCTTGGCCCATTTTCCATCCTTTAGCATTTGTATTCTGGAACTGCCAGTCCGATCCATCCCTGAGCCATGTCTCTGTCATTGCTACTATCCCAGTCACATATTGCTAACCAGCCCTGAGTTCATCTGCCTTCCCTGTTAAGGCCTCTCATATTTTTTTGCTTTGTTTCTGCCTGCCCTGATAATTTGACTTGCTCCTTTTCCTAACTGTACCAGTCTCAGATTGATCTCTTTTCACACTTTCTCCCTGGGTTCCAAACCACCCCCCCTCCCCAACCATCACCTACCACAAAAAAAGCAGCTCTCGCAACTCTCCCTGCTAGCATAATAGTACCCTTCGAATTCAAGTGTCCTTCCTTCTTATACAGGTCACTTCTACCCCTGAAAAGATTCAAATGATCCAAAAATATGAACCCTTCGCCCCTAAACCAGTTCCTCAGTGATACATTCATTTGCTCTACCCTCTTATTCCTACTCTAACTAGCTCATAACACTGGAAATAATCCAAATATTATGACTCTCAAGGACCTCCTTTTTTAATTTGTGCCTAACTTTGTATATTCTCCCTTTGGAATCTCACCATTTCACGTTCTATGTCATCGGTTCCAATGTACAGTGACCTTCTGCTGGTCCCTCTCCCCTTTGAGAATATTCTGTACGCTCTGCAAGATATTCTTGATCCTGGCTCTAGGGAGGTAACACATCATTCTGATTTCTCGTTGTTGGCTATAGAAACGTCTGTCTGTGCCTCTAACTAGAGAGTCCCCTATCACAATTGATTACTTGGAGCCTAATGTATTCTTTATTACATTAGAGCCGATTTTGTTACCAGTAATTTGGCTATTGATGCTACATTCCCTTGGGAGTCCATCACCTGCTACATATTCTAAATCGGCATATTTGTTTCAGATGGGAATAGCCACAGGAGACTCCTGCGCTACCTGTCTCTTTCTTTTATTTTTCCTGGAGGTAACCCATCCACCTGACTGTATCTGCAGTTTTTCTCCCTTCCTGAGACTGTCATCCATCATCCCCTAGGTCCTGTAAATACCGCATTGCCTCAAACTGCCACACCAACTGATCTATGCGATCCAACAAGATTCACAAGCAAACACACTTAATGCAGACATAATCATCAGTAACATGGAAACTCTTCCACATCTGACAGTAAGAACATATCACAAAGGACATCATTACACCTTAACAACCTGCAGACCCAGAAAGCAGCACAGCCTTTCTCCTCTGAAAACACTGCTCCAAGCTAACTTAGTACCTGTGTATTATATTTTTTAAAATTTAAGCAAGAGATAGATCTCAATAAACCATTTAATCAAAAAAGAACCTATTCTACTCATCACTGTAGACTTATTTAAAAACAGTATGTTTACACTTAAAAACAATGCACTTAGCTGCTGCCATGTTGTGAGCTCTCCCACACAGGTTCCTCCTCAGTCAGCTCTGAATTCCACTGTTTGTTTAGTTTTCTTAGATGCACTCCAATGTCCAGACATACTTGAACTCAAACAGCAAAGGCAGTAGCTTTGCAGATTCACTGTGTCAGATAGCAGTGTAGGTTTCTTTTTCATTTGATTCATTGACCATGTGGTCTCTGCCTTTTTCTTTTTTCCTCCTTTTTAAAGTGCCATTGTTTTGATCTTTTTCTCCCCAAAGTTCCAGAACAATGCAACAGCTTATAAACCAGCTGATCTCATCGAGTTATGGTTTTTAGTAACCTCTGCAAGAAATTTTAAGAATGTGCCAGCATTTTAGGGATGATTACTAGAAATGTTAATGTGTAAATTTGCTTATTTCACTGAGTTATGCATTTTAGCAATGTCTATAAGTGATTTAATGTAAATGCTAGCATTTTGGAGAATAATGCTGGCAACATTTATTTTGTTGTGCAATGTTGCTTATCTCATCTTATGCATTTTAGTAAGGTCTGCAACAGGTTTTCCAAAAATGATAGCATTGGCAAACATTTGTTATTTTTTGTGCAGTATTGCTTATCTCATCAAGTTATACTTTTAGTAACATCTACAAGAGATTTTAAGAATACGCCAGCATTTTGGAGATGATTGCTAAATTGTTTTGCAATGATGCTTATCTCACTGAGTTCTGCTTTTTATTCACAGGTTAGAAATGTTTATTTTATTGTGCAGAGTTGTTTATCTCATGTATTTTATTAATATCGGTAACACATTTTAAGAATCTGCCAGTATTTTTGAGTAGATAGCTAGAAATGTTTATTTTGGTTTGCAAAGTTATGTTACCTTATTGCGCCCTCTACTGATAGGTATTAATTATTCTAAACATGCCCCAAATTTGTTGAGGAATGCTTGAATATTTCCCATACCACTTTGCTTATCCCACTGAGTTATAAATTTTGCTGAACCTATGAAGATGCCAGAATTTTGTAGATAATTGCTCAAAATTTTAGCTTTTCCTTGCAAAATTGTTTATCTCACTCAAGTTTTGCACTTTATTTAAATATACTGCTCATTTCATGAATGTGCCAGCATTTTGGAGCAGATTCTTTGAACCTTTCTCTTCCTGGTGAAAGTCTGTTTGTCTCATCATGTTATGCAACTATTTTTGATATGTATCACTGATTCTGACAATGTGGTAGAAATTTGGAGAGGATTTCTGGAAGGTTTGATTTATATCTACAAAGTATGAATCTCATTGAGTTATGCACTTTTCCTACTACTGATTCCAACAAACAGACAGCATGTTGGATAGGATTACTGATAGTTTTGATTTACTTCATCTAACCTACTGATACATCTTACTGACATACACTACTGATTCTCACAATGTACCAGAATTTTGGAGAGGATTGCTGGAAATTGTGATTTTTCTGCCAAAAAGTTGTTTATCTCAATTAGTTCTACACTCTTCTGACATGTTCCACTGACTCAAAGAATGCACCAACATTTTGGAGAGGATTGTTGGAACATTTATTTATCTGGTACAAGGTACAAAGGTTGTTTAAAAGGCGCATCTCTGTACTGAGACGTCATCCCAACTCTTTTAAATAAAAAAGGCCCTGCTGTCATGCTCTCCTCTTGCACTGCACACTACTTCAAGCCCCTATGGCACATTATGGCACACTCACAAGCCCCTATAGCACACCCACCCATGATAGAGCAAAGAAACCCGAGAGTCAAATGCAAACATCATTCATAACATCATTTTTTTTAAGAGAAAGAAATCCATTCGCTACAGAGCAATGCAAGTGGCAATTATCCAGATGCTTTAAGTACCTGAAACCTTGTGTAAATGAACAATATGAAAATGATAGAGGAGTTCAGACAGTTGGAACTGTCAATCAAGCAAAGTTTTGAGTGTATCAAGAGAACTTAGGAGGCATGGCTAGTAAATCTGTAGGATCACACCAAAATTGTCAGTATAGTAGACAGTGAAGGTTAGCTAAGATTACAAAGGGATCTCGATCACTTGGGCCAATAGGCTGAGGAGTAGCAGATGGAATTTAATTTGGATAAATGTAAAGTATTGCATTTTGGTCAAATGGACAAGGGCAGGACTTGTACAGTTAATGGTAGGGCCCTGGGTAGTGTTGTCAGAAAGTCCTTGGCATTTTGTGATGTTGCTGTTCCTTTAACAAGGTTATATTGTCCTTGTTTTTTTTCATGAGGTCGTAAAGACACTGGTTCTGAAATGTCTGGCGTTGATCTACTTGAAAAGGCATTCAAGTTTTTAAAAAAACTTGTACAATGAAAGGGGAGTGGCCAGTTCTCCCAGCTCAGCTTTTCTCTGGTTTGGTTTGGTTTGGTTTTAGCAGGCAGTCTTTTCTTTTGAGGGTGCTGGTCAAAGAAACAACTACATGGAAGAAGGTGTTCCATGCTGCATCTCTCTCTTTCTCTTCTCTCTGTCTTCTCTCTCTCTCTGTCTTCTCTCTCTCTCTCTGTCTTCTCTCTCTCCTCTCTCTCTCTCCTCTCCTCTCTCTCTCCTGTAAGACTCTGTGTTTGGTTTTACCTTTTTTGCCAAAGGGTGTTTGTGGGGAAGTTAAGTGTTGGGAACAGCACCATTAAGTTGGGATAATCTGTTGTGTTTTTGGATATGTTAAGTTATTCTGTATCCTGTTCTGTTTTGTTTGTGTTTCATTTGGTAATCTTGCAAATAAATTCTGCTTTGTTTAGGTCAGTTGTACTGCTCCTGGAACATACACTTTACACCTGCTTAAAACAATTAGCAAAGGTAAGGTGTGGGCTACCTTCTTGAAATATTTTGAAGGGGTCTGGCCTTGTCCATAACAGTTTAGTACATGGTTCTTTGAAAGTTGCATCACAGGTAGACAGGGTGGTTAAACACACTTACATTCATTGTTCAGACCATCGAGTATAGGATTAAAAAAGTGAAATAAATGTGAATGCTGGAAAATCTCAGTAAATCTGTAAATCTCCAAGGAGGAACGTTAACTCTGATTTTTCTGCATAAATACTGCCAGACCTGATGAGCTTTTCCAGAATCAAGTGTGAATTTGCTTCTCTCTCCATGCTATGCACCTTAATGGCATGCACAACATATTCTACCAATGTACAAGCATTTTGCAGATTATTGTAACCACCCTATCTACCTGTGATGCAACTTCCAAATAACTATGTACCTAAACCCCTAGTAGGTTTGATTTTCTCCTGCAGTATTTCTTATCCCATCAAGATATATAGTTCTTCAAATCTACTGCTCTTTCAATTAATGTACCTGCATTTTGGAGAGGATTGCTGGATGTTTTGATTGTTTGCTGCAAAGATGACATGTTTTACTGATTTTGGAGAAGATTGCTAGAACATGAGACTTTCTGGGGTAAAGTTTCTTCTCTCATTAAGTTTCCCATTTTAATGACCTGTAGTATTGATTCTAACAATGTGCCATAATTTTGGAGAAGATTGCTGATAGTTTTGATTTTCTGCTGCAAACTTGACTCTCTCCCCAAGTTATACATTTCATTTAAGGGATTGAATAACTGCAATAAGACAAATTAGTACTAATCTGGTAAAATACCCTTGCTGCTGAACAAGTCTTTCATAGAACACAAATATTCTTGGAAAATTAGTGGATTTGCATTCTATCCTATCAGGACATTATGGCGCTTCCCTTTAACAACATATTGCATCTGTAATCAGAATATTCATGATGTGATAATGGCATCACGTGATAGAAATTTGTGGGGTAAAAATGCATTTTGTCTTTGAGTTACATTGTCAGTTTCTTCATCCATAGATGAAGATTAATCTGATTTGAAGGATGGTGATTACACAAAACTCATTGAATAGATTCATGATAAATGTGCTCCATGTAAAAACTATGAGAGGGTACCATCATGGCCTGTTGCATAAACTCGAGACTTTAACAAAGTAATTGCTTTAAATTTAAGGCTAACAGTAAAACCTGGAGCTGGTCATACCACAACTCCAATTTGAATCATGCAACATAAGCCATTCACAAGTTTTTGTTTTCCTTCCTTTCGGGCTGGAACTTGGACACAAACACATTTGGTTGGCATATTATAAACATGGCAAAAAATTTCAACATGTCTACAATCATACAAAGTAAGACAAAATAGCGATTGTGGATCAAAGCATTGAAACATGCACCGAAATGAGTGCTAAGCTCAATTCTAGACTGACTATAGTCAGGGAGAAGGGGAGAATTTGCCAGTATTAGTTCAGAAATCTGTGCAAAAATTTGAACATTGTCATTATTAAAATCCCTTATAGCAATGACCCCCTCCCTAATGGTATTGTCTCCCTGCAGCAAATGGACTGCAGCTTTGCAATGGCACCTGGAGATGGGCAATAAATGTTGGCTCAGCCATGAATGATTGTTAATTTCTTAAACTCAAAGTTAATTCTTTGAGATCAATTCACCCTACTAGTTTGACTACAAAAAACATTGTTCACCCAGATGGTTCCACTCTTTCTGAACTTATCCTTTACCTCTGATTCCTTATGTAAAGTATTCTGAGATCTATGCCCTTATGCCTATGTGTACAGCATTCAAATATACAAATGAAGTGTTGATATCATGTGGTGTAATACTTGGCTGCTAGGTTTGGTTACAACAGAATGACTGTACTCCGAAAGGAATTGACTAGGGCTTGAAGTATTTTGTAGAGTGCAGAGATCTCAAGTTGCTAAATCAATGTACGCTCCTCTTAATCCATATATATTAATGAAAATACCAGTGCCTAACTGGAAGTTAAAATATATTTTCTTTTGCCTGAAACTAAACAACATGTTACAATTCTCAAACTATTATTACATTGCCAAACGTGATACAAAATGTATTCATATATATTGCACCACAATATTTACAGACACTCAAATAACCACCAGTTGTATAGAATTACATACACTGCAGCATACTGTCTCAAATTTCACTAACTTCAGATGAAGAAGAGTTTAAGTATAGTCATAGATCAATGAAGTATCAGTAACAACTTTGGCAGGATTAACATTAGGCACTTCTCTAAACAAAATAATATTCATATCACTCGTAGATCAATTTTATAGTGCTCACACAGGAAACACAATCTTATCATGCAGTAATGTGTCTGCAAACGTGTCTGCAACAATGCCACTTAATAATACCCAACTCATACACATTAAAATAATGGATCAATCCATCCATAGGAGGGAAGCTGAAGTAGAGACGAAATACTATAGTGTTCGTACTGGTACAGGGTAGAGCAGTGACAAGTGTTCTGCTCCTTTAATTGGTAGTCTCCTGGTAGAATAGTGGTGTATGATCTCGGGAACACTGTCAAATGGAAGGCTGTTTTCTCCCAAGATGTATTTATCTTTAGTTCTTGTCAGCTTCATATGCATAAAACCTTGGCTACTCCTACAAGCAAGCAGAATTACAAAATATGGTCAAACATCAAAATGCATGATATTCAAATTAATCCACAAAAAGGTTTGTTCTCCAGTGAATTGATTCCACTTCCTGTCATGGCAAAGTCACAGTT
Organism: Chiloscyllium plagiosum; assembly: GCF_004010195.1. NCBI lineage: Eukaryota > Metazoa > Chordata > Chondrichthyes > Orectolobiformes > Hemiscylliidae > Chiloscyllium > Chiloscyllium plagiosum. The sequence continues at coordinate 93,205,612 of NC_057711.1, forward strand.
GATTTTTTTTTGTCATGGAAACGTTTGACCTTTTTTTTTTAAGCAGGAATTAGTTTCTTAGTATAACTGCTTTTCTCAAGCTTCCCAACAAAGAACACAGAATAATAAAGCACAAGAACAGGCCCTTCGGCCCTCCAAGCCTGCACTAACACCTTTTGTCCTTCTATACTAAAACTGTCTTCACTTACATGATCCATATCCCTCTATCCCCTTCCTATTTATGTATTCATCCACGTGATTCTTGAATGCTGCTATTGTATCTGCTCCCACTCCCTCCCCTGGCAGTGCCACATGAGAAAAATGTGTCTCATACATCTCTTTTAAACTTCACCCCTCGCACTTTGAACCTGTGTTCCATCGTAACTGACTCTTCTACCCTGGGAAAAAACCTTGCCTTCTTTCCATTCATCCACATTCTTATAAACTTCTAACAGATCGCCCTTCAACCTCCTGCGCTCTAGTGAAAACAAAACCAGTCTGTCAAATCCCTCTTCATAGCTGAAATCCCCCATACCAGGAAATATCCTGGTAAACCTTTTCTATACCCTTTCCAAAGCATCCACATCCTTCTGGTAGTGTGGTAACCAGAATTGTATGCAATAATCCAAGTATGGCCTAACTAAAGTTCTATAAAACTGTAACATAACTTGTCAATCTTTATACTCCATACCCCTTCCAATGAATGCAAGCATGCCACAGGCCTTTTCATTATCTTAGCTATGTGCGCTGCCACCTTCAGTGATCTGTGGACCTGCACACCCAGATCCCTCTGCATATCGATTCAACTAAGGATTCTGCCATTCACTCTAATTTTCACCGGTACTTGACCTTCCAAAATGCATCACTTCACATTTGTCTGGATTAAGTTGCAAATGCCAAGTTTCTGCCCATGCCACCAACTGATTAGATTAGAGTTTGGATTAGAAGTTGGCTGGCTGGAAGAAGACAGAGGGTAGTAGTTGATGGCAAAGGTTCATCTTGGAGTGCCGTCACTAGCGGTGTTCCGCAAGGATCTGTTTTGGGACCATTGCTGTTTGTCATTTTTATAAATGACCTGGAGGAGGGGTTAGAAGGTTGGGTGAGCAAGTTTGCGGATGATACGAAAGTCGGAGGAGTTGTAGACAGTGAAGAAGGATGTGGCAGGTTACAGCGGGATATAGATAAGCTGCAGAACTGGGCAGAAAGGTGGCAAATGGAATTCAATGTAGCTAAATGTGAGGTGATTCACTTTGGGAAGAATAACAAAAAGATGGGGTACTGGGCTAAAGGTCGGATACTCGGTAGTGTGGATGAGCAGAGGGATCTTGGTGTCCATGTACACAAATCTCTGAAAGTTGCCACCCAGGTAAATAGTGCGGTGAGGAAGGCATATGGCGTACTGGCTTTTATTGGTAGAGGAATTGAGTTCCGGAGTCCTGAGGTCATGATGCAGTTGTATAAAACTCTGGTGCGGCCGCATCTGGAATATTGTGTGCAGTTTTGGTCGCCATACTATAGGAAGGATGTGGAGGCACTAAAACTGGTGCAGAGGAGGTTTACCAGGATGTTGCCTGGTATGGAAGGAAGATCGTATGAGGAAAGACTGAGACACTTGGGGCTGTTCTCATTAGAGAAAAGAAGGTTTAGGGGTGACTTGATAGAGGTGTACAAGATGATTAGGGGTATAGATAGGGTCGACAGTGAGAATCTTTTGCCACGTAGGGAGTCAGCTATTACAAGGGGGCATAGCTTTAAATTAAGAGGGGGTAGGTATAGGACAGATGTTAGGGGTAGGTTCTTTACTCAGCGAGTCGTGAGTTCATGGAATGCCCTGCCAGTAGCAGTGGTGGACTCTCCCTCATTATGGGCATTTAAGCGGGCATTGGATAGTCATATGGAGGATAGTGGGCTAGTGTAGGTTAGGTGGGCTTGGATCGGCGCAACATCGAGGGCCGAAGGGCCTGTACTGCGCTGTATTCTTCTATGTTCTATACCCTGCTGTATCCTCTGAAAAGCCTCCTCAATATCTGCAACTCCACCGATCTTTGTATTGTTGTTCCTGTTGAATGAAAAGTCTATATTTATGCATAAACATCGCTGGAAAAGCTCAGGTCTAGCAGCATCTGTAGAGGAAAATCAGAGTCAATGTTTTGGGTCGAGTGACCCTTTCCAAGAATTGATAGTAGCTAGGAAAAGGTTGGTTTATATGTAGAGGATAGGGTGGCTGGAGAGGGTAAGGAGTAAATGATAGGTCGGGATCGAGCTCAAAAAGAGAGAAGAACAGTTGGACAGTTAGAAGTGTGGATAACGATCAGTTATGACAGAGAATAGCTATTAGTGGGGACTGTTAGGGTTGTGTATAATAGCAGACTATGCAAAAACAAGCTCTGATGCTTGGGGATTGGGGTAAGGACATGGGACAGCACAAACCCAAAGTTGTGAACTCGATATTGAGTCCAGAAGGCTGTTAGTTCCCAAGTGGAAAATGAGCTGCTGTTCTTCCAGCTTTGCTGGAGCATTGCAGGAAGCCTGAGGCAGAGATGTTGGCCAGGGAATAGAGTAGTGTGTTGAAGCATCAGGTTGCAGACAGAATGTAAGTGTTCTGCGAAGCAGACACCCAGTCTATGCTTCATTTCCACAACATAGAGGAGACCACATTGTGAGCAGTGAATGCAATTGACGAGATTGTGTCAAGTGCAGTTAAAGTGCTGCTTGACCTGGAAGATATGTTTGGACCCTTCGATACTGGACAGGAAGGTATTAAACAGCAGGTGATGGCACCTTCCCCTGCGACCACAGGAAGAGGGGAGTGTTTGAAAGTGAAGGAAGAGTGGACCAGGATGTACAGGAGGGAACGGTCCCTGCAGAAGGCTGATAAGGGAGGGGAGTGGAATATGTGTCTGGTGGTGGCATCTCGCTGGAGGTGTTGGAAATGGCAGCAAATGATCCTCTGGTTGTGGATGTTGATAGAATAGTAAGTAAGGATAAAGTGGACGCGATCACTGTTCCGGGAGGGAAGAGAGGGGCAGAGGGCAATAGTTCAGGAGATGGGTTAAACCTGGTTGAGGGCCTTGTCAACAAGGGTACTGCAGAATCCTCAGTTGAGGAAGAAGGTGGACATTTCAAAGGTTCCCTTATTGAAGTTGGCATAGTTGGAACTGATGCTACTTAGACAGAGGAACTGGGAGAATGAAATAGAGTCTTTACAGAAAGCACGGTGTGAGGGTGCTTGGTCAAAGTAACTGTGGGAGTCGGTGGATTTGTAGCGCATATTGTTGGCTAGTCTATCTCCAGAAATGGAAAGAAAGAGATGTTGGGGAAGGGAAGGGAAGGGATGAGTCAGAGATGGATCAGATGAAAGTGAGGGCAGGATGGAAGTTGGAAGCGAAATCGATGAACTTTTCCAATTCTGGATGAGAGAGGGAAACAGCACCGATGATATCATTGATATACTGGAGAAAGAGTTGTGGGTGGGGGCTGCAATAGGACTGGAACAAAGAATATTTCACATTCCACCAAGAGATAGGAATAACTGGGGCCCATGTGGGTACCCATGTCCACCTCTCTGACTGAAAAATAATGGGAGGAGTTAAAAGAGAAGTTGTTCAGGGCGAGGATGAGCTCAGCAGGCAGACAAGGTTGGTGGTAGATTGGGACAGGTCAGGCCTTTGTTCCAAGAAGTGGAAAGCCGAGACCATCCTGGTAGGGATGGATGTGAAAAGGGATTGCATGTCCATGGTAAAGAGGAGGCGTCTGGAGCTCTGAGGGTCACTGGACTCAAAACGTTAACACTGATTGTTTTCCACAGATGCTGCCAGACCTGCTGAATTTTTCCAGCAATTTCTATTTTCAAACCACAGTCTCCTTATGCGTTAAATTTTGTTCATAAAAGCAAAACTGAGCTTTTCAACTTTAGCTTGGGAATTTGTCCACTTGAACTATGCCATATCCTGATTCTCCTTTTCTCTCATACAATTTTCAAGTAGAGAGGAGCTGATTGGTTTCAGTGCTAAATTGCTGGTGACAGGTACAACTTGGAAGACAAAGACAACCTCAAGATTTAAAGATGCCTCCTTTGAGGTGCTGTGGCTGAGCAGTTTGTGTCCGACCTATAGTGAAAATTATTATCAGGAGACTGGAAGACCTAAAAACGGGCCAACACAGGTGGCCAAGGTGATTAAGAAGGCATGTCGCATGCTTGCCTTCATTGACTGGGGCATGAAGTACCAGAATTGGCAAACCATGCTACAGTTATGTATTGTGTGCAGTTTTGGTTGCTACACTATCAGAAGGATGTGTAAGTTTTGGAGATAATGCAGAGAAGGTTCACCAGGATGTTGCCTGGTCTCTAAGACATTAGTTATGAGGAACGATTAAAGAGAATGGGATTGTTTTCACTGCAAAAATGGCAGCTGAGAGGAGACCTGATAGAGGCTTTTTCCCAGTGTTGAAGTTTCAATTACAAGGGGGCACAGGTGCAAGGTGAGAAGGGAAGGTTTAACGGAAATGTATGAGGGAAGATTTTCATGAAGAGTGATAGGAACCTGGAACCCACTGCCAGAAGAGGTGGTGGAAGCAGGCATGTTGGTGACATTTAAGAGGCACCTGGATGGTTACACGTATAGGGAGGAATAGAGAGGTATGGACCAAATAAGGGCAGAATGTTTGTTTTCTAGTTTAGTTAGGGCATGATGATCGGCACAGGCTTGAAGGGCTGTTCCTGTGCTGCACTTTTCTTTGTTTTTGTAACTGGAGAGTTACAGATAGTCTGTAGTTGCAGTGTGACCAGGAGAATGTGGCTCCACTGCTTCACTGACCTCAATGTGTTTGAGAAGGTGAGTAACAAGTAGCACCATAGAACAGATCATCAACTCTTGACCCAGAACATGCATACGGGCTCGGCAGCCTGACTGCCTCAGTGCTTATTCCTATCGATGAGATGTCAGTCACTCTCTCATGTATGGGAACTTCTTAAAAATAATTTGATTCATTTACAGGGATGTAGGTATTGTTGGCTAGCTACTGCTCATGGACCATCCCAAATAGACATGGAGACACTGGTGGTGCACTGCCTTCTTGAAATGCTGCAGTCCACGTGGATGCACAATGCTGTTTTGGAGGGAGTTCTAGGATTTTGACCCAGCAACATCGAAGGAACAGCAATATAAGTCAGGACGGCGAGTGACTTGGTGGAGAACTGGCTGCTCATAGTCTTCAAATGTATCTGCTATCTTTGTCCTTCTAGACAGGAGTATTCCATCACTGTCCTGACTTGTGCCTTTTAGATAGTGAATAGCTTGGGGAGTTAGGATGTGAGTTACTCACTTCAAGATTCACAGTCTATGACTTGCTCTTGTAGCTACTTTATTTTCATAGTTAATCCAGTTCAGTTTTTGATCAATAGTACACCTGGGGTGTTGAATGTGGGATATTCAGTGATGGTATGTCATTGAACATGAATGCCCAATGTTAGCTAGTATTGTATTGGAGGTCATTGTCTGGAATTTGCATGGTACAAATGTTTCTTGCTGCTTGTCAGCCCAAGCCTGGATATTGTCCAGGACTTGCTGTATTAGGACTGTTTTCAGTCTCTGAAGCATCCCGAATGGTGCCAGACATTATGAATCATCAATGAACATCCCCACTTCTGCTTTATGATAGAGGGAAGGTTATTGATGAAGCAGCTGAAAAGGGTGTGGCCTATAGCACTACCATGAAGAACTCCTGCAAAGTTGTCCTGGAGCTGAGATGGCTGATCTCCAACAATCACCACATTTTTTGTGCTAGGTATGACTCTAAAGAAATTGAGAGTTAGACCCTAATATCCATTGATTCTAGTTTTGCTGGTGTCCTCGATGTCAGTCAAATGTGGCCTTTATGTCAAGTGCAGGCAATCGCCCCTCACCTCTGGCATTCCTATTGTCTAAGACCATAAGTAAGTCAAGAGCTGAGTGGACCAGGTGGAACCCAAACTAAACATCAGTGAGCAGGTTACTGTTGATGAAATCTTCCATCACTTTACGAAAGACAAATTAGACTAATTTGGCTGTAATTAGTCATGATGGATTTGTCCTGCTTTTTACGCACAGGACATACCTGGCTAATCTTCCACATTGTTGGGTTGATGTCATTGTTGTATTGGAACAAGTGTGTAGCCAGATTTTTAGCACGTCTTCCAGAATGTTGTCAGAGCCCATAGGCTTCACAGTATCCAGTGCCTTCAGCGATTTCTTGACAAATTTACAGCTAATTTGCTAATTTGTGATGCTGGGGACTTCTGGAAAAGGCTGAGATGGATCATTAACTTGGTACTCCTGGCTCCAGACAGTTGAAAGTGCTTCAGCCATATCTCTTTCACTCAAATGAAGGCAAAATACTGCACTTGCCTTGAAACCTGAAATAGAAATAGCAAATGCTGTAGAAACTCAATGGAGAGGGAAACAGAGTTAATGTTTCAAGTCTAATATGACTTTTCAAAGGATTAATGAAGTCAATGATGGATGGAGGATTCTCTGAGGATTTATACTGGACTCTGTTTCTCTCCTCATCGATGCTGCCAGACCTGATTTAATCCAGAAATTTCTAATTTTATTATCCTTTGCACTGTTGTGTTTGGCTCCCCCATTATTGAGAATTAGAATAATTGTGGAGTTTCTTGTTTAGTTGTTTATCATTCTTCACAGAGGACTGCAGAGCTTAGATGTGATCTGTAAGATCACTCTATCACTTTTTGCTTGCACTGATGGAAATACAAGTAGTCTTGCTTTGTCATTTCATCAAGGTGACATTTCACATACTGTTGCAGCCCCTAACAAGGCCCTCTTGTTGATCTCCTGGCTTGACAATAATAGTAAAGTGGGGAATTTGCTGGGCCACGAGTTTGCAGATTGTGATATCCCATAGTGGTTTATGAATGGACAATTTTGATTTACCAAATCTTTTCAAATTCTATTTCATTCAGCTTGGAGCTGGTGCCACACAATACGATGGAGGGTATCCTCAAGGTGAAGATGGGATTACTTTCTGTGTTGTGAAATACAGAAATACTGTCACTGAATGTGTGGCTGGAGAGGCAGGGATTTTAATTCTTGGGTTCATTAGAACTGGTTCTGGTTGAGGAGGACCTGTAAAATGTAGATAGATTTCAGTTCAATAAGGTGTGATGTATCATATGGTCTTATGACTGGCAGCAATATTGTCACATGGACCTTTAGTCATGTGGTTGCGGAGGTTTAAGTTCAAGTTAATGGAAATCTGATAGATTCACGAGAGAGAATCAAAGTTGCAAATGGCAGGCAGAAAATTAATAATTGAGTGTGGAGGGCAGAGGGAACACAATCAATCAAACTCAGGTCAGGGATGCAAAGGTACATGTTCACAGTGGAATTTTACTAATCGGACGTAATGCCTTGGCTCCTTGGATTATGAAACAATCATTATAATCATCTGCATCTATTCTAATTTTATCTAAATTCTGTGAATTGTTTATGAAGATTCCACTTACTTCAGTGAAAGTGAGTAATCGTTCTTTTTGCTTTGACTATTTCGTATGAGATAACTGCATTCTTTACACAGCCGGAGAAGATTTTCTGCATCTGTTCTGGTAATGGCCCCATGATACCATCTATGAGAGAAAACATGCAAGGAAGTCAAAATACTGTATGGTATTTCACAAAAAACACCATCAGAGAATGAGTACCATTCCATTCTGTAGGAGCTGTGCTGCATCTCTTCACAAAGTATTCAAATTGGAGATTACTTTAGACAAAATACATTTTTTTTTCAAAAACACTTGGTATTGAATTCCCCCAAAGGTGGGACTGAACTTACAGGAAAAGTGGGGAAATGGTGGGGTCTTCATGCAAAATCCAGCAGGTAGCTATATCTGAAGTTTTGTAGGAGGTGGGGAAATATCAGACAGCCATCCTATCCAAAGGTCTACTAGGGTCCTTCCAACACCAGTTGAGGTCACATAAGGACCTCATGCCACCTTCCCCACCATTGTCTGCAACTGCTGCTGGGCGGTATTCACTAGGATGCAAGTCCAGACAAGGCTGTGGGTCCCCTACGCCCATCAGAGGGGCCTAGACCACTCTCCCCAAGTCCCTCACCAAAGGTCACACTCTCCTTTATCCCTTCCTTTATCTCACACCAAGGTCTCAGATGCTGGACTTATTTCCTTGGTTTGATGAAATTACCTGCAATCTCAACTATAGTCACTGCCCCTGGCTAATGCTACCAGAACTATAGACCAGCTATAGTTCACAGAAGGAAGGTTCGGTCATTTCTTTAGAAAGGGCCAGAAGTCTTATTTAACAGCAATTAACTAGAGTTCCCACCATTCATTCACTGAAAGGTAGCCATTTGGATTTTGGCAGACCGACTGCCCTCTACTTCCTGCCCCAAAGTTTTGGCCAGAGAAGAGAGACTGCAGTATCCCATTAAAAAAAAAGTCCTACTAATTGTATGATTTTGATTTACACTGAGCAGGCTGCAGGATGGAAGACAGTCACATACCCAAAGACCTTCTGTATGGTGAAGAGGCCGTAGTCAGATGACATAGGGAACACCTAAAGTTCTAGTTCAGGGATTTCTATAAGCATGACATGAAGACCCTGGCCTGGCTGATGACAGTGGGCTGGTGGACATCACAATGAAGGCTTCTGCGATACTGAAAGCAATTATTCATTGCACAATTTGGTAGCTTCGTGCATGGCACTTCAGGTTGAACCTGCCTCTCAAGGATCAGCCTCATCCTCAAACACATGCCAAATGAGGTCTGCCCATCCAAACAGATTGTTTACTGTGTGACCATAATCATTCATGGTGCAAAAATGCCATTGGCAATTTTCCTGTTCAGACATGCTTAAAGTAGGTTTTCTTTGTGAAAAAAAATACAAAGATGAAGTCTTGTCAATTGGTTGTTCAATTTGGAATTAATCTCTGATGCTCAAGCTGGTATAAAGGGAGAGGATTTGTCCTTCACTGCCCTTTAACAGTTGCCAAATGGTGTTGTGGAGGCTGTAGCAGAGTCACAGAAGAATCATAGGACTTTGGACTTCACAAAATTGAAGGAGGCCATTGTATCTGTACCAGTTCCCAAAAGAGCCACCCAGTTAACCCCATTCTCTAGCTATTCCGTAGCCCCCTAAATTCGTCAGTTTCAAAAAAAATAGTTTAAAATCAGGAACTAAGATGGTAATCAGAGCTAAAACCTTGGCTTGTGATATGAAGTTTGATAACAGAAGCATGTTTCTGATGCTCAAATATAATATATAGTATATTGGGTAGCACAGTGGCTCAGTGGTTAGCACTGCTGCCTCATAGGGACCCGGGTTTAATTCCAGCCTTGGGCGACTGTGTAGAGTTTGCATACTCTTCCTGTGTCTGTGAGGATTTCCTCTAGGTACTCCAGTTTTTTCCTAAAGTCCAAAGATATGCAAATTAGGTGAATTAGCCTTGCTAAATTTCCCATCGTGTTCAGGGATTGGTCAGGGTAAATATAGGATAATAGGGTAGGGGATGGATCTGGGTGGATTACTCTTCGGAGGGTCAGAGTGGACTTGCTGAGCTGAAGGTCCTGTTTCCATACTGTAGGGATTGTATGATAATTAGCCAGATGTCATTTTTTTTAAAAAAACCTGAGAAAGTCAGACAAAAACAGAGAAGATGACATTTTAAAGAGAAACAAACTTGAACCTGGAAGGGTATTAAGAATGTCTGTCTGAATCAGAAAGAAAAATGAGAGAAAGTAGAAAGTGAGAAGGTAAAATGAGTGGACAGTGATAAAGACTGAGAATTGAAAAAAGAAAGCTTTGAAGTTTACAAACTTGAATTTGAAGTGAGAGGTGAGGAATACTTGGAAAACATTCTATTTTTAAATTAGAAAGACATCCTTTTTCTGGTAGCTACATTTAGTGAGAAGGGAATGGAAATGTCATATCTGAAAACTGACATAAATCTGAATTGTCACAAACCATATGTTTGTACTGAGTGTTTATTGGGAAAACTCTGCAGGTATGCACATCTCTTGCAGAAGGACACACTGGTAGTTTGACCAGCATGGTTTTGTTAAGGGGTGGTCATATCTTTCCAACTTAATTGAATTTTTGGAAGAGATAAGCAGTTACACAGATAAGGGCAATACTTTTGATGCAGTCTACTTGGAAATCAGCAAAGCTCTTAATAAGGTCAGGGAAGGGAGACTGATAGCAAAGTTAAGAGCCAAGGAAATTTGACAAATTGGATCCATAATTGGCTGAGTAGCAGTAAGCAGAGGATGATGGTTTGAGGTGTGATTTTCAACTGGCTGTCTGTGTACAGTGCAGTCTCACAGGGGGCAGTATTTGGGATCTCTGCTGTTTACGGCATGTACAAATTATTTAGACTTGAATGTAGGAAGATTGATCAACAGCTGATGTATTAAAAAGTGACAAATAAGAGGATAGACCTAGAGGATAATAAAGGGCTGAATAATGACAAATGGAATTCCATCCAGTCAAATGTGAGGTTATGGGCAGAACAAACATGGCAAGGGAATACATGATGTAGAGTAGGACCCTAGCAAGCACCAAGAAGACAGAGGAGAGTTGGGTGACCACTAGGCAAAGGAGGAAGCATAACAGGCATTGCAAGCATCCCCTGTGGGCATTCAAGTCTCAAACAGGTAACAAAAGCAGAAACTCATAAAAGCTGATTGAGCGCAGATGTTTGCAGGTAAAGTGATCGCTGGAAAATGGGAAGCCTTCAGAAATGAGAGTCCAGATAAAGTATATTCCTGTTAGGGTGAAAGGAAAGGCTGGTAGATATAGGGAATGCTGGATGACTAAAGAAATTGAGGGTTTGTTAAGAAAAAGAAGGAAGCATACATCAGATACAGACAGGATAGACTGGGTAAATTCTTAGAGTATAAAGGCAGTAGGAGTATACTTGAGAGAAATCAGGACGCCAATAAGGGGACATGAGATAGCTTTGGCAAATAGGGTTAAAGAGAATCCAAAGGGTTTTTACAAATACATTAAGTACAAAAGGCTAACTAGGGAGGGAATAGGGCCCCTCAAAGATCAGCAAAGGTCTTTGTGTGGAGCCACAGGAGATGGGGAGATACTAAGCGAATATTTTGCATCAGTGTTTATAGTGGAAAAGGACATGGAAGATATAGAATATAGAGAAAAAGATGCTGACATCTTGAAAAATGTCCATCTTACAGAGGAGGAAATGCTGGGTGTCTTGAAACGCACAAATGTGGATAAATCCCCAGGACCTGATCAGGTGTACCTTCGATCTCTGTGGGAAGCTAGGGAAGTGATTGCTGGGCCTCTTGCTGAGATATTTGTATCATCGATAGTCACAGGTGAGGAGCTGGCAGACTGGAGGTTGGCTAACGTGGTGCCAGGGAACTATAGAACAGTGAGCCTGACATCGGTGGTGGGCAAGTTGTTGGAGGGAATCCTGAGGAACAGGATGTTCATGTATTTGGAAAGGCAAGGACTGACTTGGGGTAGTCAACATGGCTTTGTGCTTGGGAAATCATGTCTCACAAACTTGATTGAGTTTTTTGAAGAAGTAATTAAGAGGATTGATGAGGGCAGAACGGTGGACGTGATCTCTATGGACTTCAGTAAAGGCGTTTGACAAGGTTCCCCATGGGAGACTGGTTAGCAAGGTTAGATCTCATGGAATACAGGTAAAACAAGCCATTTGGATACAGAACTGGCTCAAAGGCAGAAGACAAAGGGTGGTAGTGCAGGGTTGTTTTTCAGACTGGAGACCTGTGACCAATGGAGTGCCACAAGGATCGGTGCTGGGTCCACTACTTTTCATCATTTATATAAATGATTTGGATGTGAGCATAAGAGGTATAATTAGTAAGTTTGAAGATGAGACCAAATTTGGAGGTGTAGTGGACAGCGAAGAAGCTTATCTCAGATTACAATGGGATCTTGATCAGATGAGCTAATGGGCTAAGAAATGGCAGATTCGTTTAGATAAATGTGAGGTGCTGCATTTTGGGAAAACATATCTTAGCAGGACTTATGCACTTAATGGTAATGTCCTCAGGAGTGTTGCTGAACAAAGAGACTTTGGAGTTCAGGAAAGATGTTGTGAAACTTTGAAAGGGTTCAGAAATGAATTATAAGGATGTTGCCAGGGTTGGAGGACTTGAGATATAGGGAGAGGTTGAATAGGCTAGAGCTGTTTTCCCTGGAACGTCAGAGGTTGAGGGGTGACCTTATAGAGGTTTACAAAATCATGAGGGGCATGGATAGGATAAATAGACAAAGTCTTTTCCCTCAGATGTTGGAGTCCAGAACTAGAGGGCATAGGTCTAGGGTGACAGGGGAAAGATATAAGGGGTAATGTTTTCACACAGAGGGTGGTACTTGTGTGGAATGAGCTGCCAGAGGAAGTGGTGGAGGCCAGTACAATTGCAACATTTAAGAGGCATTTGGATGGGTATATGAATAGGTAGGGCTTGGAGGGGTATGGGCCAGGTGCTGGCAGGTGGGACTAGATTGGGTTGGTATATCTGGTTGGCATGGACGAGTTAGACCGAAGGGTCTGTTTCCATGGGTACATCTCTATAACTCTGCAGGTCAGGCAGCATCTGGGGAGAGAAATCAGAGTTAATATTTTGGGTTTCTCTTCACAGATGCTGCCAGACCTGTTGAGTCTTTCCAGTAATTTCTGCTTTTGGTTTTCATCTCAAACAGCTGAAACAGTGTTTCAGGGAGGGAGAATGGTCTCTCAAGGGAAAGCAGCAGCAGTAGGTGGGATCAGTGGCACTACAATTAGCACTTTTGTACAGTAAGGAGGCTCAAAGTGTAGTAGTGATCAGGGACACTTTAGGTAGGCGCAGAGTTAGGCATTTCTGTGGCTGCAAGCGACACTGCAGGATATTATGTTTCTTCCCTGATGCCAGGGTCAGGGATATTCCTGAACAGGCTCTGGATGTTCTGAAGGGAGAGGGTGCAGCAGTCAGAGGTTGGGGTCCATATGGTATCAATGACAGGCAGAAAAAGGGATAAGGTCCAGCAAAGGGAGTTGAAAACCAGAATGTCCAGCATTGTAATGTCAGAATTATACACTGTGCCAGTGAGACTAGGATCTTGAATAGATCACAGTTGTGGCTGAAGAGCTGATGTAGCAGAGATGTCTTTAGGTATAGGGATCATTGGGATGTCTTCTGGGACAGGTAGGACCTGCACACAAAGGAAAATATCCCAGAGGAAGATTGCTAGTGTGACAAGGGGGACAAGACTTAGAGCAAGCCGTGACCAAGTAAAATGACAAAGAGGGAATGAGAAACCAAGGACAGTAAGATTAAGAAGAAAAATAGACAAAGAGAGATTACTGAACAAGACAGGACTCTAAAAGAGATGGGGGAGTTGTTAAGGGAAAATATCACAGCTATACTGAGGGAGGATACCTGGGAGGTCATTTGGGAAGAGGTCAGGAATAGGAAGGGTGCAATCAGTTTGATGGGATTGTGCTACATTTTTTGGGACTTGCTTAGTGCCAGGGGCTAGGATGAAATTGGTTGTGTTGGTGGGGGAGGGGTTCATATTTGGAGTTTGTTAGGTGTTTCCACAACATGTAATTAGTCCAACAAGGATAGGGCCCAGAATAGACCTAGTACTGGAGACAGAGTTAGCTAGGTGATCCAAATTTCAGGATATGAAAATTCAGGGAGACTTCCATTGTGTAAAGTGCGCCAAGCTGCAGCTCGTAGGAGACCTTGTTAGGGAGCTGGAGCTGGATGCACTCAGGATCATCTGACATCCTGAGCACTTTACAGTTTTAGTGAGGTGGTCATACCTAAGGTGCAGGCAGAGAGTAGCTGGGTGACCACCAGGAAGGGCAATGCTCCTCAAGAACAAGTTTCCATTTTGGATATGGTTGGGGGAAGACCATTCAGAGGAAAGCAGCAGTAGCCAGGTTGGTGGCACTATGACTGTCTCAGGGGAAAAGGTAAAGGTAAACACCAAGGCCCTAAAAGAGCCTTCCACATCCATCAAGGTTTTACCTGCACATCCACTAATATCATTTACTGTATCTGTTGCTCCCGATGCGGTCTCCTCTACATTGGGGAGACTGGGCGCCTCCTAGCAGAGCGCTTTAGGGAACATCTCCGGGACACCAGCACCAAATCAACCACACCGCCCTGTGGCCCAACATTTCAACTCCCCCTCCCACTCTGCCGAGGACGTGGAGGTCCTGGGCCTCCTTCACCGCTGCTCCCTCACCACCAGACGCCTGGAGGAAGTACGCCTCGGAACACTTCAACTCCAGGGCATCAATGTGGACTTCAATAGTTTCCTCATTTCCCCTTCCCCCACCTCACCCTAGTTCTAAACTTCCAGCTCAGCACTGTCCCCATGACTTGTCCGGACTTGTCCTATCTCCTTTTCCACCTATCCACTCCACCCTCTCCTCCCTGACCTATCGACTTCATCCCCTCCCCCACTCACCTTTGTACTCTATGCTACTTTCTCTCCACCCCCACCCTCCTCTAGCTTCTCTCTCCACGCTTCAGGCTCTCTGCCTTTATTCCTGATGAAGGGCTTTTGCCCGAAATGTCGACTTCGCTGCTCCTTGGATGCTGCCTGAACTGCTGTGCTCTTCCAGCACCACTAATCCAGAATCTGGTTTCCAACATCTGCAGTCATTGTTTTTACCTCCTACCTTAGTGATAGGAGACTCAATACTTAGAGAGATAGACAGGAGATTTTGTGGCTGCAAACGGAAATCCACAATGGTGTGTTACCTCCCAGGTGCCAGGGTCCAATGTTTTAGAGCAGGGCTGGAGAATGTTATCATGGGGGAGGGTGATTAACCAGAAGCCATTGTGCACATTGGCACAAATGACAGATAGAAACAGGGATGAGGTCCTTTGGAGTGATTCCAGGCAGATAGGAAAAAGTTAAAACCAGGACCTCATCGGTTGTAATCTCTGGATTACTTCTGGTGCCACATGCTAGTAAGGGTAAGAACAGGAGGACATGGCAGATTAATACATGGCTAAAGAATTGGCGTGGGGGTAAGGGAGGGTTCAAACTTGATTGGTAGGGGTGCCATCCTCGACAGCAGAGGTTCAAGTGTGAGGCTGGAAGGAGATACAGTAATCAGAAATAGTAAGTTGAAGAGACAGATCAGGCTGGAACACGACAGAGAGCAAGGAACGCCTGTTGGATTAAATTGCATTTAATTAAATGCAAAAGCACTGACAGATAAGGCCAATGAAATCAGGGCTCAGATAGGGACATGGGACTGGGATTAGATTAGATTCCCTACAGTGTGGAAACAGGCTCTTCGGCCCACCAGCCCACACCGACCCTCCGAAGAGTAACCCACCCAGACCCATTTCCCTCTGACTAATGCATCTAGCACTATGGGCAATTTAGCATGGCCAATTCACCTGACTTGCACATCTTTGGGCTGTGGGAGGAAACCGGAGCACTCCGAGGAAACCCACGCAGACACAGGGAGAATGTGCAAATTCCACGCAGTCGCCCAAGGCTGGAATAAAACCTGGGACCCTGGTGCTGTGAGGCAGCAGTGCTAGCCACAGTGCCACCCATTTTAGCCATTTACAGAAACATGACTAAGGCAGCGACAGGACTGACAGCTTAACATGCCAGGGTACAGATGCTTTACGGAGGACAGAGCTGGTGGAAGGAGGGGAGGGGGATTTGCATTTTTGCTTGATTTGGATGCAAGTGTAAGAGGTACAGTTAGTAAGTTTGCAAATGACACCAATATTAGAGTGTAGTGGACAGTGAAGAGGGTTACCTCAGATTACAACAGGATCTTGACCAGATGGGCCAATGTGCTGAAAGGTGGCAGATGGAGTTTAATTCAGATAAATGTGAGGTGCTGCATTTTGGGAAAGCAAATCTTAGAAGGACTTAACCACTTAATGGTAAGATCCTAGGGAGTGTTGTTGAACAAAGAGACCTTGGAGTGCAGGTTCATAGCTCCTTGAAAGTGGAGTCGCAGGTAGATAGGATAGTGAAGAAGACGTTTGGTATGCTCTCTTTTATTGGTCAGAGTATTGAGTACCGAAGTTGGGAGGTCATGTTTGCGGCTGTACAGGACATTGGTTAGGCCACTGTTGGAATACTGCGTGCAATTCTGGTCTCCTTGCTATCGGAAAGATGTTGTGAAACTGGAAAGGGTTCAGAAAAGATTTACAAGGATGTTGCCAGGGTTGGAGGCTTTGAGCTATAGGGAGAGGCTGAACAGGCTGGGGCTGTTTTCCCTGGAGCATTGGAGGCTGAGGGGTGACCTTATAGAGGTTTACAAAATTATGAGGGGTATAGATAGGGTAAATAGACAAAGTCTTTTCCCTGGGGTCATGGAGTCCAGAGCTAGAAGGCATAGGTTTAGGGTGAGAGGGGAAAGATATCAAAGAGACCCAAGGGGCAATTTTTTCACACAGAGGGTGGTACGTGTATGGAATGAGCTGCCAGAGGAAGTGGTGGAGGCTGGTACAATTGCAACATTTACCCTTTGGATGTGTATATGAATAGGAAGGGTTTGGAGGGGTATGGGCCGGGTGCTGACAGGTGGGACTAGTTTGGGTTGGGATATCTGGTCAGCATTGACGGGTTGGACGAAAGGGTCTGTTTGCATGCTGCACACTCTATGACTCTATGTGTACCACAGCAGTAATCAGAGATGAAATAACTGAAGGATTATCCAGTGAAGCTTTGTGGGTGGAGCTAAGAAATAAGAAGGGGATGGTGACATTATTGGGGTTGTATTACAGGCCCCCAAATAGTCAATTGGAATTAGAGGAACAAATATGCAGGAAGACTGGGGAGACTTGCAGGAGCAATAGGATTGTCACAGTGGGGTTTTTTAATTTTCCTAACATAGAATGGGACTGCCTTAGCGTTAAAAGGGCTTAGATGGGATGGAATTTGTGAAGTGCGTTCAGGAAAGTTCGTCAAGCAGTATATAGGGGGTCCTACTCAGGAAGGGGCAAAACTCGACCTACCCTTTGGAAATTGGGCAGGACAGGTGACTGAGGTGGGGAGCACTCTGGGACCAGTGACCATAGCTCTATTAATTTTAAAATAGTTATGGAGAAGGACAAAACTGGTCCACAGGTTCAAGTTCTAAACTGGGGCAAGACAAATTTTGATGGAATTACACAGGAGCTTGCATGGTTTGTTTGCGGGCAAGGGAGCTCTGGTAAGTGGGGGTCTTTCAAAGAAAAATAGCTAGAGTTTAACCTTTATATGTTACTGTGAGGATTAAGGGCAAGATTGACAGGAATAGGGAACCCTGGATGATGAAATGTTAAAGGTTTGACAATAAAAAAGACAGCACAGTGGTTCAGTGGTTAGCCGGGACCCGGGTTCGATTCCAGCCTTGGGTGACTGTGTGGAGTTTGCACGTTTTTCTCATATTTGAGTGGGTTTCTGATTTCCTCTCTGAGTCCAAAGGTGTGCAGGTTAGGTGAATTGGCCATGCTAACTTGCCCATTGTGTTCAGGGTGTGTAGGTTAGGTGCATTAGTCAAGGGAAATGTAGAGTAAAAGGGTAGGAGAATGGGTCTGGGTGGGATACTCTTCATAGGGTTGGTGTAGGCATGTTTCCATACTGCAGGGATTCTGTGATTTTATGAAAAAAGGAGGCATGGCATAGAGAATCCCTGGAGGTATACAGGGAATGAAGGAGTTTACTGAAGAAGGAAATCAAGAGGGTAAAAAGCGAGCACGAGATAGCTTTGGCTGAGACGATTATAGTGAATCCAAAAAGGTTCTTTGAGTATATTAAAGGAAAAAGAATGACTCTAGAGATATTACGAACCCTCAATGACTAAAATGGACATGTATGTGCAGAACCGCAGAAGATGGGTGAGGTCCTCAATGAATATTTCTCCTGTGTTTACAGTGGAGAAATATATGAAGACTTGGGGAAGTTAGTGGTGATATCTTGTGGACAGAAAATATCACAGTAGAGGAGGTGTTGAACGTATTAGAAGGTATGAAGGTGAATAACTCTTCTGGTTCTGCCCAGATATATCCAAGAACATTGCAAAAAGCTAAAGAAGACATTTCGGGGGCGTCAGCTGATATTTTTGCATCATCGTTAGCCATGGATGAGGGCCTAGAAGACTAGAGGGCACTGAATGTTGTGCCCTTATTCAAGAAGGGATGCAAAGAAAATCTGGGAACTATAGACAAGTAAGCCTAACATCTGTGGTAGGTAAGTTACTTGAGAAGATTCTGAGGGATAAGATATACATACATTTGGAAAGACAGAGTTTGATTAGGAGTAATCAGCATGACTTTGTGCATGGGAAATCATGCCTCACAAATTTGTTAGAGTTCTTTGATTAAATGACCAGGAAGGTTGAAAATGGCAGGACTGCACACATAGTCTATACGGATTTCAGTAAGGCCTTTGATAAGTTTGCATGTGGTAGGCTGCTCTGGAAAGTTAGACTGCACAATTGCAGCAGGATCTTGATCAGCTGGGGAAGTGGGGCAGGAAATGGTAAATGCAGTTTAATATAGCTAAGTGTGAGGTCATAGTGTCGTAGAACACAGGAACTTAGGAGTTCAGGTTCACATTTCTCTGATAGTGGAGTCACAGGTAGACAGGGCTTTTGGCACACTGGCCTTCATCAGTCAGAGCATAGAAGTTAGAACATTATGTTGCAGTTGTACAGGATGTTGGTGAGGCCGGCACTTGTAGTATTGTGTTCAGTTTTGATCACCTTGCTATACGAAGGATGTCATTAAACTGTAAAGCATGTAGAAGAAATTGACAATGATGTTGCCAGGACTCGATGGTCTGAGTTATAAGGAGAGGATGGACAAGCTGGGACTTTGCTCTTGAGAGCGTAGGAGACTAAGTGAATAATGAGGCGCATGGATAGAGTGAATGTACTCTTTTTTTCCAGGGTTGGGGAATCGAGGACCAGAGTGCATCAGTTTGAAGTTAGAGGGGAAAGAATAAAGGGGAACCTGAGGGGCAACTTTTTTTTTACACAGAGTGGTATGCATTTGGAATGAGCTGCCAGTGGAAGTGGTTGAGGAGGGTATATTAACAACATTGAAAAGGCATTTGAACAAATACATGGATAGGAAAGGTTTAGATGGATATGGGCCATGTGCAAAGAAACAGAGTTAGTGTGAATGGACATTTTGGTCAGCAAGAACCAGTTTGGGCCAAAGGGCCTGTCTCTGTGTGGTAGGATTCTCATAGAACATTACAGCGCAGTACAGGCCGTTGCGCCGCCCTGTGAAACCAATCTGAAGCCCATCTAACCTACACTATTCCATAATCATCCATATATTTATCCAATGACCATTTAAATGCCCTTAAAGTTGGCGAGTCCACTACTGTTGCAGGTAGGGTGTTACTACCTTACTACCCCTTACTACCCTCTGAGTAAAGATTAGATTACTCAGTGTGGAACAGGTCCTTCGGCCCAACAAGTCCACACCGCCCCGCCGAAGCGCAACCCACCCATACCCCTACATGTACCCCTTACCTAACACTACGGGCAATTTAGCATGGCCAATTCACCTGACCTGCACATCTTTGGACTGTGGGAGGAAACCGGAGCACCCGGAGGAAACCCATGCAGACACGGGGAGAACGTGCAAACTCCACAAAGTCAGTCGCCTGAGTTGGGAATTGAACCCGGGTCTCTGGCGCTGTGAGGCAGCAGTGCTAACCACTGTGCCACCATGCCGCCCACTAATGTGTAAAGAACCAACCTCTGACATCTGTCCTATATCTATCACCTGTCAGTTTAAGCTATGACCCTTCGTGCTAGACATCAGCATCCACAGAAAAAGGTTCTCACTATCCACACAATGTAATCCTCAGATCATCTTGTATGCCTCTATTAAGTCACCTCTTAACCTTCTCTCTAATGAAAACAGCCTCAAGTCCCTCTGCCTTTCCTTCTCCTCTGTACCTTTCCCAAATCTTCCACAGCCTTCCTATAATGCAGTGACCAAAACTGTGCACAATACTCCAAGTGTAGCCGCACCAGAATTTTGTACAGCTGCAACATGACCTCATGGCTCCAAAACTCAATCCCTCTACCAATGAAAACTAACACACTGTATCTCTTCTTAACAACTCAATATCAACCTGGGTGGCAATTTGCAGGGATTTATGTACCTGGATACCGAGATCCCTCTTGCTCATCTACACTACCAAGGATCTTACCATTCGCCCAGTACTCTGTATCCCTGTTATTCCTTCCAAAGTGAATCACTTCACACTTTTCCGCAGTAAACTCTTCTCGCCACTTCACAGCACAGCTCTGCAGCTTGTCTACATCCCTCTGTAACCTGCAACGTCCTTCCTCACTGTTCACAACCTCGCTGACCTCCGTGTCACCAACAAATTTACTAAACCATCCTTCTATGCCCTCATCTAGGTCATTTATAAACATGACAAACAGCAGTGACTCCAAAACAGATTCTTGCGGTACACCAGTAGTAACTAAATTCCAGGATGAACATTTCCCATCAAATACCATCCTCTGTCTTCTTTCAGCTAGCCAATTTCTGATCCAAACCACTAAATCTCCCTCAATCCCATGCCTTTGTATTTTCTGTAATAGCCTACCATGGGGAACCTTATCAAACACTTTACTGAAATCCTTATATACCAAATCAACGGCTTTACTGTCATCCACCTGTTTGGTCATCTTCTCAAAGAACTCAATAAAGTTTGTGAGGCATGACCTATTCTTCACAAAACCATGTTGACTATCTCGCATCAAATTATTCCTTTCTAGATGATTATAAATCCTATCACTTATAATTCTTCCCAGTGTAGTCTCTACTCCCCTTGAACAACATTTGCTATCCTCCAGACTTCTGGCACTATTCCTGTGGACAATGATGACATACAGATCAAAGCCAAAGGCTTTGCTATCTCCTCGCTTCCCAGAGAATCCAAGGATAAATCCCATTTGGGCCAGGGGTCTTATCTATTTTCACACTTTCCAGAATTGCTAACACCTCCTCCTTGTGAACCTCAATCCTGTCTCGCCTAGTAGCCTATATCTTGGTTTTCTCCTTAACACATTATCTTCTTACTGTGTGAATATTGACAAAAAGTATTCATTTAGATTAGATTAGATTAGATTAGATTAGATTAGATTAGATTAGATTAGATTACTTAGTGTGGAAACAGGCCTTCGGCCCAATAAATCCACACCGACCTGCCGAAGCGCAACCCAGACCCATTCCCCTACATTTACCTCTTCACCTAACACTACAGGCAATTTAGCATGGCCAATTCACCTAACCCACACATTTTTGGACTGTGGGAGGAAACCGGAGTACCCGGAGGAAACCCACGCAGACACTGGGAGAATGTGCAAACTCCACACAGTCAGTCGCCTGAGGCGGGAATTGAACCTGGGTCTCTGGCGCTGTGAGGCAGCAGTGCTAGCCACCGTGCCGCCCACCTATTTAGGGCCTCTCCTATCTCTTCAGACTCCCACTACTGCCCTTGACATACCCAAATCTTTCTCTAGTCATTATTTTATTCCTGATATACCTATAGAAAGCTTTAGGGTTTTTCTAGATCCTACCTGTCAAAGACTTCTCATGTCCACCCGGCTCTCTTATTTAGGTCTTTCCTGGATAACATGGAACTCTCAAGAGCCCTATCTGAGCCTTCATTTTACATCTTTTCATAAGCTTGCTTCTTCCTCTTGACAAGAGCTTCAAGCTCTTTAGTAAACCACAGCTCCATCGCTCGACCACTTCCTCCCTGCCTGACACGTACACACTTATCAAGGAAATGCAGTAACTGTTCCTTGAATAAGCTCCACATTTCAATTGTGCCCAACCCTTGCAGTTTCCTTCCCCATCCTCTGCATCATAATTCTTGCCTAATTGCATCATGACTGCCTTTCCCCCAGCTATAACTCTTGCCCCATGGGTCCCTATTCATCGCTAAAGGAAACTTAACTGAATTATCATCACTATCACCAAAGTGGTCACCTACCTCCAAATCTAACACCTGACTGGGTTCATTATCCAGTACCAAATCCAATGTGGCCTCGCCCCATTGGATAAAAACTGATCCATCTAAAAGTACTCAAATGGTTGCATTTTCAGTTAATATTAGGAAAGTTAAAGTCCCCTGAAACAATTACCTTGTTACTTTTACTCCTATTCATAATCATCTTTGCGATCCTCTCCTCTACATCTCTGGAACTAATCAGAGCCCTATAGAAAAGTCCCAGCAGGGTGACCTCTTTTATTCTGTTTCTAACCCCAGCAAAAGTACATCCCAATGAGGAGGAAAGAGTCAAAGGAGCAATAAATCAACCATGGCTGATCAAAGAAGTTGAGGAGAGTATAAAGTTGAAAGAAAGAATGCATATATGCATTCTAAGTCAGTGATAACCCTGAAGACTGGGATACATTCAGAATCTAGCAAAGGCGGGGTTAAAAAGATTGAGGAAAAAAATGTATGAGGGCAAACCAGTGAAGAATATAAAAATTGACAAAAACAGCTTCTTTATAAAAGGAAGCGAGGGATCGAATTAAATATATGCCACTTCGAAAGTGAATTTAGAGAGATAGTTATGGGGAACAAGGAGGTTGCAGAGGAGTTAAACAGATATTTTGCATCAGTCCTTATGATGGAAAATACTACAAGCATGCCATTAGTACTGAAGAACATGGGGGAGGAGCGAAGTAGAGAAGTAATATTAGACAAACTAATGGAGCTAACATCAGATAAGCCTCCTGGTCCTGATGGCTTGCACTCTAGGATTCTAAAACAAGTAGCTACAAAGATGCACCGGTTGTAATTTTCCAAAATCCTTGGGTTCTGGAGAAGTACTGGAAGATTGGAAAACTGCTATTGTGACATTCCTATTCGAAAGTGGACAGAAGTGAAAGCCAGGTAAGTACAGGTTGATAAGCCTAACAACTACTTTTGGATAATTTATTAAGGAAGTAATAGCAGAACATTTAAAAATCATAATCTAATCATAATTCCTTGATTTCTATTTTGTTTTAACTATGGTGTAAAAATAAAATGTGTTTTGCTTAAAGTCAAGTAGTTTGACCAATTGAATTGCATCTGGAATGCAATCCCTGAAAATAAGGAAAAGTTCAGGTCTAAGCTATCTTCTTAATATATTTTGAGGGGGTTTGGTCTGGACCTTCTTGACCTTCTACAGGTATTAGTGCTGGGACAGGAACTGTTTACAATATATATTAATGACTTGGAGGAAAGAAACAAACGTACTGTAGATGACACAAAAATAACTAGGAAAGCAAATTGAGAAAGGAATACAAACAGTTTACAGGGAGATATTGATAGGGTAACTAAGTGGGCAAAAAGTTGGTAAATGGAATACAATGTGGAAAAATCACAAGCTGTTCATTTTGGAAGAGAGAACAAGAGAGTTCTCTAGAAACTCTAGAAAGCTGCAACATTTGGGACTACTGTGCAGGAAACATAAAGTCAGCACAAAGTACAGCAGGTAGTCGGGAAAGGTAATGGAATATTGGCTCTTATAACGTGGTGGAGGAAAGTCTTATTGTAACTGAACAAGTTGCTGGTGAGACTACGGAATACTGAGCAGTTCTGGTTCTCCCTACCATGGAGAAAAGCTGTTGGCTGTCTACCTTATCTTTACCTCTCATGATTTTATGCACCTCTATAAGGTCACCACTCAGTCTATGCTCCGGGGGAAAAAGTCCCAGTTAATGAACCCTCTCCTTATAAATCAAACCTTCCAGTTGAGGTAGCATCGTAGGAAATTTTTTCTGCATTCCTTTCAGTTAGGAATATCCTTTCTACAGCAGGTCGACCTGAACAGCATACAATACTCCAAATGTGACCTCACCAACCTCTTGTTCATATACAACAAGATGTCCCAACTCCGATAATCATTGCTGATGAAAGCAGCATGCTGAAAGCCGCCTTCACCACTGTGACTCCATATTTGATTTGTGTGAGGTTACATATGAGTGTAACGCTGTGGATGTTATACACTTGGACTTCAAAAAGCATTTCACATGGTGCCACGTGGAAGGTTGGTTAGCAAATTAGAAATGGATGAGATTGATTGGCCATTCACAGTATGGATTAATGTTAGCTAGAAGATAAAAAAAGGTCATCTCAGACTGGAGATGACCTGAAAGTAGTGTTCCCAGGATTGATGTTGGAACCTGTTGTTTTTTCTGATTCATATAAACTATTTAGAGATGGACGTCAAAATCTCCAAATGTAAATCTGATATTAAGGTAGGAAAAATAGTGAATTGTAAGGATGATGCTGAATGACTTTAGACGGAGATGACAAGTTGGCCAAATTGGCAGACACCTAGCGAATGAAATTCAATGCAAATATGAAGGAATACACTTTTATATGAAAATATAGACAATACAGTCTCAATGTTGAGAAAAGTACAGGAGCAGAGGGATTGGGTCACGTGCATAATTTTCAAAAGGTTGCCAGGCACATTGGAACAGTTAAGGCTTATAGAATCCTTGGCTTCATAAGCAGAGGAATAGAGTTTAAAAGCAAGAAAGTGATGCTATAACTCTACAAATCATTGGTCAGACCACATTTGGAGTATTGTGTTCAGTTCTGGGCATCTTATTGAAGGAAGGATGTCAAAAGACCTGGAGAAAGTACAAAAGAGATTTACTAGAATACTACCAGGAATAAGGGATTTTAGATACAAGGAATGATTAGAGAAATTGAGCTGATTCTCCTTGGAACAGAGAAGATCAACAGATGACCTTATTGAGGTATTCAAAATTATTAACAATTTTAACTGGGAGAAGGAGGATATCTGTTTCCACGAGCTGATGTTTCAATAATTAGTACTCACAATTTCAAGACTGCCAGCAAGAGAGCTAGCAATGAGATGAAGAGAAACTTCTTTACTCAGAGTCATTAGGATGTGGAATCGCCTGCCTGGAAGAGTGGTGGAGGTGGATTGCATGCAATGTTTTAAAAGAGAGTTGGCTATATATTCGAAAATGATGAATTTAGAGAGCTATCAAAATAGGGTTGGAGAATGGGACAAGCTGGGTATCTCTTTTGGGAGGAAGGACAGACTCAGTGGGTCAAATAGCCTCTCTCTGCAATCTAAAAGTCTATGATCCCTGATTCCAGCACTTGAGCCATGCATTTATTTGCTTTATTCTCCTGTTTCTGTACTTCCTAACTCATGGTACCAGGAGTAATCCAGAGATTAAAATCATTGGAGTTCTGCTTTTTAAGCTATTGCCTGGCTTCCTGAACTCTTGATGCAATACCTCGTTTTATTTTTAATATTGAATCAAATTGCCACTGCCTCTGTCTTGTCACCCCTGCCCTTCAAGATGCCTCCCACCCCCCCCCACCAAGCCTATCACTGTTGCTTCTGCTTTCTTCTACTATTGCTCCTGTTGAATCAGGCCGTTTGTAGTGCTAGAAGCTTGGGTCTGTCTGCACTCCCTTGAAGAACTTGCACCCTCATTAGCTTCCAAAACGGAAAATCAATTTGTGAGCAAGAGTCCAGCGGACTGCTGCACAAACTGCCTGTTCCTCTTTGACTGCCTCATGTTCACCCATACCCTTCTTTTTTCCAGTCTGCTGAGCTACAGTGTGACTACCTCTCTAAACATGCTATTCACATAACTCTCAGCCTCACAAATGTGCCACACTGACTGCTGTTTGAGCTCTGAAAAAAATCATAAGATTCATTGGCATTCCTGATTATATGTTAGCTTTCTATGTTTTTGTGTACAAATACCGCCAAGTTCCTTTGTGTTGCAGCCTTCTGCAGTTTTCTCCATTTAAAGAACTGTGTTCTTTTGTTCTTCCTTCCAAAATCAACAACTTCACATTTTCCCACATTAAACTCTATTTGTCAAATTTTCTGCCAACTGACTTAATCTATTTATTAAAGAGGAGCCATCATCATTCAGAATACAGCAGATTACTGCAAGGAATTGTACCGACAACTAAACAACCAGGAACACTACAGGCAACTACCGGCTGATCCAACCAGACAGCACATCCACGAACTAAACACACTGATCAGGACTTTGGATCCAGTCCTTCAGAGTTCCCAACGTGTCCTCATCCCCGTACTTATCGCATAGGTGACTTCTACTGCCTTCTGAAGATATACAAAGCCAACACACCAGGACATCCCATCATATCAGGAATTGAGACCGTGTGAAAACCTCTGTCTATGTCGAAGGCATCTTTAAACAGGGGACCTCCAGCTTCTGTTGCAACACTACAGATTTCTTACAGAAACTCAGTACCCATTAACTAGTCAAACCGAGAACATTCTTCGTCACAATGGACATTTTAGCATTCTATGACAGCATCACTGCAACAGCCTCAGTACTCAACACCAACAACTGCCCATCTCCGAACACTGTCCTACAACTCAACCACTTTATCCTCGACCATAACATTTTCACATTTGACAACCAGTTCTTCATCCAGACACACGTGGGGGCCAAATTTGCACCTCATTATGCCAACATTTTCATGCACAGGTTAAAACAAGACTTCTTCTCTACGCAAGACGTCCAACCAACACGATATACCAGGTATATTGATGACATTTTCTTCCACTGGGTCCATGGTGAGGAGTCACTGAAACAACTACACAGGGATATTAACAAGTTTAATCCCACCATCAAATTCACCATGGACTATTCTTCATCTGCCTCATTCTTGGACACATGCATTTCCATCATGGATGGGCACCTCAGCACCACACTCTACCGCAAACCCACAGACAACTTCACAATGCTACACTCCTCCAGCTTCCATCCAAAACATATTAAAACAGCCATCCCCTACAGACATGCCCTACGCATACACAAGATCTGTTTAGATGAGGAGGAATGTGACAGGCACTTGAAGTACTCAAGGATGCCCTCATAAGAACAGGGTATGATGCTCAACTCATTGACTGCCAGTTCCGACATGCCACAGCGAGAAAGCATAATGACCTCCTCGGGGGACAGACACAAGCTGCAACCAATAGGGTACCCTTTGTAGCAGGGTATTTCCCAGGAGCCGAAAAGCTACATAATGTTCTTTGCAGCCTGCAACACATTATCGATGAGGAATGAGCACCTCACCAAGACGTTTCCCATTCCTCCACTTCTTGCCTTCAAACAACCACCAAACCTCAAACAGCCCAGCTTTCAGGACAACACCATACAAGCTTGCACGGCAGATGCTGCAAGACGTGTCAGAGTGTCAACATGGATACCATCATTACCCATGGGGATACCTCCCACCATATATGTCAGATACTCATGTGACTCAACCAAAGGTGTCTATCTCATATGCTGCTGGCAAGGATGCCCTGAAACATGGTACATTGGCGAGACCGAGTAGAGGCTACGGCAGCAGATAAATGGACACTGCACAACAATCACCAGCCAGGAATGTTTCCTCCGAGGCAGGGAACACTTCAGTGGTCCGAGACATGCGGTGGCGGACCTTCGGGTGATCATCCTCCAAGGTGGACCTTGGGACAGGCCCCAACGAAAAGTGGCTGAGCAGAGGCTGATAGCCAAGTTCACAACCAATAGGGATGGCCTCAATTGGACCCTTGGGTTCATGTCACACTGCATGTGATCCCACTGCACTACACACACACACACACATGCACACAAGTCCTACAGACCCATAGATTCATGTGGATCCTCTCTCATATGCTTACACATTTACAGCCCCATACACTCACCCATACACACACCCTCTCACAGACTTATACCCCTTTACACTCTCTCACTGTCTCACAGACACTCACATCCCTTCTCATACACACACACGAGTTTGTGAGGTGAATTTGTACTTGCAGAATTATATTCTATTTTGCTCAAAAACTGCATTAATCCATGTTAGATTCTGTAAATCCTTTTTTTAAAAATCAAATCAGTCTGAACATTGGGACACAGACAGACTTTAAGTTCACACGTTCAATGCATTATCTGAGCTGACAAGGCACCTATTACAACAATACAGTGCAGAACATGCTCTACGGCTCTTGATGACATTGTTAAAGTTCACTTGAAAATGTAACTTTAAAAAAAGTTTTGGGATTTACATATGAAATAACCGAAACCAACATGGTCATTCTAAAAGATGAGAGACTTAACAAACAATCCAGGCCTTTTTCAATATATCATTTCAGTTGCATCACACTATAAACGTTTGCTATAAATTCTGTGTCTTACGGTCTTATGCTCCACAACCACCTGATGAAGGAGCACCAGTCCAAAAGCTAGTGCTTCCAAATACTGTAAACCTGTTGGAATATGATGTTGTGATTTTTAACTTTGTACACCCCAGTCCAACACTGGCACCTCCAAATCATTTAAATTATTCATTCATGGAATTGAGGTGTCACTTGCTGGACCAGCATTTATTGCCCATTCTTAATTGCCCAGTTGAGAGCCAACCTTATTACTGTTGTCTGGAGTCACAAGTTGGATGGACGAGGTAAGGATGGCAGATTATGGAATGGAACGAGGTATGGAATGAGCTGCCGCAGGAAGTGGTGGAGGCTGGTACAATTGTAACATTTAAAAGGCATTTGGATGGGTATATGAATAGGAAGGGATTGGAGGAATTTGGGCCAGGTGCTGGCAGGTGGGACTAGATTGGGTTGGGATACCTGGTCAGCATGGGCAAGTTGGACAGAAGGGTCTGTTTCCGTGCTGTACATCTCTATGACTCTATAATTGATACCAACTTTTTTGGATGTTAGGCTAATTGACCGATGTTATCCAGATTGCTTCCGTCTGTTTTTGAATAGGGGTGTCATGTTGGAGGTTTTCCAATCCTCCAGTACTTTTCCAGAAGACAAGGATTAGTGGAAAATCCACTAACACTGCAGCTACTTTTAGAATACTTGGATGCAAGTCATAAGAGCCAAAGAGACTTTTCTGCTTTTTGCCTTAATGCTACTTCTGTAGTAGTTCTTAATCTTCCCTTTTTTCCCTTAATAATGGGATTTTCAAAATATTTTCTACCATAATGATTAATTATGGTAGAAAATATTGCTTTTTCATCTGCCATTTCCTTGCAAAATCATCTCCCAGATTCATTTTTAAAGGGCCCTATGGACACTTTGACCTATCAATTCCTTTCTATATACTTAAATAAACTCTTGTCATTTTTATGTTCCTTGCATTTTTTATGTTTTCTCTACCTTTCAAATCCTCTTTTTCTGGATTCTGAATTTATCAGTCTACAGTCTATCACTGGCTTTTGCCTTCTTTTATGACTTTCCTTTCAACATAATACTCTCCTTGTTTAGCCATAGTTGATTTATCCATCTCTTAAAATCTTTCTAACATTACTGGGATATATTTTTGCTGAGAGCCATGAATTACCTTCTTAAAAGTTGCCACTGCTGTCTTACTGTTTCTCCTGCTGATCCATCTGCTCAGTCCACTTTAGTTAACTTTATCCTCATTTGTTTAAATTGTCCTTTGTTTAAATTAAAACAGAGTTAGTCCCTCCAGAATTATGAAGACCAAAACTTCACAATATGCACTCTATCTGGAATACTGTACAATTGTAGCAAGACTTCCTTATTCTTTCACTTCAAAACCATGCAATAATACCATTTGCCTCCCAAATTGATGACTCTCTGGATATTAACATTTACAAGATTTGTCTTTAATATCATATTCTACTTTCTGTTCTGATGATCAAACTGATAATTTCACACTTTCCCACTATTCTCCACTCAGAGTCATTCAGAAATGAAACATACCCTTTGGTCCAACCAGTTATGCCAACCATAATCCCAAACTAAACTAGTCTGACCTGCCTGCACTTGGCATATATCCCTCCAAATATTTCTTAATCACATACTTATCTGAATATCTTTTAAACATTGTAACTGTACCTGTAATCACCACTTCCTCTGGAAGTTCATTGCACACATGAACCACACTGGGTGTAAAAAATGTGCCCCTCATGTCTTTTTAAAATCTTTCTCCTCTCATCTTAAAAATATGCCTCGTAATCTTGAAATCCCTTAACATAGGGATAAAAAACACCTGGCATTCATCTTGTCTATAACCCTCATTATTTTATAATGCTCCAGTGAAAGAAGTCACAGCCTATCCAGTCTCTCATTCTAATTCAAACTCTCCATTTACAGCAACATCCTGCTGAGTCTTTTCTGAGCCCTCTCTGGCTTAATAACATCCTTCCTATAACAGAGACCAGAACTGGACACTATACTCCAACAGTGGCCTCACAAATGACTTGTATAACCTCAACATATCTCCGCCACTGAAATGAAAGCAAGGGTGATAAATGCCTTCTCAACCACTCTATTTATATGTGATGCAAACTTCAAAGAATTTTGCACCTGAAGCACAATCTCTCTCTCTCTTCTACAACACTACCACAGGCCGTACTTTTAATTGTACAAGTCTTGGCTTTGTTTGTTTACCCAAAATGCAATACCTCGCATTTATCCAAATTAAGTACAATTTGCAAGCCTCAGCCCACTGACCAAATTGATCAAGATCTCTTTTTAATCTTAGATAACCTTCATCACTATCCACTACATCAGCAATCTTGGTGTCACTCGCAAACTTACTGACCATGCTTTCTTTATTCTCACTTAAATAAATGAAGCATAAAAGAGGACCCAGCACTGATATTCATATAAAATTCTTTGCTGCCTCTTTGTAACTTCCTTATGGCTTATATTTCTAATTAGCTCTGCATCATTAGTAAAGTCAAATAACATTTCTTATATCTATCCAAGTTATTAATATAGTTTTTTAACCACTTTTATTATAATTGCTCTTACATTTACTGTTGAATTCTGGGAAACACGTGGACCCAAAGTTCAGTTGGAAAAGCCACATTGTTATCGCAGTAATTGAACAACATTAGGACTAATAACACCTCACCTAGGAGGGTTACACTTGCAACCTAATACAATTTCTGTATTTAACTCAGTGTAAGATTGGAAGATATTTGCCTGTGTTGAACACTGTACACCTAACCTCACGGACTCTTCACAATCTCTGAATCACCATAGACATGCCAAATGGACAATAGACCTTGTCGCAAAAGGACATTTCAACTAATTTTAAAACAAAGTAACTCTAGCTCAATCAGGCTTTTTGAGTGCACCAACATTTCCACTATATCAATTGCCTGGAACAGAACATAACAAAGACATGGGCCAAGATAGGTTGGACTTGGTCCATGCGTGACAGAACTAAGAACAGTACAGAACAGGAACAGGCCCCTTATTTCACCAACACTGTGCCAATCACAATGCCTTTCTAAATGAAAAATCTTTTGTCTCTTTGGTCCATTTCCTTCTATTCCATACCTATTTATATAAGATGTCTTTTGAGTGCGAGCAGCAGCGGAGGTAAGACAAACCCGAAAGACTGCAGCTAAGGTAAGGCAGTTTTTAAAAATTACTTACCGTTAGCGGACAGCGGTGTTTTCCCTTTCACAGAAGGAGCGGGAGCAGCGGAGGAAGTGACGACGACCAGAGGGGCAGCCGGGAAGGAAAGCAGTGACCATATATATATCAGCAAGGCGGCTAAACCTGAGACTCTAGAACTGTAGTGTCTCCCACCCGTCCTCCTCCTCTAACCTAGTCAATAAGGTAAGGTTCATTCTAAACTTCCTCTATTGAATATAAGTTTGTTATTAATTTTATAGCAACTTGAACTAAGCTTTCTACTTTAGTACTGAGTGGGTGTTCAGATTAGTGAGGTATGGATGCTAGGGTAGTTGCTTGCTCCTCCTGCAGAATGTGGCAGGTGGGAGACATGACACACTTCTCCACTATCTACATCTGCGGGAAGTGCACCCAACTCCAGCTCCTTGAAAACCGTGTTAGGGAATTGGAGCTGGAGCTGGATGAACTACGGATCATTCAGGAGGCTGAGGGGGTAATTGAGAGGAGTTACTGGGAGTTGGTCACTCCTAAGGATAGATGGGTTACAGTTAGGGGGAGGAAAGGGCCCAAACATGTGCAGAGATCCCCTGTGGACATTCCTCTCAGCAATAAGTATACCGTTTTGGATACTGCTGGGGGGGGGGGATGACCTACCAGAGGAAAGTCATAGCAGTCAGTTCTCTGGCACTGAGCCTGACACTGTGGCAAAGAAGGGAAGGGGGTAGAATAGAAAAATACTCGTGGTAGGGGACTCGATAGTCAGGGGAATTGACAGGAGATTTTGTGGTCAGGATCGGGATTCCCGGAAGGTATGTTGCCTCCCTGGTGCCAGGGTCGAGGACGTCTCCGATCAGGTGTATAAGGTTCGAAAAGGGGAGGACGAACAGCCAGAAATTGTGTTACATATTGGCACTAATGATATAGCCAGGAAAAGGATCGAGGATATAAAAAGTGATTTCAGGGAGTTAGGATGGAAGCTGCAAAGCAGGACGAACTAGTGTTCTCTAGTTTACTACTGGTGCCACGAGATAGCGAGGCGAGGAACAGGGAACGGGTGCAGCTGGTGTAGGAGGGAGGGCTTCAGATATGTAGATAATTGGGATGCCTTCTGGGGAAGGTGGGACCTGTACAAGAAGGACGGGTTGCATCTGAACTGGAAGGGGACCAATGTCCTGGGTGGAAGGTTTGCTCGAGTAGTTCGAGAGGGTTTAAACTAGTATGGCAAGGGGGTGGTAACCTGAGCTGTATACCAGAGGTGAGAGTTGATGCAGATGAGGCAATAGCAAGAGGTAGACCAGCTAGTGGGAAGGATTTTCCTGGAAAAGAACCAAGGGATCAGTTAAAGTGTGTTTGTTTTAACGCAAGGAATATCAGAAATAAAAGTGATGAACTTAGAGCATGGATCAGTACCTGGTGCTATGATGTTGTGGCCATAACAGAGACATGGGTTCCTCAGGGGCGGGAATGGTTGCTGGATGTTCCAGGGTTTAGAGCATTTAAAAAGAATAGGGAGGGGGATAAAAGAAAAGAGAAGGACGTGTAGCACTACTAATCAGAGAGTATCACAGCTACAGAAGCTTCCATTGTCGAGGAAGATCTGCATACCGAGTCAGTATGGGTGGAAATTAGGAACAGCAAGGGAGCAGTCACCTCGTTAGGGGTTTACTACAGGCCCCCCAATAGCAGCAGGGAGATGGAAGAAAGCATAGCTCGGCAGATTTTGGAAAAGTGTGGACGTAGTAGGGTTGTTGTAATGGGTGACTTTAACTTTCCCAATATTGATTGGAACCTCCTTCGAGCAGAAGATTTGAATGGAGCTGTTTTTGTAAGGTGTGTTCAGGAGGGTTTCCTAACTCAGTACGTTGACAGGCCAATGAGGGGAGAGGCCATTCTAGACTTGGTGCTCGGAAACGAGCCGGGGCAG
>NC_057711.1:93241169-93261914 GCF_004010195.1 Chiloscyllium plagiosum
GATAGCCAGAGACTATTTCCCAGGGCAGAAATAACTAACACGAGGGGTCATAGTTTTAAGCTGGTTGGAGGAAAGTATAGAGGGAATGTCAGAGGTGGGTTCTTTACACAGAGAGTTGTGAGAGCATGGAATGCGTTGCCAACAGCAGTTGTGGAAGCAAGGTCATTGGGGACATTTAAGAGACTACTGGACATGCATATGGTCACAGAAATTTCAGGGTGCATACATGAGGATCAGTGGTCGGCACAACATCGTGGGCTGAAGAGCCTGTTCTGTGCTGTACTGTTCTATGTTCTAAAACATTGTTATTGGATGCCTCTCCAGCAACAGAGCATTCCAGGCACTTATCATCCTTTGTGTAAAAAAAAAACCTGCCTCTCATACTTAAAACTTACCCCCTTGTACCTTAAACCAATGTCCCTAAGTAATTGATATTTCTATCCATTCCTCTCATAATTTGATAAACTTCTATGATAGGATAGGCCTGTATTGGTTGTGTGAAATGGCTAAAAGTTAATGATGATATTTGACAGCTGCATGGAGAATAGATTGTCAATGATGGACTAAAGGGATGAAATTGTTGATGATATTCGCCAGCTGCATGACCTTGAACAAGTCCTGAGAACATTCCTTGATGGGGTTAAGACAGTACCAGCACTTCGTTTTTGTTCTATAGCTGCTTCAGTACTGTCTGTTTTGAAACTGTATAAGGGAGAGAGAGCTTCATTTCGAGAGAGGGACTTGACCTTGGACCAGAATTGCAAACAATGCCCGGAATAAACCTAAGCCTACAGACCAGCTGGCGATCGAGGGGTCTCCGATGGGCAGAGGGTGTGAGACTTTTTACTTTTTCTCCTTTCGTTTCCATTCATTAATCTTATTATCAATATTATTAGTTAATAAACATCCACATTTAAGCAAATTGCTGTTACTGAGTCTTCGCTTTTCTATATTTAACCCAAAAGAACCGCCTGGGTAGACCTGTGATCCAAGACATACGTTGTCCCTCATCCTTCGATGTTGAAGTGAAACAAAATCAAATTTGTCCAATCTCTCCTTATTGTTAGTAACTTCCAACCTAGGCAATATCCTGGTAAACCATTTCTGTACCCTCTCCAAAGCCTCCAGAACCTTCTGGTAGAGTGTCAACACACAATATCCCAAATTTTGCTTAACTAAAATTCTGTACAGTTGCAAAATTACTTATCTTTCTTTTTATTCACTATGCCCCGACTGATGAAGGCAAGCATGCCATATGCATTCTTGACCATATATTCAGGGAACTGTGGATCTGCCTGGCCAGATCCCTGTATTTCGATGCTACTAAGGTTTCTGCCATTTACTATATATTTCCCACCTTCACTAGATTTTCCAAAATTCATTATTTTGCCCAGATCAAACTCCCATCCGCTATTTCTCCAACCAAGTCTCCAGCTTATCTATATCCTGCTGCATCATTTGGCAATCCTCGTAATCAATTTTTCTGTCAAAAGAATGAAAGATCAAAGGCATGTACAGCAGAAGAACAGGCCCTTTGACCTTCAAGCCTGTGCCAATCATCATGCCCTAACTAAACTAGAAAACAAAACTCCTGACCTTATTCAGTCTATATTCCTCTATTCCCTCCCTATTTGTGTAACCAATGCAGATGCCTCTTAAGTGTCACCGAAGTGCTTGCTTCCACCACCTCTTCTGGCAGTGTTTTTCAGACTCCGACTACTCTCTGCATGAAAATCTACCCTTGCACATCTGCCTTAAACTTTCCATCTCTCACCTTGCACTTGTGTTCACTTGTAATTGAAACTTCAACCCTGAGAAAAAGCCTCTGACTATCCACCCATGCTTGCCTGACTAAGCATGTCATAGTTTTGTAGACTTCTATCAGGTCTCCCCTTAGCCACTGTCTTTCCAATGAAAACAATCCTAGTCTTTTTAACCTTTCCTCTTCGCCAATGCCCTCGAGACCAGGCAACATCTTGGTGAACCTTCTCTACACTCTCTTCAAAGTTTCCACATCCTTCTGATAGTGTGACAACCAAAACTGCACACAATACTTCAAATGTGGCCTAACAAGGGTTTTACATAACTGCAGCATGGTTTGCCAACTCTTGTACTCCATGCCCTGGCCAGTGAGGGTAAGCAAGACTTCTTATTCACCTTGGCTACCTGTGTTGCCATTTAGGAGACTGTGGGCCTGCACACCCAGATCCTTCTGTATGTTAATGTTCCTAACGGCACTGCCATTTACAGTATAACTCATACTTAAATTTGATTCACCACAAGGCTTCACTTTGCATTTGTCTGGATTGAATTCCATTTGCCATGACTGTGTCCCAGCTGACAGTCTAACCTGTTGTATCCTTTCACAATTGTGGACACTATCACAATCTTTGTGTCTTCTGCAAACTTACGAATTAGACCACCCACGTTTTCCTCCAGATCATTTAAATATTCTAGAAATAACAGAGGACGCAAGACTGATCCATTCGGAACACCACTAGTTACTGGTCTCCACTCTGAAAAACATCCTTCTGCCACTACCCTCTGTTTTCTATGACCAAGCCAGTTTTGTATCCATCAGTTTTGAGCCAGCCCAGCTCAAATCCCACGTGATTTTAATTTTTGTACCAATCTGTCATGTGGGACTTTATCAAATGCCTTACTAAAGTCCAGATTGAACTACATTCACAGCCCTTCCCTCATCAAGGTGTCTTGGTCACCTCTCCAAAAAATTCAATCAGGTTGGTGAGACATGACATTCTCTGTACAAAACCATGCTGCCTGTTGCTTACTCGTTCAGTTTATTCCAAAAGTACATATATCTTGTCCCTCAGCATCTTCTCCAAGAACTTCCCCACCACAGACATCACACTCACCAGCCTATAATTTCCTGGATTGTCCCCGCTTCCTTTCTTAAACAAGGGAACAATATCAGCTAACATCCAGTCCTATGAACCTGTGGTCAAAGAGGATATGAAGGTATCTGCTAATGTCCCAGCTATCTTTTCCCTCTGCAAACTTACTAATCAGGCCACCTACATTCTCTTTCAAATTATTTATATATATTATAAACACAATAGGAGCCACAGCACTGATTCCTGCGGAACATCACTGGTCTCAGATCTCCAGTCAGGAAAACACTTTCCACTGCTAATAGAGTGTGGTCTTTGATGAGCAAACTAGTTATGTATCTATCTTAGCAGCTCACCATGGATCCCATGCGACTTAACCTTTTCTATAAGCCATAGGGACCTTGTCAAAGGCCATACTAAAGTCCATGTAGACATAACGTCCTGTCCTGCCCTCAATCATCTTTGTCACTTCCTGAAAGAACTCTAAGGTTCTGAGACTGAACTTCCCTCCACAAAGCCATGTTTCCTGTTGTTAATAAGTCCATACTTTTCCAAGATTTGGAGATGCCGGTGTTGGGCTGGGGTGAACAAAGTTAAAAATCAGACAAAGCAAGTTGTAGTCCAACAGGTTTAACTGGAAGCACACTAGCTTTTGGAGCGCCGCTCCTTCATCAGGTGATTGTTGAGGCACAGAATTAATAGCAAAAATTTACAGTGTGATGTAACTGAAATTATACATTGAAAAATACCTTGATTGTCTGTTGAGTTTTTCATCTGCCTGTATTTCCAGGTGCCCGTCACGTTCCTCCTCATCTGAGCAGATCCGATACGTGCGTAGTGCTTGTCCATAGGGGGATGGCTGTTTTAATATGTTTTGGGTGGAAGCTGGAGAAGTGTAGCACTGAGGTTGTCTGTGGGTTTACGGTATTGTGTGGTGCTGAGATGTCCATCCTTGATGAAGATGCATGTGTCTAAGAATGAGACAGATAGTCAAGAGTAGTCCATGGTGCGTTTGATGGTGGGATGAAACTTGTTGATATCACTCTGTAGTTTTATCAGTGACTCCTCGCCATGGGTCCAGAGGAAGAAAATGTCGTCAGTGTACCTAGTGTATAATGTTGGTTGGAGATCCTGCGTAGAGAAGAAGTCTTGTTCGAACCAGTGCCTGAAGACGTTGGCATATTGGGGTGCAAATTTGGTCCCCATGGCTGTTCCGTGTATCTGGATGAAGAACTGGTTGTCAAAGTTGAAGACGTTGTGATTGAGGATAAAGCGGATGAGTTGTAGGGTGGTGTTTGGAGATTGGTAGGTGTTGGTGTTGAGTACTGAGGCTGTTGCCGCGATGCCATCATTGTGGGGGATGCTGGTGTAGAGTGCGGAAACATCCATTGTGACGAGGAATGTTTCCGGTTCGACTGGCCCGTGGGTGCTGAGTTTCTGTAAGAAATCCATAGTGTTGCGACGGAAGCTGGGGATCCCCTGTACAATAGGTTTCAAGATGCCTTCAACATAGCGGGAGAAATTCTCACACAGGGTCCCATTGCCGATACGATGGGACATCTTGATGTATTGGCTTTGTGTACCTTTGGAAGGCAGTAGAAGTTGCCTACACGAGAAGTATGTGGGATGAGGGTGTGTAGGGAACTCTGAAGGACTAGATTCAAAGTCCTGATCAATGTGTTTAATTCACGGGTGTGTTCTTTGGTCGCATCAGCTGGTAGTTGCATGTAGTGTTCCTGGTTGTTCAGTTGTCGGTACACTTCCTTGCAGTAATCTGTTCTATTCTGAATGACAATGGCTTCTCCTTTATCTGCTGATTTGATGACAATGTTGTGATTGGTTTTGAGAACCTGGATGGCATTGCGTTGTGAACGGGTGATGTTTTGCTCTACCTTGTGGGTACGGCTGATGAATCTGGCATTTATATATTTCCTGATGGTTTGAGCATACATGTCAAGCCCAGGGTGGGGTCCAAATTGACACCTCCTTTGGTTGCTCCTCTACAGATCCCTGTGATGACTGTTCCAGTTCATCAGTGGGCTCATTGGCATCACTGCTGCACTTTGAAAGAATTCCCGGATGATTCGTCTGATGAACTCCTCTGTGCCTGCTGCAAGAACCAACGGGTCCATTTTGGTGGTGAGGCAGAAGTTGAGACCCCCTATCAGGGCTTCAATCTCTTCCGGTCGAAAGGGTGTGGTCCGATAAGTTGTTAATAGACTTCCCCGCAGTGACAATGTTGTCTACAGTGGTGTCAGGGTGGGCTTTGCTATTACTGGTGAGAATGCCAAGTTTCTCCAGTTTTTGATAAGTTGTTAATAGACTTCCCCGCAGTGACAATGTTGTCTACAGTGGTGCCAGGGTGGGCTTTGCTATTACTGGTGAGAATGCCAAGTTTCTCCAGTTTTTTGTTCTTAGTGTGCATGTAAGTGGTGTAGTTTTGTCACCTTGTCTGTTTGGCAATGTCGCGTAATTGTACTGCTGTATCCTGAGCGCAGGATGAGAGTCTGAACTCCATCTGAATTTCAAGGTTGTGGTGCCTGCTGTAGAGTTGGTGCACGAGAGGATTAACGAGTTTGTGAAAGGTGCAGTGGCAAAGTTTCTCTGCATAGTCTGTGTTGTAGGTTGATTTGAGTGGGTTCGTGATCTGTAAGCTTTTTGGGATCTTTCCTGCTTGCCTGCATTTCTGTAGAAACTTGATGCCTGTGTCGATATGTGCGATCTTCTCGGAGATCCTCTCCACCTTAAGCTGGCAGTTAGTGGTGTCGATAGTAGTCATGATTTGGAGATGCCGGTGTTGTACTGGGGTGTACAAAGTTAAAAATCACACAACACCAGGTTATAGTCCAACAGGTTTAAATGGAAGCACACTAGCTTTCGGAGTGCCACTCCTTCATCAGGTGATTGTGGAGGACACAATTGTAAGGCACAGAATTTATCGCAAAAATAACAGTGTGATGTAACTGAAATTATACATTGAAAAATACCTTGATTGTCTGTTGAGTCTCCACCACATCCTCTGGCAGTTCGTTCCATACATGTATCACCTTCTGCCTGAAAAAGTTGCCCCTTAGGTCTCTTTTATATTTTTCCTCTCTCAGCCTAAACCTATGCCCTCTCGTTCTGGACTCCCCGACACCAGGGAAAAGACTTTGTCTATTTAGCCTATCCATGCCCCTCATAATTTTGTAAATGTCTATAAGGTCACCCCTCAGCCTCCGACACTCCAAGCCCAACCTACTCAGCCTCTCCCTATAGCTCGGATCTTCCAACCCTGGCAACATCCTTGTAAAACGTTTCTGAACCCTTTCAAGTTTCACAACATCTTTATGATAGGAAGGAGGCCAGAATTGCATACAATATTCCAACAGTGGCCTAACCAATGTCCTGCACGGCCACAACATTACCTCCCAACTCCTGTACTCAATAATCTGACCAAGGAAAGAAAGCATACCAAACGCCTTCACTATCCTATCTACCTGTGACTCCACTTTCAAGGAGCTATAAGCCTGCACTCCAACGTTTCTTTATTCATCAACACTTCCCAGGACTTTACCATAAAGTGTATAAGTCCTGCGAAGATTTGCTTTCCCAAAATGCAGCACCTCGCATTTATCTGAATTGAACTCCATCTGCCACTTCTCTGCCCATTGGCCCATCTGGTCCAGATCCTGTTGAAATCTGAGGTGACCCTCTTCGCTGTCCACTGCACCACCAATTACTGTGAAATCTGAAAGAAAATGCTTTTATGAAATTAACGCTGAGCTCTGTGGCCAGGAGACAGCTTGGCTTTGTTTGAATTCAACTTGACCTTGTGACAGTCGAATTCAATGAAAGCTGAAGAACAGTTATGCCCATGACCATGGGATAAGAGAATAACAACTTGATTTTTTCCAGTCTTTGCCCTTGAGAGTGTGATAAGAAACAGTATAAGAAGAATATCTGAATTATGGTCAAGTACCCCTTACATGAGGCATTTCCCTGAATGTATTGGGAAAATTCTGCAGAATTTAAATAAAGCTCATTTCTTTGCTCTTGCAACAGTTGTATCAAGTCGATTTAATTTCCACAACAGTAAATTTGGGGGCTTGTCTGGGATCCTGTGAATTCTGAAGATTCCCAGGAGGCGCAGGCGCCACCACCTCGAAGGCCTTTCACTTCATCTCGAGCACTGAATTGGACCTTTTGCTTGAGAGGACTGGGAATCTGTGGATCGCTCTAGCAGCAGGGTTTGAATTTAATAGGGTCGGGGTAAGAGTCGTGGCTTAAGTTTCCTACATAGAGACTCATTCTAAGAGAATAAATGAATCAGGAAAAGGGGTCATTAGACCTTCGGGTGGCATTTGAGCAAAACTCAAGGGAAAGGATTGCGGTCTCTAGAGTGCTTAAGAGACATCGAGTTTAAGGGCTGTTTTAGACTTGGAGCCACCACTGGCTGAGTTGGACTCGCCAAAGACATACTGGGTATGTGGTTTCTTGGTTTACGAAAACTAAGGCATTGAGGCGGACGTGCTCAATGCGAGAGGGGACCTCCGGAGGTAGGAAAGCAAGTCAAAGGGAAAAGGTAACGTTACCACGCGAGAGAGAGAGCTGAAAACTTATCCAGTTACACTAAAAATGTGTTCTGGCAAAAGGAAACAAAAGGAGAGTCCTCACAGGACTTGGAATGGCCAACAAAAAATACAATACATGCTAAACAATTTCGGCCCAGAGTCTGTAAGGCAGATAGAATTGTGGATCAAGGAATGTGGTTTTCCAGAGGGAGGAAGTTTTAGTAAAAGACAGAAATATGCGGTCAAGGTTGGAGGAGAGAAAGAAGGAGAAAATGAAGGGAATTTAGAACCTGTGAATTGGAGTGCTTATAACATGTGGAAGGCTGAGGCTGATATCAGAGTAAGGAAATCTTAAGCAAAAGATAGATGAAATACACTTACAAACACCAGCACACATGCAGACATGCTCGGAAAACAACCTAATGTAGCTGTACAGTGTCTTTGTTTCAGATCCTGACCTTGATGACTGCCCTCCGAGACCGACAGCCCCCCCAACGGGATTCGCCTGGCGAAGGTTCCACATCAGCAGCTGCTGCCTCAGGGTCTGCTGAATCACCGATAGCGTGCCATACCCACAACCAATTGAAACAAGAAGCCCTAAAGAAGGATGACTACTGCAAGACAGAAAGGCATCTGGGGACTGTTTGCAATAACCCCCCCCCCCTCTGCCGATGGATGAGGAGTCAGATGATGAGGGTACTGGCGTACAATTGTCTCACCAGGTAGTTCTGCAAGCCCCAATGATTGAAGTTGCAGGTGTTGGTCCACCAGCCATGGACCATGAAAGACCTGTAAAATGCTATGGGCAGTTGCCCTGACTCACGCGAGCTTGGAGGTAATAATTTTGCCAAAGAAGTGACGAAGTTCTGTACCGAGTTTCCGTCCCATGTCACATGAGAGGAGATGTCTCCTGGATGAAAACTGGGTGCCGATGTCACCAAGATTAAATATAACTGTGGGGCTCGTACGAGGCTGTGATCCCAAAGGATAACTCCAAAATCTGAGTATCATCCTTGCAGAGCACAACATCCATTAAAACCCGAGGCCATAGAAGGAATTACTCTAGTCTTTGAATCCCTCCTAAAGGCTGGAGTGATAATCCCCTCTGAAAGCTCACTGGTGAGGACCTCCATTCTTCTGGTCAAAAAGGCAAACATTCCCGTTGAACTGGAGGAATAGAGGTATGTTCAAGACCTTCAGGAGTCAATAATGCTGTTGTCCCACGCGCCTGAAATGTTCCCAACCCCGATCTATATTAGCTCAAATTCCACCAGACAGGAAATGGTTCACTGTTGTGGATTTAGCAAACGCCTTCTTTAGTGGACTGGTGTACCCAGATAGTCAATTCTGGTTCGCTTTTTCATTCAAAGGGAAATCATATACCTTCACGCGACTTTGTCAAGGTTACTGTGAGTCCCCCACCATATATAATGAGGCTCTACGCAGGAGTCTAGAGACTCTTGTTCTAACCCCGGGGTCAGCACTTCTACAGTATGTAGATGATTGCTTCATAGTGGCACCAATAAAGAAACAATGTGAGAAGGATACACTTGTGCTGCTCTGCCATCTAGCGAGGGAAGGGCACAAAGCCAGTCTCGCAAAGCTACAATTTGTGCAACAACAGCTCACTTAATATCTGAACAAGGAAAGGCCATTGGTCAAGACAGAGTTCAAGCAATCCAGCAAATTCCAAAGCCTCAGACAACAAAATAATTAGTATCCTTTTTTGGCATGTGATCCTACTGTAGAATGTTTATCCCTCATTACGCAACCCTTGAGGCACCCCAAAGTGACATAGTCCATGGCAAAGGTTTGCAGAACCAGAGTCCATTGCAGTGGACTCCAGAGGCCGAGAGTGCCTTTGTTGAATTAAAAAAAGGTGCTCCAAACTACGCCTACATTGGGAATTCTGAACCCAAACAAGCTTCTTGTACACACAATAGATGAGAAGCGTGGCTGCATGACATCTGTGCTGTTGCAGGATCATGGGGGAAGATTGAGGCCAGTAGCATATTTTTCAGCTAAACTAGACCAGTAGCGGCAGGCTTGCCTAAACGCCTGCGAGCCATGCCCGCAGTTGAAAAGGCTGTTCTGAGCATTCAGGGAGATAGTCGGCTACGGTGAATTAACCCTTCTGGTCCCACATGCTTACTACTTTCCAAGCAAAAGATCGCACACATGTCAGCAGCACATTAGCGCAGATACAGTACTGTGCTATTGGAGATGCCTAACATTAAAATAAAACGATGTAATGTCCTCAACCCTGCCAGCCGCTCCCCACAGAAGGAGACGGCGACCAACATGATTGTGTAACTGTAACTAATGAAATTTGCAGCCCTAGACCAGATTTGCAGGATTCAAAACTTCAGAATCCAGATATGGAGTTTTTTTTGTGGATGGGTCAGCATTCAGGAGCAAGGAGACAGGCCAGACTTCTTTTGGGTATGCTGTAGTGACTACCTATGAGATAGTCAAAGTGAGATCACACCCTTCTCATCTGTCAATGCAAGCAGCGGAGCTGATTGCCATGACTGAGGCCTGTAAATTGGCTGAGGGAAGGACAGTGAATATTTACACCGATAGATGGTATGCATTCGGGGTTTTACATGATTTTGGAAACCTGTGGAAACACAGGGATTTCTTGACCTCCACCGGAGAGCCCATCACACACGGTGGCCAGACTTCTGACCTCCTGGAAGTGGTCCTATTGCCTAAATCAACCGCTGTGTGTAAATATGAAGTCCACCCGAAAAATAATGATTTTATTTCCCAAGGCAATGCAAGGGCAGACTCAGCAGCAAGAATGGCAGCCCAGCAGTTGCCAAGTGATCAGATTGACATGTGTATGACAAACATTTGTACCCCAATAGCAGACATTTGGGAGTTACAGTCACAGGCCAGGCCGGAAGAAAAGTGTGAGTGGATGAAAGCAGGATGCAGTGTGAGGAAAGGAGTATGGTGTGGCCCCAATGGTAAACCCTGTCTACCACGATCATTATTTCCATTCTATGCCAAGCTGACACACGGTAAGGACCATGTGTCAAAAGGGGGGATGTCTGACAGTATTTCGGCACACTGGTACACTAAGCGATTTATTCATTACTCCCAGAAATATATTGAATGTTGTGTTATCTGTGCCACTAATAATGTGCGGAGGGGAATACAGATGAGTCAGGCAGCACACTCCCAACCCCAAAAACCCTTTGAACATTTACAGATGGATTTTATTGAACTAACTCCCAGTGAAAGTGTCTGGTAATGGTTGATATGTTTTCCAGTACAGTAGCCAAAGCTTTGCTAACTGAGATAATTCTGAGATGGGGCATCCCTGAAAGGCCTAGTAGTGACAATGGGACACCATTTATCAATAATGCCTTACAGCAGATCAGTGATTATTCGGGAATAAACTTGAAACAACACTGTGCCTACCCCAGCGAGCGGTGGGGCAGTGGAAAGAGAAAATGCTACCTTAAAAAATAAATTGTCAAAATGTTGTGAGGAACAAGGGGCGACATGGACAAAGGCACTTCCGATTGTGCTAATGTATATGAGATCTAGGAGGAGAGGAAGAGCTAATCTTAGCCCGTTTGAGATTTTGTTTGGTAGACCGCCCAACACAGGAATTGGCCCAAGACTTAAGGTAAGACAGATAATAGGCCATTGTGAGGATGAGATGTTGTGTTACTATATAAAACTCTCTGCACTTTTGTCTCAAATACAGAATCAAGTGAAAGCAGCACTACCCCAAACAGCAGAAGGGAATCTGCACGATCTGGAACTGGGAGACTGGATAGTGGTGGAAGACTTAAGGAAGAAAAACTGGAAGGCGGAGAGGTGGCTGGGACTGTTTCAAGTGCTCTTTACAACACAGACAGCTGTTAAGATCACAGAAAGAGCCACGTGGATATACGCCAGCCATTGCAACCGTGTAGCTGGGCCTGAGGAGACATCGGACAACACTGGAACCAATTACGTGCAAGTAGTGATTAGAAGCCTCATATGCATATGGGGCTGCCCCAGCTCACACTTTTAGCAAACGCCCTAGTAGGACTATTTGTAAGGGCAGGGGCATTTGGGATACAGCTGCAGATGGTAATCTTAACTGAGGGTACTAAGGGGACCTTCACATGTGACCCATGGCTGTTTCGAAACCAGGACAACTATAAATGGGGTAATAAATATTTA
Organism: Chiloscyllium plagiosum; assembly: GCF_004010195.1. Taxonomy (NCBI): domain Eukaryota; kingdom Metazoa; phylum Chordata; class Chondrichthyes; order Orectolobiformes; family Hemiscylliidae; genus Chiloscyllium; species Chiloscyllium plagiosum. The sequence goes on from NC_057711.1 coordinate 93,252,760, forward strand.
CACAGGGATCCTTGCGGCGCCGGTGACTGGCACTTAGTAGTAGCCACCATTTCCAAATGGACACCTGACACGGGAAATAGATATTCTATGATCAAGGGAGGAGGTGCCAGGGCACGGGTGGAAATATCCAAGACTCAGAAGAGCGATGAGGGAGTCCGACATTGATAGACAGGTGAATATGGTGGCACAATTGCATTGTGTTAAGTTTGTTTCATTGAATCAATGAATAACGTTTGATTCAATGAATGAATGCATGCAGTTTGATTCTTTGAATGAATGAGTTAAGTTGGATGAATGAGAGAAACTCTACTCATTAATTCACAGTGCAGTTTGTTTCGTTGAATTGAAGTTTGATTCATTGAAAGAATGCAGTTTGATTGATTGAATGAAGGAATGCAGTTGGATTCATTAAATGAATGAGATAAGTATATTTCATTGAATCAATGAATAGTGTTAGATTCATTGAATGTACGATTGAAGCTTGCTTCATTAAATGAATGAATGCAGTTTGTTTCATTAAATGTATGAGGTACGTTTGTTTCATGGAATCAATAATATTTGATTCATTGAAGTTTGATTCAATGAATGAATGAATGCAGTTTGATTCTTTGAATGAACAAGTTAAGCTTGAGACATTGAATGAATGACAGAAGTTCTACTCATGAATTTAGATGTGCAGTTTGTTTCATTGAAAGAATGAGTAGAGTTTGATTCATTGAATTAATGAGTGAATGCAGTTGGATTCATTAAATGAATGAATGCACGTGCATTCATTAAATGAAGAGTTAAGTTTGTTTCGTTGAATCAATGAATACCGTTTGAGTCATTGAATGAATCATTGAAGTTAGACTCACTGAATGAATGGATGCAGTTTGTTACTTTGAATGATGGCTTTAAGCTCAAGACATTGAATGAATGAGATAACCTCTACTCATTGAATTAACACTTGCAGTTTGTTCAACGAATGATTGAGTGCAGTTTGATTCATTGAATGAATGAATGAATGCATTTTCATTCTTTAAAGAATGAATGCATTTGGAATCATTAAATGATTGACTTTGGCTTGTTTCACTGAATCAATGAAAAACGTTTGATTCATTGAATGAACGATTGAAGTTTGATTCATTAAATGAATGAATGCAGTTTGCTTCATTAAATGTATGAGTTAACTTTGTTTCATTGAATTAATTAATATCTCTTGATTCATTGAATGAATGATTGAAAATTGTTTCATTGAATGAATGAATGCAGTGTAATTCTTTGAATGAATGAGTTAAACACGAGATACTGAATGAATAAGAGAAGCTCTACTCATTGATTTAACACTGGCAGTTTGTTTCATTGAATGAATAAGGGCAGTTAGATTCATTGAACGAAAGAATGCCATTTGATGTATTGAATGAATGAATGAATGCAGTCAGATTCATTACATGAAGGAGTTCAGTTTGAATTAATGCATGCAGTTTGATTCTTTGAATGAATGGGTTAAGCTGGGTGTATTGAATGAATGAGACAAGCTTGACTCATTAAATTCAATAAAGCAGTTTGTTTCATTGAATGAATAAGTGCAGTCTGATTCATTGAATGAATGAATGAAGGCAGTTTGCTTGGCTGAATGAAAAATGCAGTTGGATTCATTAAATGAATGAGTTACGTTTGTTTCATTGAAGCAATGAATAAGTTTTGATTCATCGAATGAATGATAGAAGTTTGATAAATGAACGAATGAATGCAATGTACGTCTTTGATGGAATGGGTTAAGTTCGAGCCATTGAATGAACGAGAGAAGCTCTACTCATTGAATTACAATGTGCAGTTTGTTTTGTTGAATGAATGAATGCAGTTTGATTCATTGAATGAAAGAATGCAGTTGGATTCAGTAAATAAATGAGTTAAGCTTGTTACATTGAATCAATGAATAACATTTGATTCAATGAATGAATGTAGTTTGTTTCATTGAATAAATGCGTGAAGCTCGAGACATTGAATGAGATAAGCTCTACTCATTGAATTAACACGTGAGTTTGTTTCATTCAATGAATGAATGCAGTTCATTTCAGTACATGAATGAATGCTGTTTGTTAAGTTTGTTTCATTGAATGAACGATTCAAGTTAGATACAATAAATGAATGAATGAATGCAGTGTAAATCTTTGAATGAATGCAGTGTAAATCTTTGAATGAATGAGTTAAGCTCGAGACATTGAATGAATGAGAGAAGCTCTACTCATGAATTAAGACGTGCAGTTTGTTTCACTGAATGAATGAATGAATGAATGCAGTTTGATTCATTGAATTAATGAATGCAGTTCAATTCATTAAATGGAAGAGTTAAGTTTGTGTCATTGAATCAATGAATAACGTTTGATTCAATGAATGAATGAATGCAGTTTGTTTCATTGAATGAATGCGTAAAGGTCGCGACATTGACTGAATGAGATGTGCTCTACTCATGGAAGTAACACGTGCCGTTTGTTTCATTGAATGAATGATAGTAGTTTGATTCATTAAATGCATGTGTTAAGTTTGTTTCGTTGAATCGGTGAATAATGTTTGATTCATTGAATGAATTATTGAATGCAGTGTAATTCTTTAAATGAATGAGTTCAGTTTGCTTCATTAAATCTATGAATGAATGCAGCTTGATTCTTTGAATGAATGAATTAAGCTCAAGACATTGAATGAATGACAGAAGCTCCACTCATTGTATTCGTACGTGCAGTTTGATTCATTGAATGAATGAATGCAGTTAAGGTCATTAAATGAGTGAGTGCAGTTTGATTCATTGAAACAATGAAAACGTTTGATTCAAACTCCAATCACTCATTCAATGAATCAATGAATGAATGCATGCAGTTTGATTCTTTGAATAAATGAGTTAAACTCGATGCATTGATTGAATGAGAGGAGCTCTAGTCATTGAATTCACATGTGCAGTTTCTTTCAATGAGTGAGTATAGTTGGATTCATTAAATGAATGAGTAAAGTGTATTTCATTGAATAAATGAATAATGATTCATTGAATGTGTGATTGAAGTTTGTTTCATTGAAGGAATGAATGCAGTTTGATTTATTAAATGTCAGAGCTAAATTTGTTTCATTGAATCAATGAATAACGTGAGGTACATGGAATGAATAAATGAAGTTTGATTCAATGAATTAATGAAAGCAGTTTGATTCTTTGAATGAATGATTTCATCTCGAGACATTGAAGGAATGAGGAAAGCTCTACACATTGAATGAATGAGTGCAGATTGATTCATTGAATGCATGAACGCAGATCGATTCATTAAATGAAAGAGTTACATTTGTGTCATTGAATCAATGAATAACGTTTGATTCAATGAATGAATGCAGTTTGTTTCATTGATTGAATGCGTGAAGGTTGAATTGAACATTGAGTGAGATATGCTCTACTCATGGAATTAACACATGCAGCTCGTTGATGTTCAGTCAAAATGTGACCTTGATATGAAGGGTTGTCACTCTTACTAGCTTTTTGTCTTGTTTAAACCAAGACTATAATTAGGTCAGGAACTGTGTTGCCTTGGCAGATCCCAAACTGTGCATTACTGAGCAGGTGCTGTGTGGTAGCAGTATTTATGATATCTTCCATCCCTTTAGTGAGCAGGACCACTTTGAGCAACTGTGATGTTGCTTACAGTTGAATAACTTGTCAGCATTGGATCCAATAAGAATGGCACTGGAACATGGCAATTCTTTGCTCGAAGATCATCTCCACACATCTTTCATATTCTTTCTTTTCTTTCAAAACTCAATTTTACGTTTGTGAGAATTACTAACAGAGCTTTATTAAATCTACTTCGAGATCTGGCAACCTTTTGATCTCTGGATACAACCAACCGGCCCAACCTGACTGGATCTGACCCAACAAAGACTGGGACCTTCTGGATTGCCTGACTGCATGTACCAACGGGGCCCAATTGGTGCTGACACTGAAACTGTGAGCATGACAACATACAGCCCAGACACTACTTGGCTTCTTTAAGGCCTGACCTGGATACTAATCGGAGACCTGACCACTTGGCCCTACTAGACATTATTGAGTCCAGAAATTGAGGTTCAAACAGACCGAGAACAATACTCTCCGGAGTGCCCAATCCACCAGATGGACTACATAGCATAGAACATAGAAAAGCACAGCACAGAACAGGCCCTTTGCCCACAATGTTGTGCCGAGATTTAATCCTAATGTAAAAACTTAACCTACGCACCCCTCAACTCACTGCTATCCATGCGCAGTCACTTAAATGTCCCCAATGACTCTCCTTCCACCACCATCGCTGGCAACGCATTCCACGTATTCACAACTCTGCGTAAAGTACCTACCGCTGACATCTCCTTTATACCTTCCTCCTAATATCTTCAAACTATGATTTCTCATATCAGTCAATGCTGCCCTGGGGAAAAGTATCTGGCTATTGACTCTATCTATTCCTCTCACTATTTTGTACACCTCGATCAGGTCTCCTCTCTTCCTCCTTCTCTCCAAACAGAAAAGTCAGAACTTATTCAACCTTTCTTCATAAGACAAGCCCTCCAGTCCAGGCAGCATCCTGGTAAATCATCTTTGCACCCTCTCCAAAGCCTCCGTATCTTTCCTATAGTAGGGCGACCAGAACTGGACTTAAAATTCCAAGTGTGGTCTCACGAGGGACTTGTAGAACTGAAGCAAAACCTCGCAGCTCTTAAACTCGATCCCCCGTTAAGAAAGCATATGGTATTTTGACTTTCCACTTGGGTGGCAACCCTATCCACTTGGGTGGCAACTTTGAGGGATCTATGTACTTGCACACCCAGATCCAACTGTTCCTCCAAACTGCCAAGAATCCTATCTTTAATCCTATATTCAGCATTCGGGTTCGGCCTTCCAAAATGTATCACTTCGCATTTATCCAGGTTGAACTCCATCTGCCATTTCTCAGCCCAGCTCTGCATCCTGTCTATGTCGCACTGCAGCCTGCAGTAGCTCTCTATACTATCGACGACACCTCCAACCTTTGTGTCATCTGCAAATTTGACTAACCCACCCCTCAACCTCCTCATCCAAGTCATTTATAAAAACTACAAAGAGCAGAGGCCCAAGAACAGAACCCTGTGGGACCCCACTCAACACTGACCTCCAGGCAGAATACTTTCCATTTACAACCACTCTCTGCCTTCTGTCAGCCAGCCAATTCTGAATCCAGATAGCCAAATCTTGTATCCCAAACTTCCTGAATTTATGAATGAGCCTACCATGGGGAACCTTATCAAAGCCTTGCATTGATACACCGCATCCACTTCTCGACCGTCGTCGATCTATCTTGACACCTCCTCAAAGTGCTCAATAAGATTTGTGAGGCATGACCTGCCCCTCACAAAGCCAGGCTGACTACCTTTAATCACACTATGCTTTGCCAAATAGTCATAAATCCTATCCCTCAGAGTTCTTTCCAAAACTTTGCTGACCACAGACGTAAGATTGACTGACTGGTCTGTAATTGCCAGGGATTTCCCTATTACCCTTCTTGAAAAGAGGAACAACATTCACCTCCTTCCAATCCTCCAGTACGACTCCTATGGAGAGTGAGGAGGCAAATATCCTCACCAGTGGCTTAGCAACCTCCTTTCTCGCTTCCTGGAGCAGCCTAGGATAAATCTGGTCTGGCCTTGGTAACTTATAAATCTTAATGTTTTCCAAAATTTCTAGTACATCAACTTCATCAATCTCCATCTGGTCAAGACTGTGTGCCAGCTCCTCTAAGTTTTCATTTACAACAAGTTCCCTTTCCTTGGTGAAAACCGAAGCAAAAAACTCATTTAGGGCTTCCCCTATCTGTTCAGACTCCACGCACAAGTTCCCTCTGCTATCCCTGATCAGCCCTACCTTCTCCCTGATCATTCTCTTATTCCTCACGTATGAGTAAAATGCCTTTGGGTTCTCCCTAAACATTCTTGCCAAGCCTTTTTCGTACCCCCTCCTGGCTCTCCTCAGTCCATTTCTGAGCTCCTTTCTAGCAAGCCTGTAATCCTCTAAAGCTGTGCGAGATCCTTGCTACCTCCACCTTACGTAAGCTGCCTTCTTCCTTTTGACAAGAATTCCTCTGTTCTCGTCATCCAAGGTTACTCAATCTTACCCATTCTTACCTGTCTCAGAGGAACAAATTTGTGCATCACTTGCAACAACTGCTTCTTAAATAGTCTCCACATGTCTGCTGTGCCCTTTCTGTGGAACAATGGCTCCCAGCCTGTACTTCCCAACTCCTGTCTGATAGTATCATAATTTCCTTTTCCCCAATTGAATATCTTCCCTCGGTAACTGCTCCTTTCACTCTCCAAGGCTATGGTAAATGTGAGGCAGCTGTGATCACTTTCACCAAAGTGCTCTCCCACTGCAGAAAGGCATACAGTGTTGTTCTGTGGTAACAGATGAGCTCCTACATGATTTCTACCAACCTAAATGAGAATGCCATTATCATCACAGATTTCATCAGTGAATGTGTAGAGGACTGTGTGCTAAAGAAGTTAGTTTGAGTGTTCCCCGACCGGAAACTATAGATGAACCGGGAGATCAAGTCCCTATTAAAGTGAGGTCAAGTAGAATTGCTGGTAAGAATGGATCCCTCCCCAGTGAACTCAATGCACATTCTATGCACATTTTGAACAGAAGGTCAGTGAAATGATGCACCTACTCTGACAGCCTCGGTTGCACTTTTAGTCACAGTTACTGCCTCAGACATCAGATCAGCTTTTTTGAGAGTGAACACACAGGAAGTGACTGACCAGATGGAGTCCCTGGCTGTGCACTCAGATCCTGCATGGATCAGCTGGTGTTGGTATTCACAGACATATTTAACCTCCTTATTCTGATCTGAGTTTGTGCCTTAATGACTTCTGCCCAGTGGCTCTGCCATCCATCATTAGGAAGTATTTCAAAAGGCTAACAGTGGCACACATTACCTCCAGCCTCCCAGATTGCCTTGATCCATTACAAATCACCAAGCGATGCAACAGCAGATGCCATCTCCCTGGCCCTAAACTCGCCCCTGGAACATGTGGATAACAAGGACACATATGTCACTCTACTACTTACTGAATTTAGCTCTGCCTTCAACACCATAATTCTGACCAAACTCTGAGATTGAGGACTCTGCTTCCCCTTCTGCAACTGGATCCTCCACTTCCTGACCCACAGACAGAAATCAGTGAGAATAGGCAATAACACCATCTCCATGATAACCCTCAACATCTGTGCCCTACAAGGCATTATACTCAGCCAATTCTATGCTCCTTATACATACATGACTGTGTGACCAAATTCTGCTCCAGTTTGCGGATGACACCACCTTGATGAGACAGAGTACAGTAAAAAAAAAGAGAGCTTGATGATATGATGTAAAGTCAACAATCTCTCCCTTGATGTCAGCAAAATAAAGGAAGCGGAGTGGATGACATGCTCCTTCTGTATCAACTGTGGAGATGTCAAGAGCTTCAAATTCCTAAGGACAAATGTCACCAACGATCTGTCGGGTCCATCCATCTTGATTCTGCAAATCATGAGGGGCATATATAAGGGGAATAGCAAATGTGTTTTCTCTAGGGTAAAAATTAGAGGGCATATTTCTAAGGTGAGAGGAGAAAGATTTAGAAAGGATTTGAGAGATATTTTCCACACAGAGGATCTTTCATATATGGAATGAACTGCCAGAGCAAGTCGTGTTTGCAGGTACTGTTACATAATTTAAAAGACATTTGGATAGGTATATGAATAGGAAAGGTTTAGAGGGATATGAAGAAAGTGAGGACTGCAGATGCTGGAGTGTCAAAGTCAAAAAGCTGATGAAGGGAATGCCCAAAATGTCGACTTCCTGTTCCTTGGATGCTGCCTGATCTGTTGCATTTTTTTTCCAGCACCACACTTTTCAACTTAGCGGGTCAAACACAGGCACTTGGTTGGCTTGGACAGGTTGCACTGAAGCATCTGATATTATGACTCATTCAGAAAGTACCTCAATGCCTCTACTCCCTCAGAAGGCTAAGGGATTTTGGCATGTCCACAATTACTCTTATCAATTTTATAGATGCACAGAAAGCATTATATCCAGATGCGTCACAGCTTGTTGTGGCAACTGCTCTGCCCAAGCTTGCACGAAATTACAGAGTTCTGAATGTAGTCCAGGCCATCTCACAAACCAGGCTTCCACCCACTGACTCCATCATACTTCCCGCTACCTCAGGAACATAATCAAAGATCTCTCCCATCGGGGTTATACTCTCTTCTGTCCAGAAGATACAAAAGTTTGAAACACATATCAACAGATTCAAGAACAGCTTCCTCCCTGCTGTTATTAGACTTTTGAATGACCTCTCATATATTAAAGCTGACCTTTATTTGCACCTTCTCTGCAGCTGTAACACTATATCTTGCATTCTGTTCTACTATCTTGATTAACATATGAAAGGTATGATTTGCCTGGATACCATGCAAAACAATACTTTTCACTGTATCTTGACAATACATGACAATAACAAATAAAACCAGTGATTCACCAAAAGCAAGGGGCAAAGGAGAAAATAATGAATTTGAAATCTTTACATTCTTCAGTATTAATTTTATTTCCTTTTTACTGATTATTTTATTGTTCCACCCCAACCCACTCAATCCTTGGCTAAAAACTGCTGAAGGCATAATTTTAGTTCACTCTTGCAACAAAACAAACCCACTTTCATTCTGTGTTCATGCGTAATTATTTCAGGAAACAATTTGACATATGACAAGTATCCTAGAATCCCTGTCAGGTTCAATCCACACAGTCTAAACATAAACTCAACATTCAGTCATTTATCTTAGAATATTAATTTTCAAACCAGATTCAGATACTGGCAGCATAAATGGAAACAATTTGTACTGTATTTCTCCAGCTACAATTACTTACTCTGCAGACATAGGCTGTGCATATTTAGTGAATTGATTAATTCTTTAATGGATTATGAAAGAAGTTAATAGGGAACACAGAAATACAAAACACTGACTTACACTTGTTTCTCCAGTGGTGTGTTTGGATTTACTGTCTCTCCTATAATCCCACGAAACTCCAGACCTCCATGTTTGTTTCGACCTGGGGGTCTTAGTTGTCTGTATCTATCACAAA
>NC_057711.1:93262414-93291170 GCF_004010195.1 Chiloscyllium plagiosum
AGTACACAGGAAGATATGATGGGGGCCTTAAATATTCACAAGGATCCTGATATATAGGCTTCTGTGGAAAGGATTTCCAAATACCATAACTGTTGGAAAGAAAATGACTCCTCCTCATCTTAGTCTTAAATTGGTGCGCCTTTATTTTGAGACAATGTACTCTGCGCTGTGAGGCAGCAGTGCTAACCACTATGCCACCGTGCCGCCCACCAACTGTTGGAAAGAAAATGACTCCTCCTCATCTTAGTCTTAAATTGGTGCGCCTTTATTTTGAGACAATGTACTCTAGTCCTAAACACTCCCATGAAGGGAAATATCCTCTCAGCATTTATCTTGTTCAGCCTCTTAAAAATCTTACAAGTCTCAATGAGGTCACTGCTCTTCCTTCTAAACTCCAGCGAGTAGCGTCTAAACCTGTTTAGCCTTTGCTTATATGAAAATCCATCTATACTAGGGATCATCCAAGTGAACTTTCTTTAAAGTTGAAAATGTGTTGCCGGAAAAGCGCAGCAGGTCAGGCAGCATCCAAGGAGCAGGAGAATCGACGTTTCGGGCATGAGTCCTTCTCCTGCTCCTTGGATGATGCCTGACCTGCTGCGCTTTTCCAGCAACACATTTTCAGCTCTGATCTCCAGCATCTGCAGTCCTCACTTTCTCCTAGAACTTTCTTTAAAGTGCCTCCAATGAAATGTTTCCTTAAATAAGCTAACCAAAACTGTTCAGTGCTCCAGCTGTGGTCTCACCAGCATCTTGTGCAGCTGCACTAAGACATATCTATTCTTATATTCCGAACCCTTGAAATAAGGGTCAACGTTCCATTATTAGTCCAGATTACCTGCTGCACCTGTGTACTAGCTTTTGTGCTTAATGTACAAGTAACCTCAAGTCCCTTTGTGTTGCAGCTTTCTGCAGCTTTTTTAGATAATGTTTTTTTTGTTCTCCCTTTCAAAATTAGAAACTTCACATTTTTACACATTAGACTCCATTTGCCAATATTTTGACCACTCAATTAGGTTTATTGTTTATGTTTATCAATACTTTTCTGGAAACTCGCACTTGTCTTTCCACCTATTTTCATACTGTCGACAAACCTGTCCACAGTACATTCACTTCATTCCTCCAAGTCATTAATATGTATTATTAACAGTTATGATCCCAACATTGACCCCTGTGAAATCCCACTGGTCACGGATTGACAACCTGAAAGAGAACTCTTTATCTCCACTTGCTGTTTCATGCTCTTTAACCAATTTTCCAACCATGCCAATGTACTTCCTCTAACATTGTGGGCTCTTGTCTTATTACATATTACTTTGTGAGGAATCTTGTTGAATACCTTCTGGAAGTTCTGAATAGTAAGTTGAAGAGACAGGTCAGGTTGGAACATGACAGGGAGTAAGGAATGCCTATTGGATTAAATTGCATTTATTTAAAGCAAGAGGGCTGACAGGTAAGGCCGATAAGCTCAGGGTGCGGACAGGTACGCGGGACTAGGATATTATAGCCATTACAGGAAGGTGGCAGGTGGCAACTTAATATGCCAGGGTACTGGTGGTTTAGGTAAGACAGAGGTGGTGGAAGGAGGAGAAGGGCAGTTTCATTTAGATTAAGATGAATATCACAACTGTAATCAGAGATGAAATAACAAAGGATTATCCAATAAGGCTTTGTGGGTGGAGATCAGGAATAAGAAGGGGATGGTGACATTATTGTGACTTTACTGTAGGCCACCAAATAGACAATGGGAACTAGAGGAACAAACATGCAAGGAGAGTGTGGAGAATTGCAGGAGCAATAGGGTTTTCACAGCAGGGGATTTTCATTTTCCAAACATAAGCTGGGACTGCCAGAGTGTTAAGGGCTTAGATGGAATGGAATTTGTTAAGTGCATTCAGGAAAGGTTCCTCAAGCAGTATATTGAGGGTCTTACTCGGGAAGGGACAAAACTTCTCAGCCCATCTGGTCCAGATCCTGTTGTAATCTGAGGTAACCCTCTTCGCTGTCCACTACACCTCCAATTTTGGTGTCATCTGCAAACTTACTAACTGTACCTCTTATGCTTGCATCCAAATCATTTATGTAAATGACAAAAAGTAGAGGACCCAGCACCGATCCTTATGGCACTCCACTGGTCACAGGCCTCCAGTCTGAAAACAACCCTCCACTACCACCTTTGAGCCGTTTTGTATCCAAATGGCTAGTTCTCCATGTATTTCATGAAATCTAACCTTGCTAATCAGTCTCCCATGGGGTACCTTATTGAATGCCTTACTGAAGTCCATATAGATCATATCTACTGCTCTGCCCTCATCAATCTTCTTTGTTACTTCTTCAAAAAACTCAATCAAGTTTGTGAGATTTCCCACACACAAAGCCATGTTGACTATCCCTAAGCAGTCCTTGCCTTTCCAAGTACATGTACACCCTGTCCCTCAGGATTCCCTCCAACAACTTGCCCACCACCGAGGTCAGACTCCCTGGCTTGTCTTTACCGCCTTTCTTAAACAGTGGCACCACGTTTGCCAACCTCCAGTCTTCCGATACCTCACCTCTAACTATCGATGATACAAATATCTCAGCAAGAGGATTGCTAAGGGGAAGGCAATTATGATGTGGTTAGACAAGATTTAGGATGCATAGGATGGGGAAGGAAACTGCAGGGAATGGGCACAATTGAAATGTGGAGCTTATTCAAGGAACAGCTACTGCTTGTCCTTGATAAGTATGTACCTGTCAGGCAGGAAGAAAGTGGTTGTGCAAGGGAGCCATGGTTTACTAAAGAAGTTGAAGCTCTTATCAAGAAGAAAAAGAAGGCGTATGTGAGGATGAGGCATGAAGGCTCAGTTACAGCGCTTGAGAGTTACAAGTTAGCCAGGAAAGACCTAAAGAGAGAGCTAAGAAGAGCCAGCTTCAAAAAACTCAATCAAGTTTGTGAGATTTCCCACACACAAAGCCATGTTGACTATCCCTAAGCAGTCCTTGCCTTTCCAAATACATGTACACCCTGTCCCTCAGGATTCCCTCCAACAACTTGCCCACCACTGAGGTCAGGCTCCCTGGCTTGTCTTTACCGCCTTTCTTAAACATTGGCACCACGTTTGCCAACCTCCAGTCTTCCGATACCTCACCTCTGACTATCGATGATACAAATATCTCAGCAAGAGGATTGCTAAGGGGAAGGCAATTATGATGTGGTTAGACAAGATTTAGGATGCATAGGATGGGGAAGGAAACTGCAGGGAATGGGCACAATTGAAATGTGGAGCTTATTCAAGGAACAGCTACTGCTTGTCCTTGATAAGTATGTACCTGTCAGGCAGGAAGAAAGTGGTTGTGCAAGGGAGCCATGGTTTACTAAAGAAGTTGAAGCTCTTATCAAGAAGAAAAAGAAGGCGTATGTGAGGATGAGGCATGAAGGCTCAGTTACAGCACTTGAGAGTTACAAGTTCGCCAGGAAAGACCTAAAGAGAGAGCTAAGAAGAGCCAGGAGGGGGCTTGAGAAGTTGTTGGCAGGTAGGATCAAGGAAAACACTAAAGCTTTCTATAAGTATATCAGGAGTAAAAGAATGACTAGGGCCAAGCAAGGATAGTAGATAAGTCTGGATGGGATTCAGTAAGGCTGGATGGATTTGTCCTACGAGTCTCTGTGAAGCCAGGGAGAAGATTGCAGAGCCTTTGGCTTTAATCTTTATGTTGTGATTGTTTATAGGAATAGTGCCAGAAGACTGGACGATAGCAAAAGTTGTCCCCTTGTTCAAGAAGGGAGTAGAGACAACCTTGGTAAATTTGGACCAGTGAGTCTTACTTCGGTTGTGGGTAAAGTGTTGGAAATGATTATAAGAGATAAGACTTAGAATCATGTAGAAAGGAATAAGTTCATTTGGAATAGTCAACAAGGTTTTGTGAAGGGTAGCTTGTGCCTCACAAACTTTATTGAGTTCATTGAGATGGTGACCAAACAGGTGAATGAGGGTAAAGCAGTAGATGTGGTGTATATGGATTTCGGTGAGGTGTTTGATAAGGTTCCCCATGGTACGCTATTGAACAAAATATGGAGGCATGGGCCTGACAGTGATTTTAGCAGTTTGGATCAGAAGTTGGCTAGCTGAAAGAAGACAGGGGGTGGTGTTTGATAGGAAATGTTCATCTTAGAGTTCAGTTATTACTGGTGCACTGCAAGAATCTGTTTTGGAGCCACTGCTGTTTGTCATTTTTATATATTTATCTAGATAAGGGCGTAGAAGGATGGGTTAGTAAATTTGGGGATGGCACTAAGGATGGTGGAGTTGGGGATAGTGCTGAAGGATTGTGCAGGTTACAGAGGGACATAGAGAAGCTGCAGAGCTTGGCTGAGAGGTGGCAAATGCAGTTTAATGGGGAAAAGTGTGAGGTAATTCACTTTGGAAGGAGCAATAGGAATTAAGACTACTGGGCTGATGGTAAGAATCTTGGTAGTGTAGATGAACAGAGAAATCTTGGTGTCCATGTACATAGATCCTTGAAAGTTGCCACCCAGGTTGACTGAGTTGTTAAGAAGGTACATGGTGTGTTAGCTTTTATTGGTAGAGGGATTGAGTTTCAGAGCCACAAGGTCATCCTACAGGTGTACAAAACTCTGGTGCGGCCGCACTTGGATTATTGTGTACTGTTCTGGTTGCCACATTATAGGAAGGATGTAGAAGCTTTGGAAAGGGTTCAGAGGAGACTTACTAGGATGTTGCCTGGTATGGATGGTAGGTCTTATGAGGAACGGCTGAGGGACATGAGGCTGGTTTTGTTAGAGAGAATGTTGAGAGGTGACTTAATCAAGAAATATGAGATAATCAGTGGGTGAGAGCCTTTTTCCTCGGATGGTGATGGCTAGCATAAGGGGGCATAGCTTTAAATGGAGGGCAGATAAATATAGGACAGATGTAAGACATAGTTCCTTTACTCAGAGAGTAGTAGGGTATGAAAAGCATTGCCTGCAACTGTAGTAGACTCGCCAACTTTAAAGGCATTTAAATGATCATTGGACAAACACATAGATGAATATTGAATAGTGTAGGATAGATGGGCTTCAGGTTGGTTCCACAGGTCAGCACAGCATCGAGGACCAAAGACTTTGTACTGCGCTGTAATGTTCTATTTTCTAATGTTAGCCATGGGTCAGGTCCTGGAAGACTGGAGGATAGTGAATGTTGTGCTATTATTTAAGGAGAGCTGCAAAGAAAAGCCTGGGAACTATAGACCAGTAAGCTTAACATCTGTGGTAGATAAGTTATTTGAGAGGATTCTGAGGGATAAATTTGGAAAGACAGGGTTTGATTAGGAGTAGTCAGCATGCTTTGTGAGTGGGAGATCATGCTTCACAAATTTGTTAGAGTTCTTTGATGAAGTGACCAGGAATTTTGACGAGGGCAGGGCAGTAGATGTAGTATGGATTTCAGTAAGGTTTCAGATAAGGTTCCACACAGTAGGCTACTCTGGAAGGTTAGATCGCATGGAATCCAGGGGGAGCAGGCAAATTGGCTTGATGGTAGGAAGCAGACGGTAAAAGTGGAAGGACACTTGTCGGACTGGGGGCCTGTGACTAGTCAAGTGCCTCAGAGATTAGTGCTGGGCCCATTACTGTTCATTATCTATATCAATGATTTGGATGAGAGTGTACAAGGCATCATTAGTCAGTTTGCTGGTGACACTAAAATAGGCGGTATTGTGGACAGTGAGGAAGGTTGTCAGAAATTGCAGCACGACCTTGATCAGCTGGGGAAGTGCAACAGAAAATGGCAAATGGAGTTTAATATAGATAAGTATGAGGTCTTGCATTTTGGAAAGTCAAATCAAGGCAGGAGTTTCATGGTGGATGGTACGGCCTTAAGGATTGTATTGGAATACAGGGATTTTGGAGTTCAGATTCACAGTTCTCTGAAAGTGGAGTCACAGGTAGGCAGGGCAGTGAATAAGGCTTTTAGCACACTATCCTTCATCAGTCAGGGCATTGAGTATGGGAGTTGGGAAGTTATGTTACAGTTGTACAGGACTTTGGTGAGGCCGCACTTAAGAGTACTGCATTCAGTTTTGACCACTTTGTTATTAAACTGGAAAAAGAGCAGAAGAAATTTACAAGGATGTTGTCTGAACTCAAGGGTCTGAGTTATAGTGCGAGGTTGGACAAGCTAGGACTTTGGAGCATACAAGATTGAGGGGAGATCTTATAAAAGTATATAAGATCATGTGAGGCATGGATAAGGTGAATTCTCTCAGTCTTTTTCTGAGGGTGGCAGAATTGAGGACTAGAGGGCATCAGTTTAAGGTTACAGGAGAGAGAATAAAAGGGAACCCAAGGGGCAACATTTTTAAACAGAGGGTTTTATGCATACGGAATGAGCGTCCGGCAGAAGTGGTTGAGGAGGGTACATTAATAACATTTAAAAGGCATTTGGACAAATACATGGATAGGAAAGGATTAAAAGGATATGGGCCAAGTGCAGGGAAATAGGGTTAGCTTGGACGGACATTTTTGGTCGGCTTGGACCAGTTTGGGTCAAAGGGCCTGTCTCTGTGCTGTCAGACTCTATGACTCTTAAGTTCAAATAAGTAAATATTCTGTTTTCCCTCTATCCACTCGAGAGTTCGTTGAAAAACATATTTCTTTTCACAGTGGGGAAAAAATTAGAATAAAAAAACTGTGTGCTGCAGGGGTGTGGTGGGGTCTCTGGTTGGGAATGTGGTGGGGGTGTGGTGGAGGTGTGGTGGAGTTGTGGTGGGGAGGGTTGTGGTGGAGGCTGTGGTAGGCATGCTCAGAGGGCACCTCCTCCAGCCTACCTAACAGTAGGTAGAGGCAAAGGAAATGTCTCAGGGACAGGAAGAACTCAAAGCAAGCTGTACAAGTGCAACAACTCTAGCCAAGAGCGACATTTTGCAAGATAATTCTTAAATCCGGGACATGAGATTACAGGCTAGCAGGGTGCCAGAACCTCCCCGTGGAGGGCCCGGACTGACCCAACCCTCAACCTGATGTGACAGAGATACCACTGTCTTCAGGGATGTATCCCAATCTGCAATAATGGTTGCAGGCCTCTCCATTATGGATATGTTATCAGCAGTGGGATAAAGAAGGGAAACCCTTAGTGAATGGCAGTGTTGGAAGTTGCCCTGTTGCATTCCTTTGGGACACTAGGGGAATCCGAACGACCGTCAACACTACCCATGTCAATGACACAGATTAGAAAAGTAAAATCATTTTAAGTGAATTTACAAGATATTCACAAGTGGGGCAGGTGAGTGTACCACTGAAGGTCAGTGTGGGAGGTGTAGTATTAGAATATTCAGTGGTCCTTTTTAAATTAGCTAGAAAGCAAGAACATATCCCATGAGTGACTGTATGACAAAAACAGGACTCTGTTTTGATCCTGTTAATTGCATAATTTGACAAATGCCAATTTGACAAAAGTCTTGAGTCGGGAAAACTGCACACTCATCCCATTGGGAGAGTATCAGGATAGGATATGCACAGTTGAGCTAATTTCTACTGGAGTGTTGTCAGGGTTCATAAACTTTGCAGTACCTAGTGTATATGATGAGGAATTAATTGAATTGGCTGAAGATTGGTATTTGTAATACTAGGGACCATTAGAGGAGGCTGAGCTAGATCATCCATTCGGCACTTCTGGCTGAAGATTGCTGTGAATGACTCAGCTTTATCTTTTGCACTGATGTGTTGGCCTCTTTCATCATTGAGGATGCTGATTATTCGTGGAGCCTCTTCCTCCTGTGAGTTGCTTGATTGTCCACCACCATTCACAAGCAGTTTCAGCAGGATTGCACAGCTTAGATCTGATGTTTTGGTTGTGGGCTCACTTAGCTTTATCACTTGCTGCTTATACACTTAATCCAATTCAGTAGTTTCAGCACCTCTGGCTCTAAACCTCTCTTCAAATAAAAAGCAGGACAAAGTACACCTCTCAAAGCCTATCATCATATAAAATACACTTTTCAAACCTATCATCACACCGACTCCTTTAAAAAAGCGGAACCAGCAATGTATAAGGATTCTTTTTATTTTAAAAAATTAGTTTTACACTATTAGTACATAACATGTATATTATATTAACCCTAAGCATGCAAACATTTAATACTACAGTCCATTTCATTCTATTTCTAATGCCACCGAACACCTTCATCTTCCTTCAGAAAAGTTGAGACAATGTGTAGGCAATTCCGTTTTATCATTCTGCCACATGTATATTTTCAAATTAAATAGGTGTAACAAAAAACTGCATCTATACAGTCTGGCAATATCTTTTTCCAAATGTTAAAGGATCATCAGTTTATATAATTGTTTCAGACACTTTACTGGCAACATAAATGCTGAAATGTTGCAACATCAACACCAAACTCAAGGTCTCTTTCTCAATTGTGGTATATTTCTGTTGATAAATCTTCAACTTTCTTGAAAAATACCCAATAGGTCTTTCTATCTTCTTATTGTCTTCTTGCACTGACATCCACATCACTTGCATTGATAGTCACCTTTGAATGACTTTGCGTAATTCGGTGTGGCTAACAATGGAGGCAGTGGTTAACACAGCTTTCAGGCTATCAAATGCCTTCAGACATTCCTCCATCCACTGAAATGTTTTGCAGTTCTTCAACAAATTAGTGGAGCAACCATGTTGCTAAAATTTGGTATGAAATTTTGACTTAAAAACACTCTGTCCCAGGAATCATAGTGCTTCCCTTTTCATGGATGGTTGCAGAAACTCCCCTTTGTTTTCAAATCCCATGGGGCCTCCTGTTCATGTCCAATGATATGGTCTAGGGATGTGACTTGGGCTTTTGCAAACTCACTGTTAGCCAGGTTTATCACCAAGCCCATCTTCTGAAATTAACTGAGCAATTCCAATGCATGCTCCAAATGTTCCTTCCATGTGTGACTAAAATCATCAGATCATCGATGTACGCCATACAATCGGATAATCCCAAAACGACTTTGTTGGTTAGTCTTTGAAAAGCAACTGGTGCATTTTTCATACCAAATGGCATAACTTGAAAATGGTAAAGTCAGTTCAGTATCACGAAAGCTGAAATTGCCTTTGCTCTCTTGGATAAAATCTAGCTTCAAAATAAAAGTCGCTTGTCCCATATTCTCAAATATAGTCTTCCAGCCGTGGAATAGGATACGAATCAGATTTTAGAACTGCATTGACTTTGTGGTAATCAACACATAGGTGCTGGATACCACCCAGTTTTCGCACGTTACTAAGAATAAGCTCCATTCACTGCAACTCACTTTGATAATATTTTTTGAACCTGTGCCAATTTTGAAGGGTTGAGTTTACAAGCTTAATTGTAAATTAATTGTAATTACAAGCTACATTATGCATAATCATGCTAGTAACTCAGTTTATTCCCACTCTCTCCGTGTGACTGTACTATTTCAGACCATTTTGATTTTCCTCTAGAAAGGAACTCAATAATTTACTCATTATCTAATTTAATTTGAGAAATATCAAATTCAAATTTATCTGGATTTGGTTTTTCACTCCAAGTTGTAATAAGTTCTGCATTCACTTTTTGCTTTTCTTTCCTATCAAAATACCATTTAAGTATATTTACATGACACATTCAGGGTTTTCACCACTCCATTTCCTTTTAATTTGATAAGACTTAGCAACCTTAGTTTTAAAACTTCATCTACCACTGGTAGTAATACTAATATGTTATCTCCTTCCGCAAAACTACAAATTTTGGATTTCTTGTCTGTTTCCGGTTTTATCACATGCTTTCAAATGCTATCTAGCCAGCTCACTCACTCTACTTAATATTCCCCTAAAATTTGAAACATTGTCCGAATATGTCATCTCTGAACTCTTACTTAGCAAGCTTTCCTCAATGAATTTCATTGGTCCTCTCACCTAGTGACGAAAACTAATTCAAATGGACTGAATTTAGCTGATTCATTATGTGCATCCCTAAATGTGAAAAATACAAAAATAATTCCTTTCTCCCAAACCTCTGGATAGTTTTGACTATAATCACTTGACATGGTTTTAAACCTTGATGCCACAATTTTAATGTTCCTTGTAATTCTGGATTGGATACAATTAATTTAAATTGTTTTATTCCTAAACTCTCCATAACTTCCTTGAGAAATTTTGATGAAAGATTTGAGCCTTGATCTGATTTTTATATCTGTGGGTTGTCCATATCTAGTTAAAAAAAATTCTGCAATCCTTCGAGCCGTGAAATTGCATATTGAAATGGCCTCCGGACGTCAAGTAGACACATCCATTATAGTCAACAAACATTGATCCCACCTTTTGTTTCAGGGAGAGGTCCTACAAAATAAATTAAGACTCTTGTGAAAGATTCTTCAAATGCTAAAATAGGTATAATAGGTATTTGTCTCTGCCTGAGGTTTTCCTATTACCTGACACGCAACATGTCTGGCCAAATTTAACCATATCTCTGTGTAGTTTAGGCCAATAAAAATGTTTTGTATTTTGTCTCAAGTTTTCCTGACCCCCAAATGATCTCTTACTGGTACCTCATGTGCTGCCTGCCACATCTCCTTTCTATAGCCCATGGGTAACAGAACTTTGATGAAATTCTGCCCATTTTTCATCTGCCTGAATATGTAATCACAGAATCTTTACAGTATGGAAGTGGGCCCTTTGGCGTATCTAGTACACACCAACCCTTCAAACAGCATCCCAAGCAGACCCAATCCCCTACCCTATACCTGTAATCCTGCATTTCCATGGCTAATCCACTTAATATACACACATATATGATAAACAATTTAGCATGGGCAATTTCACATGGTCAATTTATCTAACCTGTTTGGACTGTGGGAGGAAACCAGAATACCCAGAGGAAACCCACACAGACAAGGGAAGAATGTGCAAACTGCACATAGACAATCACCTTTGGATTTGGTGTGATTGAACCTGGGTCTCTGGCACTGTGAGGCAGCAATACAAACCATTGAGCAACTGTGCTGTCCCACATGGTCGCCATTTCCACAATAAGGCTTCATTTTAAAGATAGTAACATTCCACAAGATACTCAGATTCTTCTGCTGTGTTTGTGTTTTGATACTTCTGCTTTTTTTTAAATCTTTTTATTGCAATTTAACTAAACTCTCTGAACTAAAAATATCCACTTTGTCCTCCACCTATTCTTGTTTTTTCCCCTCAACAATTTGAGCAAAAATACTTTTGGATAAATCAACTTCAACTTCTCTACCTTTGTTCTTTCATTTCTATTTCCACTTGTGGCTTTGTGACCTTGTTACCACAGTCAGGAAAAATCCCAGGATATACTTTCTGGAGCTTTTCAACCATAGTAGGCATCACTCCAAACTGTGATCCAGCTATATCAATCCAGAGGATAAACTGTATCTCCAGAACAGAGAATTTCTCTATTACGCCAACTAGCACTTCACCACTTTTCACGACTCTCCAACCTTATGCTATAAATGAGGCACTACTCTTCTCACCATGAATTGCACATATTATCATCTTTTCTGGCATCTCTCACCAAAGATTGACTTTCTCTTCTGTCTCTTAAAATTTTAATTTCTTTACTTAGTTCTCCTGGTGCACATCCATAAACCTTACTCAGACAGGTAAACCTTTTAAAGAGATGGGGTACTTTCTTACGAACCAACTCCTGACCAGGCACTGGGATCTCCTTTATAATTTTAATAAACCTCACTGGCTTATCCTCTTTGACCATCTCTGTCTCCCACTGCTTTTCTTAAACTGACATGACACCACATTAAATTCATGTGAAAGCAGCAGTGAAACAAAAGCTTTTACTTTCAAATAAACCTGTTGGACTTTAACTTGGTGTGGTGTTATTTTTAAGTTTATTCACCCCAGTCCAACACCTGCACCTCCACATAATTTTTAAAACTGCCAATGCTGTGACTTTACTTCATAACGTCTACTTCTCTCTTCCCCACCATGGGTTTCTTTTCTAACCTGTGGCAAATTATGTTTACTATATTCAATGAGATCTCCTTTTCCCGTACCACATGAAGATTTCTCTTTTCCTCAATTTCCATCTCTCACAGATTGAAACTAATGTCGAAAGGCAAACTTTGATTTATGAACTAACTCATAATCATTTGTAATTTCTGCTGCTACTCTTGCAGTTTTAAGATTCAGATCTTGCATGAGTGCTCACTATTTCAGGAAGTGAATTTTTTAACTCCTTCAATATAACAGTCTCTCTAACAGCATTGTATGTTTGATCCATTTTCAATACCCTTATCTATCTATCAAAGTTACTTTGTTTGATCCTTTCAAACTCTAAGTACATTTGACCAAGGTTAAAAATCACACAACACCAGGTTATAGTCTAACAGGTTTAATTGGAAGGACACTAGCTTTTGGAGCGTTACTCCTTCATCAGGTGGTAACCTGGTGTTGTGTGATTTTTAACTTTGTACACCCCAGTCCAACACCGGCATCTCCAAATCATGACTACATTTGACCAGGTTTCCTCCTTAGATTTCTTCAATGTCTGCAGGCTTCTAGCACTAGTTCATATGCACACAAAAAAGTCAAAGTTAAAATTCACACAACACCAGGTTATAGTCCAACAGGTTTAAATTGGAGCACACTAGCTTTCGGAGCATCACCCCTACTTCAAAGGAGTGCCGCTCCGAAAGCTAGTTTGCTTCCAATTAAACCTGTTGGACTATAACCTGGTGTTGTGAGATTTTTAACTTTGTGCACCCCAGTCCAACACCGGCATCTCCAAATCATGACAAAAAAGTCAATAATCAGATTTAAACAAGGACACGAGGTAATGAGTATGTGAGGAGAAAGTGAGGACTGCAGATGCTGGAGATCAGAGCTGAAAATGTGTTGCTGGAAAAGCGCAGCAGGTCAGGCGGCATCCAAGGAGCAGGAGAATCGATGTTTCGGGCATGAGCCCGAAGAAGGGCTCATGCCCGAAACGTCGATTCTCCTGCTCCTTAGATGCCGCCTGACCTGCTGCGCTTTTCCAGCAACACATTTTCAGCTCTAATGAGTATGTGACCAAACGGCACGGTGGCACATTGGGGTGGCACGGTGGCACAGTGGTTAGCACTGCTGCCTCACAGCGCCAGAGACCTGGGTTCCACACAAAAAAGTCAAAGTTAAAATTCACACAACACCAGGTTATAGTCCAACAGGTTTAAATTGGTGCACACTAGCTTTCGGAGCATCACCTCTTCATCAAAGGAGTGCCGCTCCGAAAGCTAGTGTGCTTCCAATTAAACCTGTTGGATTATAACCTGGTGTTGTGTGATTTTTAACTTTGTACACCCCAATCCAACACCGGCATCTCCAAATCATGATAAAAAAGTCAATAATCAGATTTAAACAAGGACACGAGGTAATGAGTATGTGAGGAGAAAGTGAGGACTGCAGATGCTGGAGATCAGAGCTGAAAATGTGTTGCTGGAAAAGCGCAGCAGGTCAGGCTCATGCCCGAAACGTCAATTCTCCTGTCCTTAGATGCTGCCTGACCTGCTGCGCTTTTCCAGCAACACATTTTCAGCTCTGATGAGTATGTGACCAAACTTTAGAGGATATCAACAGTTCATGTCATCACCCGAGTCAGTACAAGGACAGTTTCGTTATCACTATTCTAGTAATGTGATCAACAGACTAACAAGTTCATCACAGGCACAGCAGGAATGTGGGATGGACATCATGTTCATCAGCATGAGTTTGATTGACATGTTTAGGGGGCAAAAACTGTATAAATACTAAAGATTGTGAATACCATTTTCGGAATAATTGGAGAGAACATGAGGTTGGTAAGTGCTGGTACTGCTTCTCTGCTAAAGTTTTAGAACCTCTACTTAGACTAGGCCTTGGTGTCTTGTTACTCTGTAACTGTGATACTGTAGCAAATGTTTAAATAAATATGCTAAACGTTTAATCGACTGCTTGTAAGAATTTTATTCCAGGCAATTGAACGATCTCAGGGAAAGAACCAGGGAAGGTTAAGTAGACTCCAATTGGGAGTTCTCCCTTACCCACTGAAGCTCTCAGGGAGGCTTCGACACCATTCCCAGGAAACTCTTAGCTATTGAAAGAGCCATTCATACACAACGCACAACCCACTTAAACCAACTAAATGAAACACCCCAAAAAAAAATCAACCTCATCCCTCACTGTCTTTGTGCCCAATAGTCCCACAATCCAACCTGGAATTCAAGAATTTGAATTTGGACAAGCTCCCAGTTTGTTATAGACCAGGCGAAACTTCCTTCAAACATATCAAGGAAATAGCTTAGACCCTAACTTATACCTTATTTAAGATAAGTATAAAGTGTTGTGTTCCAGGTATTGGTTTGTCACACTTTTTCACTTTAAAAAAAACACACTTTATTCTTACACAGTTAAAATATATTAAAACATTGATA
Organism: Chiloscyllium plagiosum; assembly: GCF_004010195.1. Classification (NCBI taxonomy): domain Eukaryota; kingdom Metazoa; phylum Chordata; class Chondrichthyes; order Orectolobiformes; family Hemiscylliidae; genus Chiloscyllium; species Chiloscyllium plagiosum. The sequence continues at coordinate 93,276,831 of NC_057711.1, forward strand.
AAACTTTAACTCTATTGGAAAACAGAGGGCAATTGAGAGTCAGCCACATTGCTGTGGGTCTGGAGCCACATGTACACCAGGCCATATAAGGATGGCAGATTTCATTCTCTGAAAGACATTAGTGGAATGGATAGGTTTTTCAAACAATTGGACAATGATTTCATGGTCATAGTCATAGAGTTGTACAGCATGGAAACAGACCCTCCTTCCAACTCGTCCGTGCTGACCAGATATCCTAAATTTATTTAGTCCCATTTGCCAGCACTTGGCCCATATCCCTCTAAACTCTTCCTATTCATGTGCCCATCTAGATGACTTTTAAATGTTGTAATTGTGCCAGCCTCCACAACATCCTCTGGCAGCTCATTTCATACATGCATTTCATACTCTGCATGAAAAAGCTGCCATTCAGTTCCCTTTAAAATCTTTTGTCTCTCACTCTAAACCTATGTCCACTAGTTCTGGACACCCCATCCCAGGGAAAAAAATCTTGTCTATTTATCCTATCCATGCACTGCATGATTTTATAAACCTCTCTAAGATCACCCTTCAGTCTCTGACACTCCAGGGAAAACAGTCCCAGCCTATTCAGCCTCTCCCTATTGCTGAAACACTCCAACCCTGGCAATATTCCAAAAGTGCCCTAATCAATGCCCTAATACAGCTGCATCCAAAAGGCTAAGTGCATTGTGGAAGACCCCACACATCGATCACTCAACTCTTCTCCCTCCCAGAGCATTCGGTCTCTCACGGCCAGACTGTGCAATGGTTTCTTCCCCCAAGCTATCAGACTCCTTAACACTGTATGATCACACTCTATTTCATCTGAACCTCTTTGCACGACTTCAAATTGCTACTATAACAATGTTTTATTAATTATCATTCCTTTATTTGTAATTTGTACACCACTGTACCTACTGTCTTCACGCGTCAGGAATTACTGCCTTGTGTGTTTTGCACTTATACACTTCATCCTACCCTGCATATGATTGAGTATTTGTGCTGTCCATGTAGCACTTGGATCTGTAGGAACACTGTCTCGTTTTTACTTTATCAGTTGTATTTGGTAGAAATGACCAAATCCTCTTGAACATGACCTCGTAATTTCTATACTCAATGCTCTGACCAATAAAGGCAAGCATACCAAACACCTTCTTCCCTATCTGATCTACCTGGTACTCCACTTTCAAGGAACTATTATCACAAAGCTAGTACTTTTTTTTCAGAAGTTGTTCCTTGGCTCAAGGAGACTCTGCCCTTGACTTTTCTCAGAGGGGCAATAAAATGGGCCAGGCTCCAATCAGTCTGGTTTGGTTGAGATTAAAAGGATTTTGAGAGGCCTTTTGTTTATATGTAAACAGATGAGACTTCAGTCCAAAGTGTTCAAGTTAGAAGTGACCTGTATAAAGAAAGGGGGGTGGTCAGCTCTCCAGCTGAGCTGAGCAGTTTTTAATTCAGTCTGACCTGGCGAGAAGTTCAACACGGAGCTGTGTGGAAACTCTCTCTCGCTTTCTGCCCTTCAACTTCAACCATTTATGTGTTTATACTGGGTTTTAAAGGGAGTTTGCTCATTGGATGTGTTGTGTATATTCGGAACAGCATAGTTAAGTCTAGTTGGATAGATTGAGTTCGGTAGGGACTCTTTATTCTGTTCTTTGTGTTTCATTGTGTAATTTTGTGAATAAAGTTTTGTCTGTTTTAACATCTATTAGTCAACCTAGCTAACTTAATCCGGGTAAGTTTCACTGTGCACTTACCGAAACAAATTGCAACATTTTGGTCTGAGCTGCCTGCTAAAGAATGTACTGAGTGGTCTGGCTTAGCCCATAACAAATTGGGGGCTCTTTGCGGGCTTTTAAACAGTGAGTGGTAGGTGCTAGTGTCTTTATTTCGGGAGTTGGTTAGGTTCGGTAGACAAAACTTGGGATAGGAATGGCTCCTTCAGTCGCCAGATGTTTTCTGGATATGGATGTGGTGACTTTGGAAGTTTTGCAAGAATTAGCAGAGAAGCTGGAATTGGAACTGCCTGCTTCTGTGAGGAAAGGAGAGATAATTATAGCAGTAGCTCAGCACTTAAAACTTGTTGGAGAAACCATCAGAATCTATAGAGATGGCAAGAATTCAATGGCAAATGAAGCAGCTTGAGTTAGAGGCGAGAGATAAGGAAAGGGCAGCAGAAAACGAAACAGTTTGAGTTACGACTAGAAGCAGAAGAGGGAAAAAGAGAGAGGTTTTGAACTTCAAAAACTGTCATTTCAAAAGGAAAGTCAGCTTAAAAGGCTGTAGATAAAGGCTGAGGATAGGCTCAGTGAGGAAGTATGCAAAGTCATGTGGAAGAGCAGAGACTTAAAACAGCAGGGTTAGCAGCTACAGTGGCTGGTCCATAAAACAGAGTTTGGTTTCCAGTATCAATTTCAGTCCATGAGGGATAGAGATTGGGGCAAAAATAAATTCTCACATGGAAAGGGAAAGGTTGTTCTCAGTAAAGATCATAAGGATAACTTACCACAGGGTAAAAAAGAAGCCCTTGAGGGGGACAAAGAAGTTAAAAGACTCAGGTGTATTCACTGCAATAAAGTGGGCTATATGAAATCAGAGTGTTGGTGGGCTAGGAGCAAGTCAGATGTAGGAAAACCAGACAAGCCTGGATGTTTTGTTGGGGGGACTAGTAACAAAAAGCACAAGGGGGAAGCGAGACAACTGCATCAGAGTGTACTAGATGATCAAAGGTTAATTAAGGAGGAAGTGCCAAATCAGCTTAAAAGGTATACATACAGGGGTAAAGTAAAGCAGGAGTAGTAGGTAAGGGACAATGTTAAAGGACACAGGATCCTCTCAGTCTTTAATGCTAAAGCATGAGGAGAAATGTACTCCTGAGGGACTATTGCCAGAAAAGGTACTGGTGGCAGGAATTCATGGTGAGACAAAAGGTGCTCAATGTTGTAAAGTGAGGCTAGAGAGTCCAGAGAAGAGTGGAGAATTTGTGGTGGGAGTACTGGACAAACTCTCAACTCCAGGAATACAATTTGTCCTTGCAAATGCGTGCTGCCTACTCTAATTTAGAAGCCAGTGGAGACTTTTCAGTTAACTGAAGACATGGAGAATGTTTATCCAGGAATTTTCCCTAATTGTGTGATCACAAGATCGCAGAGACACAAGCTGAAACAGGACAGATCAAAAGGCACAGATAAGAAAACTGATATAGTGTTATCCGAAACGTTCTTTGATCTGATAAGTGGAAAAGAGAAGGAGCAAATAGGTAAACATGCAAGTATCTTTATCTCTACTAAGCTGATTGAATTATAGAAGAAAGATGCCAACTTAAAACAGTTATATCAAAACGCATTTACAGAGAACTAAAGTGAATGCATCCCAAGTGTTATTACTTAACAAATGATGTCTTAATTAGGAAATGGAGACCATCACACAATCAAACAGATGAGAAATGGGTAGAGATTGATCAAATTATTTTGCCAGTAGGGTACAGAAATGACATGTTGCGAGTGGTGCATGAGCTACCACTTGGAGGTCATTTAGGGACAAGGAAAATACAGGCTAAAATACAAAGACATTTTCACTAGCCTGGACGATACAAAGATGTATCATGGGCGGCACGGTGACACAGTGGTTAGCACTGCTGCCTCACAGCGCCAGAGACCCAGGTTCAATTCCCACCTCAGGCAACTGACTGTGTGGAGTTTGCACATTCTCCCCGTGTCTGCATGGGTGTCCTCCAGGAGCTCTGGTTTCCTCCCACAGTCCAAAAATGTGCAGGTTAGGTGAATTGGCCATGCTAAATTGCCCGTAGTGTTAGGGGCGGGAGTAAATGTAGGGGAATGGGTCTGGGTAGGTTGCACTTCGGCGGGTCCGTGTGGACTTGTTGGGCCGAAGGGCCTGTTTCCACACTGTAAGTAATCTAATAATGTAATTGAATTTTGCCAGACGTGTCATACATGTCAGTTAATCGGAAAACCACAGACAGTAAAAAGACCTGCACCTTTAATATCTATTCCAGCATTTGAGGAACCTTTCACAAGAATCTTGATTGACTGCGTAGATCCCCTACCTCAAACAAAAAGTGGGAATAAGTATACATTAACAATAATGGATGTGTCAACTCAATTTCCAGAGGCAATCTTATTATGTAACATCACAGCTAAAAGGGCTGTAGAAGAATTACTTTTTGTTTTACTAGATACGGACTGCCAATAGGAATCCAGTCAGATCAAGGATCAAACTTCACATCCAAACTATTCAAGGAGGTTATGGATAATTTGGGAATTAAAGCAATTCAAATCCATTGCGTACCATTCAGAATCGCAGGGAATGCAAGAGAGATGGCATCAATAACTAAAGACCATGTTGAGGGCTTATGGTTAAGATTATCCGGATGATTGGGATAAGGGAGTTCCGTTTGTACTTATTGCGATCAGAGATGCACCAAATGAATCAACAAAATTCAGTCCATTTTTCTTCATTTTTGGGCATGAAGAAAGAGGACCGTTAAATTAAGGAGAAATTAATAAGTCAGAATTTAGAGACCATCCATCTGGACTATGTGTCAAATTTTAGAGAATGATTACATGGAGCTGGAGAGTTGGACAGACAGCATTTAAAAGTATCACAGCATACAATGAAACAGGAAGCGATACGAAATCACAAATTCATAACTTTGCAATTGGGGATAAGGTAGTGGTGTTACTTCCAGTACCAGGTGTACCTTTAAAAGCAACATTTAGTGGACCGGATCAAATTGAGAAGACATTGAGCAAGGTGAACTACTTGATAAGGACTCCAGACAGGAAGAAATCTCACAGATTGTGTCATGTGAATATGCTCAAAAGGTTTTATTTTGATAGGGAAGGAAAACAAGAGGAGGAGGTGTTGATGATTACAGCACAGAAAGAAGAACCAAGTTCAGAGGATTCTGAAATGGACATTCCTCAAATCAAATTGGATAATGAGGAAGTTGTCAAAAATTGGCATAAATTATTGAGTTACCTTCCACAAGAAAATTGAAATGACCTGAAAGAGTTATTATGACTGCGTGGGGAGATATGCGGATATAAACTGGGAAGTACAAACCTAATTATGCATGATGTAGATATAGGTGATGCTGTTCCGATTAAGCATAAGCCTCTAAATTTGGCACGGGTGCAGAAGGAGATAGAGTACATGCTCCAAGATGGCAAAATTGAAGTGAGTTACAGTGACTGGAGCTCATCTATGGTCATGGTGCCAAAGCCAGATGGTACCCAGCGGTTATGTGTGGACTATCACAAAGTCAACGCCGTTACAAAGACTGATGCATATCCAGTTCCATGGCTGGAGGACTGTGTCATCAAAGTGGGACAAGCAACTTACATTTCTAAGTTGGACGTGCTCAGAAGCTATTGGCAAGTACCTCTGTCAGAGAGAGAGCAAAGGCAATTTTGGCTTTCATAATGCCAAATGGGTTATATCAGTTCAAAGTTGTGTGTAAATTGGTGATCTGATGACTTTTAGTCAATCGTGGAAGGAACATTTACAGCATTTATCGGATTTGTTCAATCGACTTCAGAAGGCAGGCTTGGTGGTAAACCTAGCCAAAAGTGAATTTGCCAAAGCCCAAGTCACCTTCCTGGACCATGTGACTAGACATGGAATAATGGCCCCACTTGATGCAAAAATGAAAGTAATTGGGGAATTTCCCACACCGTTGACAAAAAAAGCAATAAGGCCATCACCTCCCCCTTCCCATTTATCTCCCCACCCCCAAGGCTCCCAGCCTCATTCCTGATGAAGAGCTCTGGCCCAAAACATTTATTTTCCTGCTCCTTGAATGCTGGTTGACCTGCTGTGCTTTTCCAGCAACACACTCTCAACTCTGATCTCCAGCATTTGCAGACCTCAATGTCTCCTAAATGGATTAATCATCTCGCGATAAGGCCATCACCTCCCCCATAGATTTTTGGGATATATGTACAATGACGCTAGATTTCTTTGTACTGTGGAATTCTGCAGTCTCCTTACATTCAAATAAATGTAAATAAATAAATAAATACATTAATTAAATAAATTAATTATTTATTTGTCCATCTGTTCTTCCTGTCAAAGTAGACAAGCTTGCAATTTGCATATTTTTGCCACTCAATTAAACTGTCTACATTCTCTGCAGAATCCTATGTCCTTTTGACAGCCTACTTTCTTAAATAGCTTTTTGTTATCAGCATTATCAGCAACTACACATTCGGTGATTCAAGGCACTGATGTCCACAGCAAAAAGTTGAAGCCCCAGCACAGAGTCCTGTGGCACTAGTTATAACTTACCTGGAACTGACTGCTACTCCCTGTTCCATGTTAGCTAATCAATCTTCTATTCATACCAATACCCCCAATATCAAATATGGTACCTTATAAAATGCATTTTTCAATCCTAGGCACCACACCAAGAAGCTAATAGTTATATTAGAGGCAACTTAGAAAGTTCACAAAACTGATTTCCATGATCAATGTGCTTTTTTATAAGGAAAGATTGAATAATTCGGTTTTATATCATTGGCGTTTAGAGGCGAACTTATTGAAAAATGTAAGATCATAAGAGGACTTAAAGAACATAAGAATTAGGTACAAGAGTAGGCCATTTGGCCCTTTGAGCTCACTCTGCCATTCAATAAGATCATGGCTGACATTTTTGCGGCCTCAGCTCCACTTATCCACCCTCTCACTATAACGCTTCATTCCTTTATTGTGCAAAAAGTTACCTATCTTCATTTTGAAAGTATTTACTGAGGAAGCCTCAACTGCTTCACTGGGCAGGGAATTCTACAGAGTCACCACCCTCCGCATGGAGAAGTTCCTTCTCAATTCAGTCCTAAATCTGCTACCCCTAATTTTGCAGCTATGCCCTCTTGTCTTAGTTTCACCCACCAGTGGAAACATCCTCTCTACCTCTACCTTATCTATTCTCTTCATAATTCTGTATGTCTCTATAAGATCCCCCCTCATCCTTCTAAATTCCCATGAAGATAATCCCAGCCTATTCATCTCTCCGCATAAGCCAACCCCCTGAACTCTGGAATCAACTTAGTGAACCTCCTCTGCACCCCCTCTAGTGCGAGTACATCCTTTCTCAAGTAAGGAGACCAAAACTGCATGTAGTACTCCAGATGTGATCTCACCAGCACCCTATAGAGCTGCAACATAACCTTCCTGCTTTTAAATGCAATCCTTTTCGCAATGAAGGACAAATTTCCATTTATCTTAATTACCTGTTGCACCCACAGACCAACCTTCTGTGATTCATGTACAAGGACACTCAAGCCCATGTGCACAGCAGCGTGCTGCAATTTTTTTTACCATTCAATTAATAATCCTTTTTACTGTTATTCTGACCAAAATGAATGACTTCACACTAATTAACATTATACCCCATCTGCCAGATCTTTGCCCACCCAATTAAACTATCTAAGTCCCTCTGCAAAGTTTCACAGTCGTCTGCACACTTTGCTCTATCACTCCTTAGTGTCATCTGCAAACAGATGGTTAGATTAGGTGAACAGTGAGAGCCTTTTTCCTCGAGTAGTGATGGCCTCGAGGGGATTTGATATAAACTGAGGGGTGATTGATATAGGACAGATGTCATAGGTAGTTTCTTTACTCAAGAGAATAGTAGGGGTGTGGAACGCACTGCCTTCAATAGTAGTAGACTATCCAACTTTAAGGACATTTAAATCATCATTGCATAAACATATGGATGAAAATGGAATTGTTTAGGTTAGATGGGCTTCAGATTGATTTGGCACAACATTGAGAGTCAAAGGGCCTGTACTGCACTGTAATGTTCTATGTTCTAAACTTTGAAACACTACACATGGTCCCGAATCCAAATCATTTATGTAAACTGTGAACAGTTGCAGTCCCAACACAGATCCCTGAGGCACATAACTAGTCACTGATCGTCAACCAGAAAAACACTCATTTATTCCTACAATTTGCTTCCTATTAGTTAACTCATCCATGCCAATACATTGCCCATAAATGCATTTTGGAAGTCAGGATATACCACGTCCTTGTTGTCTCCCGTGCTCGTAATGTTTTCATAGAATTCTAGTAGATTAGCTAAGCATGACCTGCCCTTCATGAATCCATGCTGTTTCTGCCCAACAGGAAAAGGATAGATGTTGACAGCATGTACAGACTAGAACAACGAGACACAGTTTAAAAGTAAGGGATCTGTTGGAAATTAGGCTCCCTTAAAAATGGAATTTTCCCAGTATTCACTGTATAGCATGCAATTTCATTTAACTGTTGTGAGAGCAGTCACAAATTTTCCAAACTTCTAGCAGATGAAGCTAAAAGGAAAGTCACAAGAACATCATAAGAATTCAGGATGTCCCATTGAACTAGCATCAATGATTTACCTGGAACTAAGGGTTGCCTATTATTTGTGTTATTTGGGAAAAATAAGAATTTTTTTCTTTTAGGAATGGTAGACTATTCATCAAATAAAGGAAGGTAAGGGGGTAATGGTCATCCTGACACTATGAGTAATCATGGTGAGTTGCATTTAGAGAGTTGTTTGAAAAATGGATTGTCCAACATAGACGAACCAGGTAAGGAGTTATACCAGACCTGCTTTGGGAAATGAGTTAAAGTGAGTGAAGTTTCAATGGGGCAGTATTTTGGGACTAGTGACCATAAAAATGAGTTTTAAGATTCACATGGATATAGATAACAGGAGTCCTTGGCTGAAGGTGTTAAACTGGGGGAAAGCAAATTACAACATATTAGGCAGGAAGTGGAGAAATTTGATTGGAGGGGAAATCCACATCGGATAGGTGAGAGTATTTCAAACAGCAGTTGATAAGAGTTCAAGAACGGAACATTTCTGCAAGAACGAAGGACAGGTTTGGCAAGTTATGTGAACCTTGGATGACCAGGGATGTCATGATATTGGTCAAAAAGGAAAAGGAAGACTATGTAAGGTCGAGGAGGATGGGAACTGACAAAACTCTTGAAATATATAAGGAAAATATGAAAGAACTTAAAAAAGGAATTAGAAGGGTTAAAAGGGGTCATGGAAAATCATTAGCAAATAGGATTAAGGAGAATCTCAAGGCTTCTTATGCATTTGCAAAAGGCAAGTAGGTAGCCAGGGAAAGGATTGGTCCACTCAAGGACAAACGAGGGAATCTATGTGTGGAGCTAGAAGACAGTGGTGAGGTAGTAAACTAATTTTGTGTGTCAGTATTCACCAAAGAGAAGGGGTTGGTGCAGGATGATCTCACAAAGGGAGTGTTGAATTTCTACGCCAAACTGCTAGCAAAAGGGTGGCATGGTTGGTCAGTGGTTAGCACTGCTGCCTCACAGCGCCAGGGACCCAGGTTCGACTCCTGGCTCGGAAGACTGTCTGTGTGGAGTTTGCACATTCTCCCTGTGTCTGTGTGGGTTGCCTCCAAATGCTCCTGTTTCCTCCCACAATCCAAAGTAATGCTGGCCATGCTAAATTGCCCAGAGTGTTAGGTGCATTAGACAGGGGTAAATATAAGATAAGGAAATGGGTCTGGGTGGGTTGCTCTTTGGAGGGTCGGTGTGGACTTTGAGTCATAGAGATGTACAGCACGGAAACATACCCTTCGGTCCAACCCATCCATGCCGACCAGATATCCCAACTCAATCTAGTCCCACCTGTCCCACCTGCCCATATCCCTCCAAACCCTTTCTATTGATATACCCATCCAAATGCCTCTTAAATGTTGCAATTGTACCAGCCCCCACCACTTCTTCTGGTAGCTCATTCCATACACGTACCACCCTCTGTGTGAAAAAGTTGCCCCGTAGGTCTCTATTGTATATTTCCCCTCTCACCCTAAACCTATGCCCTCTAGTTCTGGATTCCCCGATCCCAGGGAAAAGATTTTGCCTATTTACCCTATCCATGCTCCTCATAATTTTGTAAATCTCTATAAGGTCACCCTTCAGCCACCGATGCTCCAGGGAAAACAGCCCCAGCCTGTTCAGCCTCTCCCTGTAGCTCAAATCCTCCAACCCTGACAACATCCTTGTAAATCTTTTCTGAACCCTTTCAAGTTTCTGTAGGGTATCTAATCTAATCTAAAATGCAAGAGATGTTGAGTGTCTTAAAATATATTAAGATTGATAAATCCCTGGATTCTAATGGGATTTATCCCAGAACATTGAATGTGGCAAGAGAACAAATTGCTGGAGCATTTATAGACATCTTTGTATCCTCTTTAGCCACAGGTGGGGTCCCAGAGGACTGGAGAATACCAAAATGTAACCCCATCGTTAAAGAAGGGTAGCAAGGGCAATCCAGGATATTACAGGTTTGTGAGTCTCAAGTCGACGATAAGGAAATTATTGGAAAAGATTCTCAGGGACAAGATCTGGAAGAATTCAAGTGAATGGACTTATTCGTGATACACAGCACGGTTTTGTGCAGGGGAGGTGATGAAGATGATTGATGAGGGCAAAGTGGTTGATGTTGTCTACATGGAATTCAATAATGCCTTTGACAAGGTCTCTCATGGCAGACTGGTACAAAAGGTGAAATCACATAATATCAGGAGTGAGCTGGCAAGACAGATAAAGAACTGGCTTAGTCATTGGAGACAGAGGATAGTGGTGAAAGGATGCTTTATGGAATGGAGGGTTGTGACTAGTGGTATTCCACAGGGATCAGTGCTGGGAGCTCTGCTGTTTATGGTCTACATAAATGATTTGGAAGAAAATGTGACTGGTATAATTAGTAAGTTTGCAGATGATATGAAGATTGGAGGAGTTACAGATGATGAGGAGGTTTGTCAGAGGCTACAATAGGATATAGATCAGCTGGGGGCATGGGCATCAAAATTGGCAGATGGAGTTTAATCCAGACAAATGTGAGGTGATGCATTTTGGAAGGTCATGTACAGGTGGAACTCATACAGCGAATGGCAAAACCGTTAGGACTATTGATATGGAGGGGGATCTGGGTATGCACAGATCTCTGAAAGTGGCGAGACAGGTAGATAAGGTTGTGAAAAAAGGCAGATGGCATGTGTGCCCTCATTGGAAGGTGCATTGAGTACAAAGATAGGCAACACATGCTGCAGCTTTATAGAACTGTAGTTAAGCCACACTTGGAATATTGTGTACATTTCTGGTCACCACACATCCAGAAGGATGTGGGTGCTTTGGAGAGGGTACAGAAAAGGTTTCCCTGGATTTGCTTTGTATGGGGGATTTGAGCTTTGAAGGTTGGATAGACTGGGTTTGTTTTCAATAGAACGCAAGAGGTTGAGGGGGCAGGCTGATAGAAGTTTATAAGATTATCGATGGCATGGAGAAAGTGGGACATGTGAGGTCTTTTCCCAGAGTGGAGGGGTCAATCACTCAGGGACATGGGTTCAAGGTGCGGGGTGGGGCAAATTTAAAAGAGGTGCGCGAAGCAGGTTTTTCACACAAAGGGTGGTTTGTGCCTGCAACATGGTACCAAAGGAGGTGGTGGAAGCTAACACAATGGCAGCTTTAAAGAAGCACCTGGATGAATACATGAATAGATGGGGAATAGAGGGATATGAACACTGTAAGCGAAGACAGATTTAGTATGGAACGGCAAAATGTGTTGGTGCAGGCTTGGAGGGCCAAAGGGCTGTATTGATCTTTGTTCTGCCAGCCCCGAGATAAAGTATCGTAACAATGGTTGTGTGAAAAGTGAGAGAGAAAGCGGGGTCCAAGAAAATGAGCAAAAAATCTCAGAGGTTGAAGGAGACAACAAAGACTGTCACCAAAGACTGCACTAATTTACAAATCTACTGGAATTCTTTGAGGATATAAATAAGACCAGATTTGAATGGGGTATATGATTTATTTGGACTTTCATAAGTCTTACAATAATGTCCTGCATTAGAGATTAATATACAAATTTAAAGTAGTTGGGATTGTGTACTATATTGAAATGTATAGAAAATTGGTTAACAGACAGGGAACAAAGAATAGGAATACACAGATCTTTTTTTCTGAATGGCAGGTGGTGATTAATGAGGAACCGTAGGGATGAGTACTAGGATTCCACCTGTTCACCATATCTGCTGATAATTTGGATAAGGGAACTAAATGTTATATCCTAATATTTCAAAATTTGCAGATGACTCAAAGCTGGGTAGAAGGGTGAGCTATGAGGAGGTTGCAGAGATGTTGTAGTGTGATTTGGATAGATTGAGTGAGTGGGAAAATGCAAGGAAGATGCTATATGATGTGGATAAATGAACTTATCCACTTTGGTGCTGAAAATAGGAAGACAGATTATTGTTTGAATGACTGTAAACTGAGACAAGTAAGTGTTCAATGTGGCTTGGGTGCTTTTGTGCACCAGTCATTGAAAGCAGATAGGAGGCAAACACTAAGTTAGCTATCATAGTGAGAGGATTTGAGTACAGGAACCAATGTCTTGCTGTAATCATACTGGAAGCCACATCTGATATAGTGTGTACAGTTTTGGTCTCCTTTTCTGACGAAGGATATTCTTGATATAGAGGAAGTGTAGCAAAGTTTTACCAAACTGATTCCTCAGATGATAGGACTGATATGAAATGAGATTGAGTCAATTAGGATTGTTTTCACTGCAATTTGAAGAATGAGGGGGTGATCCTATGGAAATGTATTAAATTAGAACAGGACGAGACAGGTTAGGTTCAGGAATGATGTTCCCACTGGTGGGAGAATCCAGAACCAGGGGTTATAGTTTGAGGATATAGAGTAGGACTTTTAGGAATGAGATGAGGAAAATTTCTTCACCCAGAGCGTGGTAAGTCTGTGAAATTCATTATCACAAATAGTGGTTGAGGCCCCAAACGCTAAAGAGATCAACGGATATGGGGGAAGGGTAGCATTAGAGTTTTGAGCTTGTTGGTCAGCCATGATCATAACGAATGGCAGAGCAAGCTCATGGGGTCAAATTGCCTACATTTCTATGACTGTGAAATATTCAGGCATCAACACCCTCTGCTTCTCCATTCTATAGAATGGCTTCAGAATCAACAAAGCAATAATGTGTTATGGCATGTATATTTCTTTTCTGTGTCTTATTAAATAATGCAACACATCTAAAGTTTCTGCTTCTTAACAAACTTAATAAACTATCTAAAAATTGTTTACAGACTATTGACTGCCTGTATTAAATAACTGAGATCACAAAGCACAAATCAAATCAGGAGTGGGACCTCACAGAAGTCAAAGTTTAATTGATTTTAAATTTGAAAAGCAGCAGTCTTAGATTGTGGTTGCCCACGTGTGCTATAATACATAAGCGAAATCAAAAAGGTACTACGGCACTGGTATTTGGTTGATAAGAGTCTGTTTGCGAAAACTAGGATAAGTAGAGCAAAACATGTAATAGAGAGGTGTATGAGAAAAATGGGGATGACAACACTACTTTTGATAGTTAAAAATCACACAACACCAGGTTATAGTCCAACAGGTTTAATTGGAAGCACGCTAGCTTTAGGGGCGTCGCTCCTTCATCAGGTGGTAGTGGAGGGCTCAATCCTAACACAGAGAATTTATAGCAAACATCTCGTGTGATGCAACTGAAATTATACACTGAAAAATTGATTGTCTGTTAAGCCTTTCATCTGTTAGAATACCATTATAGTTTCACTTCTTTCATGTGTAAGTCACAAATCCTTCTCTTTAACAAGTTGCATTCTCAGGTTAGCTGTTAACAATGGTGATAGCTAGACAATATAGAGTCATAGAAATGTACAGCATGGAAACAGACCCTTCGGTCCAACCCGTCCATGCCGACCAAATATCCCAACCCAATCTAGTCCCACCTGCCAGCACCCGGCTCATATCCCTCCAAACCCTTCCTATTCATATACTCATCCAAATGCCTCTGAAATGTTGCAATTGTACCAGCCTCCACCACATCTTCTGGCAGCTCATTCCATACACGTACCACGCTCTGCGTGAAAAAGTTGCCCTTTAGGTCTCTTTTATATCTTTCCCCTCGCACCCTAAACCTATGCCCTCTAGTTCTGGTCTCCCCAACCCAGGGAAAAGACTTTGTCTATTTATCCTATCCATGCCCCTCATAATTTTGTAAACCTCTATAAGGTCAACCCTCAGCCTCCGACGCTCCAGGGAAAACAGCCCCAGTCTGTTCAGCCTCACCTTGTAGCTCAGATCCTCCAACCCTGGCAACATCCTTGTAAATCTTTTCTGAACTCTTTCAAGTTTCACAACATCTTTCCAATCGGAAGGAGACCAGAATTGCATGCAATATTCCAACAGTGGCCTAACCAATGTCCTGTACAGCCGCAACATGACCTCCCAACTCCTGTACTCAATACTCTG
>NC_057711.1:93294605-93309039 GCF_004010195.1 Chiloscyllium plagiosum
ACACTCACACATGCATCCCCTCACAGACTTAAGACACTCTGCACTCACTACCCACATACACATACGCTTTCTCACACTCACAACCCCCAACCCAGACAGACACACACACACAGACAGACAAAGACCCACATGCACACATATATTTTGTGGGGTGAATTTGTACTGGCGGGGTTACATTGTACTTTGCTCAAAAACTGCATGAATTCATGTAAAACTCCGTTATCTCACTTTTTAGATTAGAATCAATCTAAACATCATGGCATAGACAGAGAACACAGGGGGCCAACACCTTCAACGTATTGTCTAGCTATCACCATTGTTAACAGCTAACCTGAGAATGCAACGTTTTTAAAAAAAGGTTTCATGATTTACACATGAAAGAAGTGAAACTATCATGGTATTCTAACAGATGAAAGGCGTAACAATCAATTTTTCAATGTATAATTTCAGTTACATCACACTGTAAATTTTTGCTATAAATTCTGTGTTAGGATTGAGCCCTCCACTACCACCTGATGAAGAACGATGCTCCGAAAGCTAGTGTGCTTCCAATTAAACCTGTTGGACGTGGTTATTGTGTGATTTTTAACTTTGTACACCCCAGTCCAACACCGGCATCTCCAAATCATGACTACTGTTGATAGCCTCTCTCGGGAGGTTCAAAAAGGTAAATCTAACTGTAAAAGAGTCCAAAATAAAGTGGCCTACGTGTGTGCCTTGCAGCTGAACAAAAAGTGCAAGAAATTTAGGTAAAATGTTCCAAAGAAAGAAATGACAGCTTACACACTCAATTAAGATGAACAATAAAATGATGTAATGAAGTACACTATAAAAATAAACAAATATAGACGAGATTGGAACAAAACACAATTATGAGCAAAGAATGCAGAGGCAAATTAGAGAGTGGCGTGTTGCTCTGAGAGAATAATTCAGCAACATATAACTGCATCCCTGAAGCAGAACACCACCCTGGTGTACAGCCACATAAAAAAAGTACTCCAGATACCAAATAACCAACAACAATATAGGGCGGCATGATGGCTCACAGCATCAGGGATCCGAGTTCAATTCAACTTCAGGCAACTGTGTGGAGTTGTGCATTCCTGGCCAGCCCAGGAGATAAGTCCTGGAGGAGAAAGTGAGGTCTGCAGATGCTGGAGATCAGAGCTGAAAATGTGTTGCTGGAACAGCGCAGCAGGTCAGGCAGCATCCAGGGAACAGGAGAATCGACATTTCTTCAGGAAGGGCTTATGCCAGAAACGTCAATTCTCCTGTTCCCTGGATGCCTCGTGACCTGCTGCGCTGTTCCTGCAACACATTTTCAGATAAGTCCTGGAGACCAGTCATGGGACAAAGCCAGGCACATTCAGGAGGAAAATGTCCTAGAGGCAAGTCCCAGGCCAGAGTGCATTGTGGGAGGCAGTCGGAGTCCTGGGTTGCCTGGGAGATGGGTCCTGGGGGCATATCCTGGAGGCAAGTGACGGGCCTGAGCCCAGCATGAGAGGCAAGTCCCGGAGGTAAGTCACTGGCTGGAGCCCGGTGTGGGTCTAGGCCAGTCTAGGAGATGAGTACTGGTGGCCACATATGGAGACAAGTTGCAGGCCGGAGCCCTATGCAGGAGGCAGTTGAGTTCAGGCCAGCCAGGAGATGAGTCCTGAATGCAAGTGCCAGGCTAGAAGCCAGTGGGAGAAGACAGTGAGGCTTCGAATTCTGAAGCCCAGCATGGTCTGGTAACTTGGTCCTGGCTCGAACTGAGTGGCAAGGGCTGTAACTTGAGTACTTTTTAACAAGTTGTTATTCTTACACTGGACTTTGAGTAATTTGAGTACTTTATAAAAACTTTGTATTCCTATGCTAGACTTCTTTTTACTCTTGCAATTCCATAATAAACACTGAAGCAGCTGTACCTAAGTATCCTGTACCTAAGATGACAGCAGATAGACGACATTGCAAACTTTTCACTGAATTCACTAGAGTGCAGGTGACAATAAAACCAATGCTAAATTCCACTTGCCTCACCTCTCTTGTACAGTTAAGCAAAGCCCCTGTGCCTATAGTCACAAGATCAATGGTGAAAACAGAGGCAGAGGGAAGTGAACAGCAAACCTTCACTGAGGTTAAAGTGAAGTTCACAATAACTCTCCGACCCCTGTCACCAGATGAGACTAGAGCCTTGAGGGAAGAACTCAATAGTACAAATTCTAATACAAATTCTAATGTCCTTCCACATGCACCAAATTGGGAAATATTTTGAACCTCACACCCGGAGTTAGACAGTCATGATTTCAAACATTCTCCTCACTGCCTGACTCTAGACTTTAAAAAACCTGAACAGGGCTATTGTGGCAAAAGGGCTGTTCAGGCTTGGAGGAGGTCCGTAATAAACTTTGCAGGTGTTTGGGACAGGCTAAGGTAGCAGACTTCAAAGGCACCTTGTTCAGCCAGAAGTCAGAGATAGAGTTGGGATTGAGTTTCACAAGGAGGAGGTATTAGCAATTCTGGAAAGTGTAAAAATAGATAAGTCCCCTGGGCCGGATGGGATTTATTTTAAAATTCTCTGGGAAGCCAGAGAGGAGGTTGCAGAGCCTTTGGTTTTGATTTTTATGTTGTCATTGTCTACAGGAATAATGCCAGAAAACTGGAGGATAGCAAATGTTGTCTCCTTGTTCAAAAAGGGGAGTAGGGATAACCCTGGTAATTATAGACCAGTGAGTCTTACTTTGGTTGTGAATAAAATGTTGGAAAAGTTTATAAGAGGTAGGATTTATAATCATCCAGAGAGGAGTAAGTTGATTAGGGATAGACAACATGATTTTGTGAACGGTAGGTCGTGCCTCACAAACCTTACTGACTTCTTTGAGAAGGTGACCAAACATTGAGATGATAGTAAGATGGTGGATGTGATGTAAATGTATTTCAGTAAGGCTTTTGATAAGGTACCCCATGTTAGGCCATTGCACAAAGTATGGAGACATGGGATTGAGTGTGATTTTGTGGTTTGGATCAGAAATTGGTTAGCTGAATCTGGGGTTCAGTTACTAGTGGTATACTGCAAGGGTCTGTTTTGGTATCACTGCTGTTTGTCAGTTTTATAAATGACCTGGTTGAGGGTGTAGAAGGATGGGGTTAGTAAATGTGCAGATAACACTAAGGTTGGTGGAGCTGTGGATAGTGCTGAAGGATGTTGCAGGTTACAGAGCGGCATAGATAAGCTGCAGAGCTGGGCTGAGAGGTAGAAAATGGAGCTTAATGTGGAAAAGTATGAGGTGATTAACTTTGGAGATTTACTAGATGTTACTTGGTATGGAGGGAAGGTGTTATGAGGAAAGGCTGAGGGACTTGAGGCTGCTTTCGTTAGAGAGAAAAAGGTTGAGAGGTGACATAATTGAGACATATAAGATAATCAGAGGATTAGATAGAGTGGACAGTGAGAGCTTTTTCCTTAGACGGTGATGGCTAGAACAAGGGGACTTAGCTTTAAATCGAGGATTGAAAGATATAGGACAGATGTCAGAATTAGTTTTTTTACTCAGAGTGTAGTAGGGGTGTGGAACGCCCTATCTGCAATAGTAGCAGACTAGCCAACTTTAAGGATATTTAAATGGTCATTGGATAAACATTTGGATGAAAATGGAACAGTGCAGGTTAGATGGGCTTCAGATTGGTTCCATCGGTTGGCACAACATTGAAGGCCAAAGGCTCTATACTGTGCTATAATGTTCTATGCTCTAGAGTCAAAGAGTCCCATAGCATGGAGACAGGCGCTTTGGCCCGAACTGGTCCATGCAGACCAAAATGTCCATCCATGCTAACCCCATTTCTCTCACCTGGCCAATATCCCTCGAAACCTTTCTTATCCATTATTTGTCCAAACACTGTTAATGTACCCAGTTCAACCACTTCCACTAGAAGCTCATTCCATATGCATACCATCCTGTGTAAAAAATGTTGCCCATTGAGTTCCCTTTTATTCTTTCCCTGCCAAACTTAAACCAATGCCGTCTAGTCCTTGGTTTTCCAACCCTGGGAAAAAGACTGAGTGCATTCACCTTTTTCATGCCTCTCATGATCTTACACACTTCTGGAAGGTCCGTCCTCAGTCTTTTACGCTCTAAAGGTAAAAGTCCTTGCTTATCCAACCTCTTCCTATGACCCAGACCACGGAGTCCTGGCAACATCCTTGAAAATTTCTTCTGCACTCTTTCCAATTTAATAACATCCTTCCTATAGCAAGGTGATCAAAACTGAACAATACTCCTAACTGCAGCCTCACCAACATCCTGTACAAATACAACATAACTTCCCAACTTCTATACCCAATGCCCTGACTGATTACAGCCAGTGTGCCAAAAGCTTTCTTCACTGCCCTGTCTACCTGAGACTCCACTTTCAGAGAACTGTGAACCTGAACTCCTCAAGTCCAAGTCACTCAAGTATCCTGTGCAAAGAAAAGGTAACCAAATTCATTGTTTTTTCTGTAAAAGAGTCACTGCTCCTATGAATGTTATAATAAATGGGATTGGCAAGAGCCTGACTAGGACAGCAAATTCTGATTCCTAGCTCTTCTCCATTCTAAGCATACAAGTTCTGATCCAGGTGAACAACATCTTGCAAGAGGCAGTGAGGGTCAGAGAGTAGGCTTTGCAGTGATGACTTAAAACTCTAGGCTAACAAGCCACAGTCCAATATGACTCTGACCTATTTCCCAGAGAGCAATGGTGCCCTTTCTCCAATATAAGGTTATTGAAACCCAGTACCATTAATAGTGAAGGCTGCCAGCAATTAATGCTCGTCAACTCAGTCTCTCTTGCCACAATTATCCATGACTCCACACCAAACCCTATGAAAGGATCACCACATATCCTGACAGGAATGAATGCAAGTGTCCCATTTATCACTGAATGTAGATGGGATTGCGAGGAATGAGAAAAGGTCTGGCAAAATCTGGAAACAACAGGCAGTTGCAACTGCTGTCTTGAAAAAGAAGCTAGGTGACCTTGAACTTGCATAAGACAGTATGGGAGAAAACCTGTTACTCCAGCTGGCACAGGAGTGTAGCTGAAACTGTTTACCCCTCTGCTTCATCTCTCTGATGCACTAAAGCAAATCTGGAGTCCAACTGTCACCCAGGTTAGAGGTTAGACTGAGCCAGAACAGTCAGGTGAAGTATCCTCCAGCATAGTGAGAGAACAGGTCACAACTCTGCATAAGTTTCTTTCCCACTGTAAGGCCAAATCTGTCCCCAGTGAAACCTGAACTGTATTCGCAGAGATTTCATGACTGGCACAAAGACAGCACACCTTACATTCTGGTCAAGTCTTTGTTAAAATTGGGAAACAAAGATTCAAAACTAGTTTGAGAAAGAATTTAAAACATTTGGACAAAAATCTAAATAGTTCAGTAACTTTGCCTTGTGATTTTAATGTAAAACAAGCTTTATGTACTGTAAAAAGCTTAATTGGTTCCTAAAACCTACAGATGAGTTGAAGTTTGGCAAATATCTAATTTGAGCTGAGAAAATAACTGGTAAACAAAAGAAATGAGACGTTTCTTGTTCAGGTACTTGTATAATTCCTTTGAAGGCAGTCTTAAACACACAGAAATGATTTTAACACAATGGATTATTTGAGGACAATCAAAGAAAAGGCAAATTGAAAAAAATGAAATTATCAGGAGATTTTGGGTGCTTCTTCAAAAGAATTAGAACATGACATCACATGGTGATCAGTAGAGAATAACTCTTTCTGCTGAGAGTTTTCTCAAATTTTGCCCCAAAAACTCTCAGCTTCCCTATTGCTGGACTTGTGGTTTCAGACATTACTATACGCTACATTTCAAAATGTAAACTATGATTAGACATCCAAAGATGTGCAGATTAAGTGGATTGGCCATTCTAAATTGCCCATTGTGTCCTGAGGTGCGTTGGCTAGATTGATTAACAATGAGAAATGCAAGGTTATAGGGATAGTGGATCTGGTTGGGATGCTCTTTTGGAGGGTCAATGTGGACTGGATGGGCCAAATGGCCTGCTTCCACACTGTAGAGATTCCATGATTCTATTATTGACCCACTGGCTTCTAATCAGAGCCATTGTGGATTTTGGTGTTTTGAGAAAAATACTTAAGAGCAACCTAAGTCTGAATAAAGCAAACAGGGATCAGTGAACCGTGCGGATTCAAGCTCTTATCCAAGGACATCAAATTTGGCCTAAAGGATTTGACTTTCACAAATGTAACCAGCTGTTATCTTCCAAAGAAAATAAAGTTTGAGAATGAGAGAACCTTAATCTGATTCCGATTATTTGTGTTAGCACTCCATTTCGACAGGGCTAGAATACAAGAGCAGGAATGCACTGCTGAGGCTGTATAATGCTTTGCTCAGGCCACATTTGGAATATTGTGAGCAGTTTTGAGCCCCATATCCAAGGAAGGATGCAATGACCTTGGAGGTGGTTGAGAGAAGGTTCACAAGAATGATCCCGAGTGAAGAGCTTGTCATATGAGTACTGGTTGAGGACTCTGGACTTGTACTTAATGGAATTTAGAAAGATGAGAACTCATTACCACAGATGACTGTGTAGGCCAAATAATTGAGTGTTTTTAAGATAGATTTAGATAGGTTCTTGATTGGTAATGGGATCAAAGGTTACAGGAAGAAGGCAGGAGAATTGAGAAAGCAGGATTGAGAAACATCTCAGCCATGACTCTTAGAAGTCATTCGTAGAGCAGTCTTGATTCTTCTCCTATATCTTATATTTATCACAAACAATTATTTGATCTGAGAAGGGGCTCATTCCGCTGGCCTTTTGCTTCACCCTGGATCGAGAATCATCCACTTGCTATGGGAACATTCACAAATGGTGGGGGGTGATGGGATGATGTGGACAGGGACTTATTGTGTCATCCCCAATGCCAGAACATGGGCAGAATCATTGGAAGTGCAGCATCTGCTTCCAATCCAGAGACAACTAGAATAAAAAAATCACTTCTGGTTTCTATATCCATTCATAATATCACAGAACAGAGTGTAAATGAGACACTTAAGACCATCTCTTGATTTGGCTGCACGATTCCCCCACTGTCCTTAAAATACAAATCAATCCTGGATAGGACCAGAACATCAGAAAAAATAACTCATTTAAACTGTCCAGTGGAACAAAGATATAGGACGAAAAATATTCAAAGTTGAGGACAGTGTACCTGGTATGACCTGGAATATACATAGAACATAGAAAAGTACAGCACAGAACAGGCCCTTTGGCACACGATGTGCTGAGATTTAATACTAATGTAAAATATAATAACTTAACCTACACACCCTTCATCTCACTGTTATCCAAGTGCATGTCCAGCAGTCACTTCAATGTCCCCAATAACTCTGCTTCCACCACCACAGCTGGCAACGCATTCCATGCATTCACAACTCTCTGCATAAAGAACCTATCTCTGACGACTCCTTTGTACCTTCCTCCTAATACCTTCAAACTATGACTCCTTGTACCAGTCAATCCTGCCCTGGGGAAACGTCTCTGGCTATTGACTCTATCTATTCCACTCATTATTTTGTATACCTCAATCAGGTCTCCTCGCTTCCTCTTTCTCTCCAGAGAGAAAAGGCCAAGCTTATTCAACCTTTCTTCATAAGGCAAGCCCCCAAGTCCAGGCAGCATCCTGGTAAAACTTCTTTGCACCCTCTCCAAAGCCTCTATATCTTTCCTATAGTAGGAACTGAACACAATATTCCAAGTGTGGTCTCACCAGAGACTTGTAGAGCTGCAGCAAAACTTTGCGGCTCTTAAACTCGATCCCCCTGTTAATGAAAGCCAAAACATCATATGCTTTCTTAACAACCCTATCCACTTGGATGGCAACTTTGAGGGATCTGTGTACTTGCACACCCAGATCCCTCTGTTCCTCCACACTGCCAAGAATCCTGTCTTTAATCCTATGTTCAGCATTCGAGTTCGACCTTCCAAAATGCATCACTTTGCATTTATCCAGGTTGAACTCCATCTGCCATTTCTCAGCCCAGCTATGCATCCTGTCTATGTCACGCTGCAGCCTGCAGTAGCCCTCTATACTATTGACACCTCCAACTTTTGTGTCATTTGTAAATTTACTAACCCACCCCTCAACCTCCTCATCCAAGTCACTTATAAAAACCACAAAGAGCCCAAGAACAGACCCTGCGGGACACCACTCAACACTGACCTCCAAGTAGAATACTTTCTATCTACAACTCACTGCCTTCTGTCAGCCAGCCAATTCTGAATCCAGATAGCCAAATCTCCCAGTATCCCATACTTCCTGAATTTATGAATGAGCCTACCCTGGGGAACCTTATTAAATGCCTTGCTGAAGTCCATATATACCACATCCACTGCTCGACCTTCGTCGATCTATCTTGACTCCTCCTCAAAGAACTCAATAAGATTTGTGAGGCATGACCTGCCCCTCACAAAGCCATGCTGACTGCCTTTAATCAACTATGCTTTGCCAAATTGTCATAAATCCTATCCCTCAGAATTCTTTCCAAACCTTTGCTGACCACACGCGTAAGACTGACTGGTCTGTAATTGCCAGGGATTTCCCTATTACCTTCTTGAAAAAAGGAATAACATTCACCTCCTTCCAGTCCTCCAGTATGACCCCCATGGAGAGTGAGGAGGCAAATATCCTCGCCAACGGCTCAGCCACCTCCTTTCTCACTTCCCGGAGCAGCCTAGGATAAATCTGGTCTGGCCCTAGGGCCTTATCAATCTTAATGTTTTCCAAAATTTCCAGCACATCAACTTCATCAATCTTGATCTGGTCGAGACTGTATCCCAGCTCCTCAAAGTTTTCATTTGCAACAAGTTCCCTTTCCTTGGTGAAAACCAAAGCAAAAAAACTCATTTAGGGCTTCCCCTATCTGTTCAGACTCCACGCACAAGTTCCCTCCACTATCCCTGATTGGCCCTACCTTCTCCCTGATCATTCTCTTATTCCTCACGTATGAGTAAAATGCCTTTGGGTTCTCCCTAATCCTTCTTGTCAAGCCTTTATCGTGCCCCCTCCTGGCTCTCCTCAGTCCATTTCTGAGCTCCTTTCTAGCAAATGTCAGTCAAATCGTATGGTTGAGGTTATTGACTGTGTGTTTAGTAATGGCCCAAAGCTTCAAGTGATTAAATATTTTTAAGGCAGAGGTAAACACATTCTTGGTTAAGAATGTGGGAGGAGATAGACAGGGGAGTGGAACTGACTCCACAATCATACCAGTTTTGATTTTATCAGATGGTGGAGCAGGCGAAGACATTGAACGGCCTATTCCACTGCTCGGTTATAGATATTTTCTAATCAATTTGTTCAGAGATATTATTACACACCTCTAGAGCAAGTGGGACTTGAACTCAGGCCTCCTGGCATTATGACTGTGGCACAAGAACTCTCTTTGTACACTTGTATGTTCTCTGCTTCACTGTAAACCAATGCAGCTAGAGCTATTCCAATAATCAGGACAATAGAACTTTTTGCAAACCACATTATTCTTCCTACTTCTTCTCACCTCACACCATCTACCCTTCTACCACTACCTCCTACATGCGTCTATCTAGCATTCCCATAAACCTATCCTTGCTATTAAGTTTTAGATTCTAACCATTCTCTGCATAAAAAGTTTTTCTCTGAGTTTCCCATGTAAATTATACTCCTGGCTACAAATGGTGACACATTTATTGAGACAGGTCAGGGGGTTGGGGGAGAGGATTCTATCAAAAGTGCATTATCCTTGGTAATATATTAAGTAGATGTTACTACTGCTCTCATGTTTTCTTCCATTTACCATCCAGTTACAACTAAAATTCCAAGTTCCAGCAGTAGGCATGTGAAACACGTACAATTCCATGGAGGGGGAAGCTCTTCATTGATGAAACCCAACGTCAACTGACAATGCAAAAATGGTGACAAAAAAAAACTTGATCAAACTTTCTGCATTGCTATCTGTAGCAGTCATAGGTCAAGAGCCCAAATTCATTCAAACTCATTGGAAGAACGCATCAGATTCTCAATCCCTTCTCATGCATCCTCTCCAGCACTTCCCTCATCATAGTACTTGTTCCATAACCCTACAGTCAACCCCTGCCAAGTGCCAAAGCAGACTAGATCCATGATTCTGGATGCTCTCCCTGTACATTCTTCAAGGCCATCAAGGGAAGTAAGAAGGTGTTCTTTCCTGCAGATGGTGTCAGAAGATCTAGACCAAAGTGACCTGGGCAGAAGTGGTTGAAAAGCTAAGCAAGCGTGAACACCATCTGCTTCAAGCTGAAAGTGGGGCACATCTTCAAAAGAATCTCTCCTGGGCTTTCACAGTTAGTCCAGATGAGCAAAGGCATGACTACAAGAAGATTAGGGGATCTGTATGCTAACTGCATTGAGAAGGACTGCAGAAAGCTGCAGCATGTCGGGCTCTAAAGGGTCCTCAGCACAAATCATGAAAAGTTAGCTTACAAATTCACCTGGTAGAGAATAGAGAAAGCAAATAGATTGTTTGCGTTTAGTTTGAAAGTAAGTAAAATATAAAAATAGTGAAGTTTTGCTAAAACTATACAAGGTCATAGTCAGATCACACATGGAATAATGCTATCAATTACCTCATTGAAGGTAAGATATACTGGCATTGGAGGCAGTTACAGAAGGTTGATATCAATTACTAACGGATTATCTTATGAGGAGAGGTTGGATGAGCTTCACTTGTAATCAATGGAGTATACGGGAATAAAACAAAGATTCTCAGAGGACTTCAAAGGGTAGATACATAGAGGTTTGTTTCCTTTGTGACAGTCTCGAACTAGAGAGCATAAGCTCAGAGCAAGGGGGGTCACCCATTTAAGACAGAGGTGGGAAAGATATGATTGTCTCTTTGGAATGCTTTACAGAGAGAAAAGGCATTGTAAATGGAGATTTTAGTTGGGATGATAAGGTTCGAGGGCATGTTAAAATTAATAAGGTGGATGTATTAGAACTTTCAGGAGCATGAATTCCCAGGGCTGCTTTCTCTGCAGCAAAGAGGAGGGGGATCTGGTTGAGGTATACAAAATTATCCACTTCACCAGTTCATCCACTTCACCAACACCTTCCACCCCGACCTCAAATTCACCTGGACAGTCTCAGATTCCTCCCTCCCCTTTCTCGACCTTTCTATTTCCATCTCAGGCGACCGGATCAACACGGACATCTACTACAAACCGACCGACTCCCACAGCTACCTGGACTACACCTCCTCCCATCCTGCCCCCTGCAAAAACGCCATCCCATTCTCCCAATTCCTTCGACTCCGCCGCATCTGCTCCCAGGAGGACCAGTTCCAAAAAGGCACATCCCAGATGGCCTCCTTCTTCAAGGACCGCAATTTCCCCCCCGACGTGATCGACGATGCCCTCCACCGCATCTCTTCCACTTCCCGATCCTCCGCCCTTGAACCCCGCCCCTCCAACCGCCACCAGGACAGAACCCCACTGGTCCTCACCTACCACCCCACCAATCCCCATGTACAGCGCATCATCCGCCGTCACTTCCGCCACCTCCAAACAGACCCCAGCACCAAGGATATATTTCCCTCCCCTCCCCTATCAGCTTTCCGTAGAGACCACTACCTCCGCGACTCCCTTGTCAGATCCACACCCCCCACCGACCCAACCACCACTCCCGGCACCTTCCCTTGCAACCGCAGGAGGTGCAACACTTGCGCCCACACCTCCCCCCTCACTCCTCTCCAAGGCCCCAAAGGAAACTTCCATATCCGCCACAGATTCACCTGCACCTCCACCCACATCATCTACTGCATCCGCTGCAGCCGGTGTGGCCTCCTCTATATTGGGGAGACAGGCCGCCTACTTGCGGAGCGATTCAGAGAGCACCTCTGGGCCACCCAGACGAACCAACCAAACCACCCTGTAGCACAGCATTTCAACTCCCCCTCCCACTCCACCGAGGATATGCAGGTCATTGGACTCATCCACCGCCAAACCACAACAACCCGACGGTCGGAGGAGGAGCCCCCCAAGTCCCTCCTCCCTATCTTTTATCTTAGCCTGCTGGACAAACTTTCCTCATTCCTGAAGAAGGGCTAATGCCCGAAACGTCAATTCTCCTGTTCCCTAGATGCTGCCTGACCTGCTGCGCTTCTCCAGCAACACATTTCCATCTCTGATCTCCAGCATCTGCAGACCTCATTTTCTCTTCGTATACAAAATTATGACAGGCATAGATAAGGTAGACCTTGAGGATACTTTCCCCCCGGTGCACAGAGTTAAGACAAGAGGGTATAAGCTTAAGGTGAGGAATTTGTCTTTTAGAGGGGATTTAAGGAAATTTCTTTTCACCTAGAAAGTGGTAGAAATATGAAATTTGCTGCCTAGGAGGCTGGTGGGGGCAGGTACACTTGCAACACTTAAGAAGCATCTGAAAAAGCACTTAAAATGTCAGGGCATCATAGGCGATGAACTAAGGGCTGTTAAATGGCATTAGTGTCGTTTGGTGTTTGTTGGTCAGCATAGACATTAGGGGTCAAAGGCATGTTTCATTGCTATATGACTCTAATGACAATGTGAAGGTTATTTCTCTGCTACTTCCTCAATTATCATATATTTTAAATCCATTTATCACTAGATCATTGTACAAGTTTTTAAAAAAAATAATAACATAAAATCCTTTTCTGATTGTTGCCTTAGGCAGCATCTGTTATTATAGAAGCCAGTTCAGACATTTCAGCCTTTACCACCCCTTTGAAAAAAAACCAAGGACAGAACAACCTTGTTAAAGGAGCAGTATTGCCATATCTCCCCCTTGTGGCCTCCCCACCTTAAAAAAACCCCATCAATATCCAAAGATGGCTTCTTTTTAAAACTCCTTAATCTTACATTGTTAGTATCCTACAACACATATACATTACAATGACTATAAACTTGCAAACATGCACTACAACATTCTGTTTCAGTCTGTTTTCTCCTGCCACCAAACATCTCTGCTTCTCATCCAAGTCTCAACAATGCGTCGCCAATCGTGTTTTCTTAGCCCATCAGGTGCACAACTTTCAAACTGAATGGCAGTAACAATAAGCCCCATCTAAACAGTCTGGCATCTTTGTTGTCATATTTCTACACAAACTTCAATGGGTTATGATCAGTGAATCTGATTGTCTCAGATACATTACTGGTAACATAAATGTTGAAATGTTGTAATGCCAACACTAAGTTACCTTCGTAACTGTCAAATATTTCTGCTGATGAATGTTCAGTTTAGAACATAGAACATAACAGCACAGAACAGGCCCTTCAGCCCACGATGTTGTGCCGACCACTGATCCTCATGTATGCACCCTCAAATTTCTGTGACCATATGCATGTCCAGTATCTCTTAAATGTCCCCAATGACCTTGCTTCCACAACTGCTGCTGGCAACACATTCCATGCTCTCACAACTCTCTGTGTAAAGAACCTGCCTCTGACATCCCCTCTACACTTTCCTCCAACCAGCTTAAAACTATGACCCCTCGTGTTAGTCATTTCTGCCCTGGGAAATAGTCTCTGGCTATCGACTCTATCTATGTCTCTCATTACCTTATATACCTCAAGTAGATCCCCTCTCCTCCTCCTTTTCTCCAATGAAAAAAGTCCGAGCTCAGTCAACCTCTCTTTATAAGATAAGCCCTCCAGTCCAAGCAGCATCCTAGTAAACCTCCTCTGAATCCTCTCCAAAGCATCCACATCTTTCCTATAATAGGACGACTAGAACTGGATGCAGTATTCCAAGTGCGGTCTAACCAAAGTTTTATAGAGCTGCAACAAGATCTCAGGACTCTTAAACTCAATCCCCCTGCTAATGAAAACCAAAACATCATATGCTTTCTTAACAACCCTGTCCACTTTGGTGGCCATTTTAAGGGATCTATGTACCTGCACACCAAGATCCCTCTGTTCCTCCACACTGCCAAGAATCCTATCCTTAATCCTGTACTCAGCTTTCAAACTCGACCTTCCAAATTGCATCGCCTCGCATTTATCCAGGTTGAACTCCATCTGCCACCTCTCAGCCCATCTCTGCATCCTGTTAATGTCCCGCTGCAGCCTACAACAGCCCTCTATACTGTCAACGACACCTCCAACCTTTGTGTCATCCTTCAATCCCCTCATCCAAGTCATTAATAAAAATTACAAACAGTAGAGGCCCAACAACAGATCCAAGTCATTAATAAAAATTACAAACAGTAGAGGCCCAACAACAGAGCCCTGTGGAACACCACTCACCACAGACTTCCAGGCAGAATATTTTCCTTCTACTACCACTCACTGTCTACTGTTGGCCAGCCAATTCTGTATCCAGACAGCTAAGTTCTTCTGTATCCCATTCCTCCTGACCTTTTGAATGAGCCTACCATGGGGAACCTTATCAAATGCCTT